>NC_087493.1:6783593-7090000 GCF_036417665.1 Passer domesticus
ATTGCTGGCTGGCTCTGAGAATACCCATGCTGATAAGCCAAATAAAGAGTAAAACACACCCCTGTGAGATGCAATTTTAAAATGAACAAAGCCCAGGATTTTATCTTTTTTTTAGCTTCTGCCCTGAGTACAGGCAACAGGCCAGCCCGGCCCCTCCGCGCGGTCCCGGCAGGGCCAGGGCCTGCTCCGATGTAGCGCTGGCAGAGCCGGGTCCCGTTTCTCTCAGAGCGGCCAGGCAGGCCCACAGTTTGGCTGAAATTCTGCTGAGTTTCACCAGAAACTGCTGGGGAGAGGAAGCCATTGGCCCACCGGGGCGACCTCTGAGTTCTAGCCTGGCTGCCGAGATCCTAGCAGACCATCCCTCCCCTCCCAGAGCAGCCGCCATTGTTCTGGCCCGCGGCCCTGCCATCCTGGCCCAGCCCCTCCAGCGAAGCCTAAAACACTCCACCTCAACTGCCCCAGCCACTGCCCGGGCAAGATATTAACCTTTTTAGTGCACAGATGAAACCTACAAACATCAAATCTTTCTCTCGAGTGAAAGAAATGCAAAGAGTGAAGATACAGAGAGAACAACATGAGACATGAAGGTCATAAAGAAGTAGTCAAGTCCCAGATAGGAGGGGTTGAGGAGATGCCTTAGTCCTGGCATGAAATCCTCTTGTAAGGCAATGGAGAAGGTATAATTGGTATATCAGACTCCTTTTCCCTCTAACTCATTGAAAAGCATGGGGGCATGAAGCATTCAAATTGTAGATGTGAGCAAAGGCATCTATGCTAAAGCAAGCAGATATTGAAGTAGCTGTGAGCCCTTGAGAAGTTTGAACACAGAGAGAGAAATAAGAGTGAAGACCCTTTGCCCCCATAGAAAGAAGAAGACCTCTGTTCCCAGAGATGATCTCAGAGATAGATAAAGAGAACCTTTGCTTTTGAACAGCTCATCCTTAAAATAGTACCCCCTAAGTTGACATGGCCCATAAACGCGGCTGTGGGAAGGCTGCAAAAGATGGGAGTGACTTCATGATTGCAGATTTCTGGGTGGCTGCTATTCGTGGAAATTAAAAGCCATGACAGAACAGTTTTCTTGTGAAGAAGTCTCCATAGCATAGTCTCCATAGCAAGAGAGACTTCTATCCCTAAGTGAACTGAAGAAAGACTATTCTAGAAGTGATAAACTGACTGAATTGTTTCTGTACGTTGTCAGTGGGAAGGGGGGGGGCGGGAAGAAGTGTTCTGAAGGGTTTAGTCTGATTCTTATTATTCTTTTAGTTCTTTTAATAAAGCTTTTCTTTATACTCTTTAAAGTTTAAGCCTGCTTTGCTATTCTCCTAATCCTGTCCCGTAGCAGAAAATAAGTATATTCTAGTGGGTGCATAGCGTTTGGCCAGCCCTAGACCCGCCACATTAATCTATTCCAGTAGATCACGATCAGAATTATTCCTACTGCTTCTTTCCTCCATTCTCATCCAGTCTGTTCCCTCATTTTCACTGAGGTCTCCAAGTCATATTAGAATCAAGACTGCAGAGAGGCAGGGGGTGCTGGGGAGAGGGCAGGGGACAGGACAGCACCTCTCCCTCCTAGCACTGCAAGACTTAGATTGGCTCAGGCCTAAATTAAATCCAAGTCCAGACAAAGCAGAAGCCTTTAAAGAGTCCCAATCCACCTTGAACCACCTTTTAATGTTCTTTACACATCTGGAAATCCTACTGACATCCACACTAAAGAAGTAGTTTATTTTAGGGACCTTTATTGCCTAGTTCTGCAAGTGGACAGGCACTCAGAGCAAGTTGAAGAGCACTGGAGTAGTAACATAGGATGAAAAACAGCCTAGAAATAGCAGAATGCTTCAGAACGTGCTATGGACTGAATGATACAGAGAGGCTTGTAATTTCCAGTCTTTAGCTTATAACTAGGTGTTAAAGGCAGTCAAAAGAGATCTCTACAATAATCTGGTTACTTTTTAGCCCCCAATTATCACTTTAGTAGACAGAATAATTGAAGTAATGTTTAAATAGTTCAAGTTTAAGGGCTTTAAAACTGTGCATCAGATTCAGCAATATGTTTGGCACTGGTAACATGGAAAGGCAGGCAGGCTTTGGAATGCTTAAATAAATAAATGGAGTATTTATTTACTATTATATGGACTCAAGTGAGTTTAATTCCCTGTTCTTTGCAGGAGCATCCTACTGTATTACAATGATTAAGGGAAAATCTTGGCTTAGGCAAAGTCTCTGACTAAGACACCAGTCATTTGCGTCTGCTGCCTAATGCCTCTATGCAAAACAGATTTTAATACTTTAGAGTCTGTATCATTTAATGAAAAAGCCCGTTTTCCATTTAATCAGCAGAATTGGCCTGAGTGCCATAGCTCAGGCACTGTCTGCCTTGTTAAAATAAAAGGTAGCAACTTCCAGAAGTTTATGGTAAAAGTGGGACCCTTTAACTTTACCATGTGGCAAAGTCATAAAACAATTTTATGGTCAATTTTTTCCCCTAAGCATAAAAATGAAAAATGTGCTGCAGGAGACCTCCAGTCATTTCGCAGCTGTGCATTGTGGCAACCTTATCACTGCCAAGGCAGAAAGTCAAGGAGCTTAATTATTTGGGGTTATGCACTTTTCACAAACTCATGGCTGGAGACTTTCAAACAAGAGACCGTAGTCCACAACACATGAAAAAAAATTCTTCTTTGCACGCCCTTCCAAAAACCATGGACCACTTATAAACACACAATTATTTAATTTGCTACAGAATAATTAAAATGAAAGTGAGAACAGGATCTGAATAAATGGATAAGTATTGCTGTACACACAGTTTGGAACTGAGATTTACTGCTGCTAAAAGCTGCTGAGAAAACCAATACAAAAATACAAGAAAATGAAGAAAAAAGGGAGAAACTGGAAGTTCTGAAACACCAGTCTCCTCCTGCTACTACCATTTCTTTAACTGCAGGCATGTTTTGTGTGAGTAGGGGACTTCCAGTGATAGTAAAGGATTACTTATAGGGAAATCAGTGTTGTAAATCCAACTTGGGATATTTTTAGAAGCAGGACTGTCAGAAAGACAGCCTATGAGAACCAGACAGCCAGCTGGGATAGTTTAATCCAGCCTGTACCAGAATGCAGAGAGTACTCTGAATTGTTAAATCACAAACAGTGGCTCTGTTACTGAGACTTTCTGTACACCCCAGACTTGCCTGTGAAGTTCCAAACAACCTCCAGAAAACACCTCATGGTGGTGTCATTTATAGAGGAAAAGCTTGAAATCAGATTGTACTAGCACATCATCCTTCCTCTTCCTCGGGAAGGAGGATTAAATCAGATAGTGATACCATTGAGGAGAGGGGACAGGAATCACCTGCTTCTTCCTAACTCCACTCCTCCAGGTGCTCACGGAGCCAGCTGTGAGCAGCCCCTACTACACCAGGTAACCCCGGCATTGCTGCCAACAGCTTGAAGAAGGAAGTTCAAAATTCTGATTTTTCAGTTGTCACAGGCCACTGGTATCACATTTTGCAGCCTCTTGGAAGTAGAGCAGGTAAATTTTAAGTATTTCAGCCAGGAGATAAGGTTACAATATTCCAGTGCTTATTAATGTTGAAAAATCAGCCTCTGGAAAAAGTATCAGCTGAGGAACATGTGTCTAAAGGAGGGGAGACTTAGTAAAATCTCTATAACCTTCAGATGAATGTTGAGCTTCAAAGGAGAAAGTCAGTAGATAACGAGTTAAATTGCCATAGGAACAGAATATAAATCAGGGAGAGGTGGTAGTATTGTCATCACTAAAGAATAGGGAGACTGCTCACATGAGTAATTCAAAATCCCTAAATATGTCTAATGTAGTGTTCCAAAGAAAGGAGCAATGCTACTAACAACCTGTACAAAAGCCCTTGCAGCTACTATGGGCAACCACAAAAGAAAATACAAAGCAATGAAAGGCATTTTTGTTATAATAATTTAGCAAAACAATAAAAACCAGCAAGCAGTTACTGTAGACCTTACCTTGGGCAAAACTCTCATGGACACTGGTCTGGGGCAAAAATATGATTTGGTATTTCTGTACTAAGTGTGGACTGCTAAAATCCCCGTTAGCCCCATCTGTCCTCCCTGATAGCACCCCTGAGATGGATGGGGGATGCTGGGTATCAGATAATAAATAGGAGAGTCCAGGGTTAATGACAGATGAGCCACAACCCTGAGGATCCAGTGAAGCTTCTTAGCCTGTTTGGTGCTGAGCACTCACACTCCACACAAGTTTGTCTCAGTATAAGCTTAAGTGGGATCAAACCCAGTAGGAATTAATTAATTATGTTCAGCTACTTTTCAGTGCTTTGGTTGGGGTTTTTAATGTACTTGCCATGAAAACATTTTGTCAGTGACGATTTGCCATAGGCACATTAGAAAAACACCATATGCAGGTTATTACTCTGAAAGTTCTATCAAAGGCAAAGAGAATTCTGGATTTTAGCTAGAAAAGGCAAGTCCATTACTGTCCATCTCCTTCTATCATCTTGAACTTTATTTACTTTTTCTTATCTAAGTACGAACATGCCACTACTATACTACTCTGCTAATAACAAAACCAGTTGGCAACACAGCCTTCATCTGTTTAACCTTCAGTGCAGGACTGGCCAGAAACAGCTGTCACATTCTCTCAAATGCAAAATTCTTATGAACAAATAAAATAGATTTTTTAAAAATTTCTTTTCCAAGGCATGTTTAATGTGAACAGTATATATTTAGTGTATTTTGTTACATGAATCTTTGCTCTTCTTCACTTTGCCAATTTCTTTTCCATTTCCTCTGACAATCAAAGCAAAGAGTGATCAAAACCTGAGCTATCTGTCCCATACAGCACCTCCAGCCCAGCCTGATGCTTTGAAGTCCATGTTCACAGCACAGCATGGGGGCATGGTCCCATCCTTTCCCATGCTGACACAAGAATTAATCTGACAGCATCCATGGCTACAGGAGCTCAGCCACTCAGTTCTCATTACCTGGTGCTCTTTTGCCTCCCTGAAGACTGAAGTATCCTGATGAGGTTGTGCAGACCCAACTTCTTCTTCCTGCTCCAATCCACCAAACTCTCAGTGCAGCACTTGCACTGCACTAAAATCCATTAAAAAATTCATTAGAGGAGCATGGCTTTCAAATTGGGGTTCTGCTGAGATTCTCCAGAAGAAGCAAACTTTTGCTCTTTTTTATTTTATTTTCTGGGAGAACAGAGAAGCTTATGGTAATGTGCATAAATGATAAATTAGCATACTTGGCTGAAATAAGGAATTCTGATTCAGAAAAGGATAAAAGACTTCTTAGTACTGCTAAGTGTACCACTGTCAAGTGCTTTAGAAGACAGGTTAGTGTTCATTGCTTGCTCTCTTCACATTAAAAAAAACAAGTAAGGATCAATAAAATATCACAAAATATGCTACCAATAAAAACATCATTAAAATATATATAAAGCATTTGCAGAACAATCCACCATGGGCAGCACATGAAGCCTCTTTACCACACACTCCTTTAGCAGGACGTGCCTGTATTTCAAAGACAAAAACTAATAAAGGGTCAGACACATTGCTCATCCCGGTTCTGAGTATTGTGGTTTTGGAGCTCATGGGCTGTTCTGAAGAGTATTGTGGCACTGACCTGTGGAGCCAGTTTTACTCAAATCACACATTACTACACCAAGAATGCTTCAGTTATTTTAAATGTTGGCACATTTTGTTCCATTTTTTCCTTCAGAGCAGTGGAGGCAGTGAAATATTTCCAGTGAGGTGGCTCATGGACAAGCCTGGGAGGGTGGTGCTGCTGTGGTTTCAGCAGCACCCTTCCTGATTTAGGCACAATTTAGTGCCACAATTAGTGGCAGGCAGGAATATTTCCATGTGCACCCAAGGCTGCAAATCACAACCTAACCCCAGGAATTCTCATGTAAGGCAGAGTACTGTGTGGGAGCCTTAAAGCTGCCATGCTCTTGGTACCCAGGTTGTCCCTTTGAGAGTCTGTCTGTACCCACAAACATAATTTTATTCACACTTAGCCAGCCCTTCTTTGGGGAGGGGTATCACAGGAAAACCAGCCAGTTCCTGAAGGCACCTGGTCTGCAGGCTTTTGGATTAATCACAAGACAAACTGGCAGGAAGTCAGGGAGATTTCTGATAGTCTCTGCTTGTCTTTCAGAAAACAATCTCTTTGAAATCAAGTTCCCTCCACAAGGTACTTTGGTTTTGACACATAAGCGTTTTCCAGCAAAACCCTGTTTCAGCAAAAAAATCCCAACTAGTTCTGCTTATGATTAGTGCAAACCCTTATTCTGTGTGAAGCCCAAGGGTGTGTTCAGTTAAGAGGATTTTCGCTGTTTGATTTATAGCTTAGAGCCTCCCCATATACTGTTCCTAAGTCACAAAAGGCACAATAGAGGAACTGTTCTTCCTCCTGACTGGTAGAGCCATTCCCTGGGCAGTTAATTAGAAATAAAAAGAAATCACCCTTATTCTTCCAGATTCTAATGAATGTCAGTCTATTCTATTCTCATAGGATTTTCTTTCAGAAATCCAGGAAAATGATGAAAGGAAAAATGGCAGGGCAGGAAAAAACCCAAAAAACAAAAGCAACAACAACAACAACAAAACAGTTCCAAAAGCCTTTTTCCCATGGCCTATTTGAAAGTACCTCACTATTTTTTAGATATAGTCAGTATTGAATACTTCAAAGAATGCTGGAAATCTTCTGTTAGAACTTTGAGCTGTCAGGCCGCATATTCAGGGTTTATTTCCACTAATCTTCATATACATAAAAAAAACCCTGGAAGAAAGTGAAACCATGGGGATGATGACAGATGTAATTTGGGATGTATGTTTGCTGTAATTGTCAGAAGCACAAAAACTGTGGGGGTCACAATACAAGACAAAACAGGATGCAATCTCTAGGATTCAAAATACTTAAATACACCTAAATTTAAAAGGCAAACTCCATTGTGAGCTTTTACATGAACTTAGTTTTTCCTATTTTATGTACACAAGGTATTACCAAATAATAAAGTATCCAGAAATCACTAATATTGTAGAAATTCCCAGAAGATTAAGGTCAAAAGAGAATTTTTAAGACACAGGCTTCTTTCCTAACAAAGAATATCACATCAGTTTTTTGATGTCATCCATCTTTCAAATGATCTTTTAAACTCATCAATATTTTGGTTATGATCACCAAACAATCTTTGGGCAGCTTGGAGTAGATCAATTTTTATCTGTGTACTGCTAGATAGTATTCCTTATTTTGTGCTCTGAAAGTGGCAACTTATAACTAAAAGTGAATGTCTGTTATTAAATCTGAAGATGTACATAGTTTAAAACAAAATAATATAAAAAAGGAGAATTCTAGAAAACCAACAGAATTACTGAGCTGTATCATCCTATATCAGCTGAAAATCTGTCCTTTAATGTTTATGAAGAGGAAAATAAAAGTGCAGTGAGGAGCTGGAAGAGACCATCTGTCTCCTTTTAGTTTGTTGTTTTGTTTCAAGCTGGGCCTGAACCAAAATCCTAATTCAGAGATGTCCAGTGCTGGAAGCTGTCATGTCATGGTCCCCTTGGAAATTTGGAACTGCTGATGGCTGCACACAGCAGACACTAATGACAGCCCTTGGAATGCTTTCGGCTTCACAGCCATTAGCACGTTTCCCCATTAACTACCAATTACCTCACAGGGTAATTATTGTGCTGAGTTTACAAATGATAGAGGGTGAGTCAACTGCAGTCAGGACAACGGGCATGGCAGGGTGAACACGTGAGAGCTCATGGCAATTGCAAAGACCCAGAAATTTTGGCCACCTGATTTCTCAAAATTCATTCTATTATTATTCTGTTCCATTTATATGGAGCACAATAATAATGGGCACCTTAAACAGGCAGAACTTGCGCTGTTGCTGCTCCAGTCAAAGTTCATCACCCCAAGACAATACACTGTGCAAACTGCAACATCCAACTGCATCAAAGATCAGGAATGAACCTCCCATCATAAATATACAATATTGTACCGCCCAGAAAGCCTTTTATCATCCATACATGAACCTGTCTCTCACCAGCTACTTTTTAAATTTCCAAACTTGTAAATATAGAAAAAGAGGTAGATAAAAAAGATGCCAGATATTGAAGACTGTAGTATAATAAATATGCCAAGCTAAGTAGATCTCAAAGTACTTCTGGATTGCAGGGCCATAAGCATTTGACAATATTAAAAATCAATGAAGCAGTGAAAAATAATTTACAAGATGGGTCTTTGAAGTTCATGGAATGCTGATGGGATGAATACCTCTTAAAAAGTCTTCAATATATAGTAATTTTTCTTTGGATGCATAGTCTCAGATTTATTGAACCATTTAATTATTTTGACAGTCTTCATACTGATGCTAATCAGGAGACCTGTAACTGAACAACTGTTTATCAGACTGCTATTAATGAAGCAAATAAAGCTATCCTTAGCATGCACACATTTCATCTGTACACCTTTCTTACACCATCCCTCTGTGGAGAAGTGGAGCTGCACCAGTTCCTGATGAGCAAACTGCACTATGATAACAACAGCATGCTTCCCTTGTAATTTTAATTCATTTTGGAAATCTTATTTACAGCAGTGACACTATATCTAAAAAAGCTACATATGGCTAGGTGAACACCTTGAGCTACAGACAGTAAAACTATTGCCAACAACTTGAGAAAAAAACAGCACAGCCTTTGTAATCTGAAATCTGTGACCTGCTGTGATGCATCAGCCTTCAGGTTTTTGGGCCAAATTTTCTCAAATGATCAGCATAGTGAAAACTAAAAACCATATGTGTGTGTGCATACATATATAAAGGTGAGATAAAACCAGCAACAGGTGAATTCTGAGCTGGTTTGAATGAATAATCCACTATTTAATACTTGGTTAGGTGAAAATATTTTCTAATGTTTATTAAGAAGCTGTCTTTGGTGTTTTGATTAATGAAAAATTTTCCACCTACTACTCCTCCTCCTCCTCCTCCTGTTCTGAAACAATGTGAGCTGCTGCTACTTTAGACAGATTGCACTGAATTCTTTTTCCCTTTATTGCTGCAGGCTGTTCTACCCTTCTCCCCATTTGTTATTAGCAGTAGAAGAACTAGAAGGAAATGGGAGTTTGGGGAGCTGGCAGAACTCCAGCTGCTGGTTCCCCTGCCTGCAGAGGAGTTTGCCATGGCAGCACCATCTTCATTCCTGCTTTTCTTTGCTCTGGTGTCTTGTCTGGACTGAGATTAGAGCTTGTTTTCGTAACACAAATAGACCTGCATGGTCAAAAGTACTTTGTTGAGAGACAGTTCCTCAAAGGTACAAGCAGATCCTGCAGAAGTCTCTGGCAATTGAGCTGTTCTGCAGCATCACTCCCAGAACATTTTCTCATCTAACTGCAACAATGACCTGTGTCCAACCTCAGCCCCAGGGACTGTATGGTTTTATCTGGGTCCTCTCAAATAGTAGCAATTACCTTGTCCACTTAGATCTACTTTTATTATTAAACTGTTTATTTACCAGGCCTTTGGTTGGCCAATAACAGTGTAAATATGATGAGCATATAAAACTGCACAGATCTGTGAGTAAACTACTCCAATCACCTCAGCCTGCAGAATAATCTGTGCCTGTCTCACCCATGAGATTCCCAATACCAGGATTTGTGACAGTTGCCAGATGCCCATCTCCAAGATGTTCCTCTATTACTTACAGAATTTTGAGTACTTCACATGTAAAGTATGGTATACACATGAAAGATGCTAAAAAATATGTTCTGTTCTAGTGTTTCTTACTTAAAAATTAGAAGTTCCAGAAAATATAACAAGAACATTATTTATTAAGAGTATAAATATAGTACTTTCTACTCCCTGCTCAGAGTATGAGCAGATTAAGCCTGTGCCTGTTCTCCCAGCTATCTTCTGAGTTAAAGGCAGTTCTTCTGTTGTCTTTTTAATTTATTTTTTTTCCAAAACAATGCGTGTATTTTGTGGTACTTCAAATAACACAGAATAAACTTAGCTAAAAAATTATAGAATAGAAGTGGGAGCAGAAAAGCTCGTTGTGCCTCTCTTAGTTTGCTTGCCCTGACAGTCTTTTTGTGCCTCCCTCTTTGCTGTCTTACCTGATCTGGCACAGAGAGAGGTCAAACAAGGTGAATCAAACAAATTAAAGTAATTCAGAAGGTTGGGGGTTTTCTCAGCCACAACATCAATTCTGCTGAATTGCAGCATCACTGTACATTTAGGTAGTACATTAATGATGCCCTCCTTGTGTGATAAAGTAAAATACTTTTATAACACAGTTAATGCAACATTTGGTATACTTTTTTTTATTTCTGAAATTTGTTGATTCTAATTTTGCTACAACAGAGCTAAAATTCAGAATGCAAAAACGTGATTTAGCTGTACAAAGACAAGGTGAGATACTGCAACCTGCCAGAGCACTTGAATTGATTCTTCTGTGATTCCAGAAGCTCTTGCAATAGCCACCAGTGACATCCCCAGAGTGATGCAGGTGGTGGAGCAGCATCACTGCCCTTTCCCACTGTGACAACCCCCTGGAAAAGCAGAGGCCTGGTGTCAGACTTGTATTCACTAACCCTGAACCCCAGTGAGACAGGAAAACAGGGTGTATTTAAGGACCATTTTGCCTCTCTAGGAAATGCACAGTAGGGGATGGAACAGCTGGATGGCAGTGATAACACTGGAAGAATGACAGATTTTAAGTGACAGAAAGAAACGGATCAGAAAAGGTCAGAGAAGAGGTTTGGTGTGTATAAAAATGGCAATATTTGGGTTTGAACATGCTCAAGGAAAACGCCACAGCTTGCATGGCACAGGCAGCATCAAAAGAAAGGCTGAAAAAGAGCAGGAGTCAAAGGGAATCCAGTTCTGCTGGGCACAGACAGCCATGGGCATGGCTTTGATTTCATCTTGTCATCTGCTGACTCTGTCCAGGGCTGACAAGGGTGATGGGAGCAATCTTTCAGTCCATTAAATGAAGGTGGGAAGCCTCAGTTCTGTGCAGAAATATAGACTGACTTGATAAAACAGCTGAGTTTAATTGGAATTACAGGGGGAAAGTAGGCAAACTAAAATTTGGGCTAGAGCACAGAGCCAACAGCAACTTTATATAATGTGGCTGAGAGATGTAATGTCCTAAAGTTCTAACAAATGCATTTTTACATCTCATCTTGGGAGTCTTAGAGATTTTTTTCAGGAAATGTCCTAAAAATCTCAACCTTGATGTTCAAACTCACAATTGTTTTCAGCAAACCTATTTCCCTGGTGAGTTGCCCTCTTTTCTTCTGCAGCAAATTTCTTCTACTTGACTCCCAGTTCTGCACAAAGTGATTTACTAGACAGATTGCATTTTTTTCCCCTTCTGGAAAGTGTCAGTTTCTGAGCGAGATCAAATAACCTTCTGCACTTCAGTATTGACTAATTTTAATTATTAAAACCTTTCTCCCAGGAAAAACTCTTCATGCTGTTTGCTGAGAAACCACCAATTTATAATAGGATTCAGGGACTTCTTGAGGAGGGAGATCAGGGAGCTTTGGAGACAAAATTCTGAATTTATACTGGGCTCACACTTCTACAACATTTTTTTTTAAAGTAGGAAGAACTAGATTTTTTTTCTTTGCCTTCTTTCCATGTGTCTCCCTTTAAAATTGAGATAATGGGCTTTGCAAAGGCTAGAGAAAAGCAGCACATAATTTGTTATGCAGTAAAACTAAATCATATATATATTTAAATGATTTATAAAGCTAAATACTTACTTTGCATATATATTAAGCTTACTAAAATCAGAAATAAATCTTTTATTATTAATCCTTTTAGTGATACACAGTCCCCCACTGACAGTTTCATATGGAATCCTTTCCTCACAACAGCCTGGCAAATTGATATTGTTAAAGTGTCACAGAAAGAAAATAACAGCTACATTCCTATTTGAATTTCTCGCATTTAAGTTCTCATGTTTTCACATCATTGACAAATAATCAGATGTTTTAGCAAGGTAATAGGATAATTGCATTGTTTCTCCTTAACTCAAAAGCTAAAGACAGCACTACCTGCATTTAAAGTAAAACTCAGCTTTGCCTACAGACACCACAAACCAACCTATCTCATCTCGACAACAAACTGTTTACTGCAGGATAATGAAATTAAATAAATGCTTAAAGATGTAAGATTGACAAAGTAATAAAGCTATAGAGAGAGTCAACATTATCTTCAATTAGGTGTCTACTTTTGCTGAAGAATTCTTAGCATTACAGTTCAAAGAGCTGGATTTTTATCTCTAGTCATTTTCAGCTCCATTTCATCTGTGCACTAAGAGAAAGGGTTTTGGTTTTTTTAATTCACTGTGCAAAAGCCATACCAGAGGATATGGTACATAACAATGAAATTAAATAAAGGAAGAGGTGTCAGGCACAGCACTAGGACTAACTGGAGAAAGTACATCTGGGAGAACTGGTGAATAGTAATTGCATGGGGGAAAGGCTAAGAGAAAACCCACGGGAGACATTGCTTGTATAAAGCCATCATTTCTTGTACACCTAAAAAAGAACAACACATTTCCATCACTGTGCACAGTCAAATATTGCCATGATTTTATAGGATTGGTATTAATTCAGAGGGAACCAGAGTATTTACCACAGTGCAGCACTCCAAACTGGGGGCAGCAGGAGCGTCATCCACTCTTTGAGCCATTCATCCTCCCCAGGGTGTTCTGGCAGGGGGAGGTGGCTGCTGTCAGGGTGGGAGAGGGGCAGGCACCACTACTGCTCTCTGCCTGCCCTCCTCACTGACCACAGAGTTATTCAAACTGGAAAAGACCCCTGAGCCCAAGCTTTGACTGCTCACCACCTTGAGGTGTTGTTATAAAGGACATGGTGCTCCATGAAGAGATGGAAGCCAGTTGTACCTTTCACTCCCCAGCCAGACATTATTCTCCCATAGAAGCCAGAACATCCCCACTCAGCTGGTATTTCAGGAGTCTGTAGCTCTCCCAGTGGGAGCTGGTGGCAGCATGAAGTGAACAGTGGGTGTTGTTTGCATGGCAGTCAGGAACATTCTTAAGGCCAGGCCCTTTGCCAGCCAGAGTAAAGAGCTGCTTTCTCAGCCCGACTGAAATCAGGCTTTCTGACAGTAGATAGAGTTTACTGCGTGGACAGAACAAATTTCAAAGAGTTCTATTTGAATCACTTCCCAAAGTGATCTTTTCTAATTGAAGAAAGTCCAACAAACCAAAGACTGGTTCTTCAGGAACTCAGCATGTTAGAGCATGGCATGTTCCCTGATCTTCTTTCCTTAAGGCAAAATATCTCTTTGGCATTTCAGGTATTTCCATTCCAGGATTTTCAGCACTTCAGCATTTCACCTGCAAATGAATACAGACTCTGTTGTCTAATATGGAAAAAAAACTTTGACTTCTGTTGTCTGATGTAGAAAGTCAGCTGATAAAAAATGCCACTGTGACTTCACTGCTGCCCCTTTCACCACCATCATATTTATGTCCTGCATTTGTTCAGCAGGGTTTGCCAACACCCTGCTTCTTCCACCAAAGCCTTCAGAGGAAGCTGAAGAGCTTACTTTCAAAAGATAACTCTTTGTTCTGGCTCCAGAGTGTCACTTATCTTCCCTACTGAGTTTAACACCATTTAACTCATTCAGAAACAAGATAATTTTGTATTTGTCCGCCTTAAGCTGTACTATCTCACATTCTTAGATAATCCCTCTCCTCTTGTACTTGCTTACTATTTCTCAACTTCAAATTTGCCTATTAAATTACAAACAATAAACTGTCTCTTATGCAATTCATATGAACACCAAAAGGCACTTGCACTTGCACTTCCCTTAGGATACGCTTCCAGGATATTAAACAAAAATGAAAAAACTCACTTATCTTCTGCCTGCAGGGCAGATCTGTGCCAGCTTTCGCTGAATCTTTGACTCCACACCACTGGCAGGTGTTAGATTTCTCAGAATAATTTCTAAAAATTTTACTCTAATTTATTGTCTCACCTGACACAGCATTAATATCCTAAAGGACCTCAGAAAGTTCAATAAAACATAATTCCATAAATGGTTTTGGCTATTTTGAATCAGGCTGGGCTTTCTCAAACTCTTTTGTGTTTGAACTCTCAACTTACATTCAAACAGTATCTTAACCAGCAATTATGTCCATTTCAGTTTCTTTTTCTCTTCTATTAGGCTATAAAAGTTTTCCAGTTGCCATATTTTGAGGTGCTGGAAATCAAGTGGAAATCCCACAGTCTTCTGCCAGAACTATTTGGATTCTGACCTTTTTTGTGCTTTTTATAGGTGATGTGTCACAAATTGTCATGGATTAATGACAAAGATTGAACTCCATAACATAACATTCATTATTGAGATGCTTTCCCCAGTACCAGTAATGTTATATCTGAGCCTCCCACAATATTAATACTGGAGAAAAATACAGCTATTTCCATGTTGGAGTTGACAAGCTGGGCCAAGATAGGAAGGAGATATGCTCAAAGGCAGAGTAAGACTTGAGCATAAGTTTTTAAGTCACAGGTGAGCAACCCAGTCACTAAAGTGGAAGGAGACTCTTGAGAGAAGACCATGGGGAAAAAAAATCATAGAATTTTTGGAAAAGACCTTTTAATTTAAACAAGTTCAACTGTTATCCTATAACTTGCCAAAGCCACCTCTAAACCTCATCTCCAAGTACCACAATCACATGTCCTTGTGCGATGGTAACTCCACCACTGCCCTGGACAGCCTCTTCCAGGGCTTGACAACCCCTCCTGGCACAACTTGAGGTAATTTTCTCTCATCCTGCTGCTTGTTACCTGGGAGAAGAGACCAGCCCCCACCTGGCTACCACATCTTCTCCAATGGACAGTATCAAATGCTTCTTAAAATACATCTTCAGTTTTATTCTGTGCTTTCCTATTATACACATATTGCTGGCATCTTAAGAATATAAAATCTGCCCTTGCCCATCATTCCCAGCCCCACAAACAGAAATGGAACTACAGATGGTTCTTTAGCAAGGTGGACTGAGAGGGCTGGTGGATTTTGGAGAAGGCTTGAACTGCCAATTCCTCTGTCAGTGACCTCCTCTGGCATCCCTTGTATTCAATGTCTCAGGAGAATGCAGTGAACAAGAGAAATTACATCAATCACCACTTCCCCACATTCTTGACATGCAGGAACTATTTTCTGCTGTTTTCTGGGCTCATTGCTAAAGAAACAGAATTCTAGCAGAAATACAGAGCACCATTATGTAACTGAATCTACCAAATGGAGCATTTATACTGAGTTCATCATCATGGTGTCTGAGCATCTGCTGTATTTAAAATGAGACAACAATTTAAATGCAGTGTTTAGTCAGAAAATCCTGCACGAATCCAGAAATGATGATAGACTCATCTAATAGTGTTTTTTTCCCTACATTACCCTTATTCTCTCTTAAGATACAACTTTTGCAGATGATGGATTTGGTTGGTGCCAAATTACAGCTTGCAGTGAAATTCTGCATCAGCCAAGACATAATCAACATTAAGCATATGAGCCCCAAACTTCAGATTGATCCTCACACAAAGCAAATTGCAGAGAAGTGTCATTTATTTATGTTTATCCAGCTCTTGCTCATCTGCTAACAATGAGTGACAAGAGTGGTTGAGTGGCAGGTCAGCCAAAGATACCCATGGAGCAACTGGCTCAGCAATGACTCCCCTGTCAAAAACCCTCCCCGAGTCACTCAGCAGCCAGCAGCCAAGGAATTCCTCTGTACCTCTGAGGCTCAATTTGGGTTTTTCTTTCCTTGAATTTTCTGCTATGTGGAAGAGAGTACAAATAGTTGTAACACTTGTAACAGTTCCAGCAGCATTTGGATGTCAGGAATCCATCACCACTCACTTTTATTTTTTCAGCTTATTTACTTAATTTTTTTTGTTGTTGGCACAATGGCGAAAGTCCTGAATGCAAATTCTGAGATATGCATGGCCAATCTGGTCTCTTCAGACAGTAATTTGTACTTTTTACTGTAGTCCTGGGGTGGGGATGCTTAAGAAAAATGTCAAGTTTTAAATATTACCTAAATTAGTCTTGTTTCCCAATTGCAAATAAATTAAGACTTAGGAAAGTATTCAGAATATATATAAATAATAAGGAGAAAGACTTAATCGTCTACATTTCATTTAGGTAATTTTTTTTTTAAATATTTTCTAGCTGCAGTGGTTGCATATAAACAAGAAATAAGGCTCTGTTAGAGCCTCATCAGGCTCTAAGATACCAGATCAGCAGCCCAAATGGCATCTAGAAATAACTAGAGAAAACTACTTCAGCCCTAAAGCAGGTTATGGCAGAGCCTTTTATATATTTATTATATATTAATTTGTAGGAGCCATAATACATGCTGAAAATATCACCCCATGTTAATGCTACCAAGGAACACTGGCTAAGGCTCACTGTTGAACACCCTTTATTGCAAGTTAGTTCTTGTTACCAACTGCTCTAATGAAATGGTTAGACTCCATTTGTAGCTTCAGTGCTAATTCCAAGCATGCCATTATTGCTAATAAAGTAGATTTTGCAGCCAAGAGTAGTTAACCCAACTGCATTTCCACTTTACTGCACAATTATTGCATTACTTTACACAGCTGTCTGCTCAGAAGCAGAAGAAAAATTAGTTCCTTCCTTGCATTCTTAGTCTTATTCTTTAAAGTGAAAAATAATAATGATCATCTACAATTCATATTATCAATTTATCAACAAAGCAAGAGCACTGCATTGCTGTGGGCTTATACATAAAGAATAAAAGGTACATCTGTGGATTAATTAATCAGGGCATGGGTAAAACCACCTTGTCAGACACTAACATTTCATGGTTGAGTACCCTGGGCATGAAAAGATGGGTTTGTTCATCAAAGATAAGAAAATTCCCCTGCATCACTGCCAGGGATTGGTCCAGAAAAACAAGAAAAATCAGGACCACAGAGCTGGTCCACATTCTCCCAGCTGGTGCTATGCCTTTCCACAGAGCAAGAGATACGTTTAATTTAATTTAGGACAACTTTAAAAACAGTTTTGTCATTCACACAAAATTGTACCGATCTCATACCTATTCATACCCACAGGTGATGCAACACTGCCATTCCTTCCAAAGGGTTTAACAATACCTGTAAGAACAATTATATTTTAACAGTGAATAACTATTGTTATTAATAGCTTTTAACTCAGTAAAATTATTTTCCTCTCTGGGCACCCACTGTGCAGAAACTACATTTCTTTTGCTATTTTTATTAAACTTTGGATAAAGAAAAATGTATAATTATTTTCCTTAAAGATATCTTAGACATGTCTTACAGGAACTCTGAATCAAAACAAACATTTAACAGGTCTTCTTGAACAATTTCATTTGCTTGTGTTCCCTGCTGTGCTGGAACTATACTTTCTGCTTGCTTTCTGTGAGGTACCCCAACAGTTTCTGAGGTAGTGCAGCATAATATAAATACTATGGTTACAGGTGAGCTGTTTCCTGCTGCCATTTACTTCATGCTTTGCTTCTCTTGTCATTTACAAATCAAAAATATTTATAATTTTTCAAGTGAGAAGAAAGGGTATTTTATTATACCCAAGAGGTCTGTGGAAGAATGTCTGTGAATTACCACAATATTCTAAATTCCCTCAGTTTCCTATTGCTCCATTTTTGGCTGCAGCAGAACATGGACAGTCTTGAGAGGCTAAAAAGCTCTGTTTCTGATTCTGGTCTTGGTCCAGTGCACATTCTTGGATGATGGAACAAGGCCACATTCTGTTTTTTCATCATAGAATAATTAATCTTAATTAATCTTTTTCCTTCAAAATAGATCTTCTGCAGCTGGAGGAAAACAAAGAGGTTTCACTTGTTCTGTGACAAATTAATCTTAAAGGAGGAATCTTCCTAAAAAAATCAGTGGGTTAAAACAAAATTCAGTATTGCCTTTGAGCCCTGAAACCCAAACTAAACTCAAAGGGTGCTTTCAGCATTTTAAGTCTGCTCTTACTGTGATGTGCTTTTAATATAGTGTCATCTTTTGAAAAGTGAGATTTTCATATATAAGCAATTTTACTTTTGTGGCTTCACCTTCACAGAAGACTCCAGTAATATTTTATAAAGACCAAATGCTTACAGGTATTTCAGGCAACTTAAAGAAATTATTCTCAGAGGAAATTTAATAGGGAATTATGGTTTCCTATCCTGTTGTATTCTGTGTTTAAGACACTTTTTCATTTGAATCTTTCTAAATTAGCCTGTTCCCTGTGAGAAACTTTGAAAATTATGCCTCCTTAGATGGTCAACCTTTTTCTAAAAAAAAGATAAACCTAATGAATTTAACCATGATACCATGGAAACAGCTTTAAAATTAATTTGGGTGCAGGGAGGAATGATACAAGAGGATACAACTCCAGCACAGAGAAAGTGACAGGTTTGAGAAGAAAAAAAAAGAGTATCTGTTCATTAGGCACTGAGACCTTTGTTTGGGACAAATATCCTGCATGTGGTTGTATCTGCTTGAGGGGTTTTATTTCTGTAAGTGCCATCAAAAACAAGAAACAAGAGTTTGATGTTGACTCAGGGTTCGCATGGGTGGAAGGAGAATTTGTCCCTTGCTTTTAGCCATTCCTGCACCCCGCATTTTGGTTTATTATATAAAATGAGTTTATCTAATTAATTGTTATTCTGGGACTTTGTACAGAAGGAGGTGTAGTCTAAAGCAGATTTCATCACTTATTTCCTTGATAATTCACAAGTTGTTTGGCTGCCAGGATAAAGAGTTGTACATAAAAAGACAAATATGTGACTAAGCCTAAAAATGTCAGTGAGTGCACAGTCCCCAGAACAGGGATGTTACCAAAGTTCAGTAGTACCACAAAGTGATGATGAATGAGCATTATAATTATGTGCTGGATGAGACCTTCACTGCTTTCTGGCTGTCAGGGTTTGGTGGAGGACTCCATTGGCTCCTTTGGCGTGTTTTAGATAGCTCCCAATTGAGACAAGACAAAAGTAATTGAAATTAACACATCATAACAGTACTTTTGACCGTACTTTTTGACTTTTTGGTCTCTGAACTGCTGGCTGTAAATAGCAAAGTTACACACCAAAAATTTTCTGATCTTACAATGCAAATTTTCTCTTTCAGAGTTTTCACTGCCCTTTTTATATCTGTGTCCAAGCACTAAAACAGCATCACAAAGGGATTTGGGGGGTGGTGAGAGGACAATACTTGAGGGCCTTTTATATAAAGCTGATAAGATTTACTTAACAGAATAATACATTTTGCAGTCAGGGCAGAATGTGGGAAATAGAACTGTTTGAATGCATAATTTATTTCTTACCCTATCTTGGACAGAGATAATAATGGTGTAGGTTACACATAACTTGGGATACTGCTATAATCAGATCAGCGCATGCATTGCTGGGCTTACGCCTTTGGGTAAAGTGAGGTTTAGTCTGTGTAACTTGATTGTGCACTGCAGATCCTGTAGGGACATCATTCCTGCAGAAAAATCCTCACAATTACATTTCAGTACTGAGTAACCAGACCTCACATTCATCCAAAAGACAAGTTCACCAATACAGGCATTAAACCCTGTTTCAGTGATGTTTAGGGTTGTTTTTTTCCCTCATTATAAACCTGGACAGCACATTATAATGGAATTTCTTTACTGGCTTAGTCTTGGACCATTTGAACTGTTACAAAGATTATCAGATATAAACCAAGTTAATACTGATCTTGTTCACAGAATGTAAGTCCAGAAATTTCTCTGAACAGCCTTTAGAAGTATCAGCAAATGAAAGACAGACCTGATTTTTAAATGTGAACATCAGGCTGCTGCAATTCTGACAATGCCAGAACAAGAACCTTCCTTTTCTAATTGACATCTGAAAACTAAGATCTTTAGGCTAAATAAAGCTGATCAGCTTTCATCTGTTCAGAAGTACTTAACTGCCACAAGAGTTCATTAAATTTGTTCATCTTCAAAAAAAAAATAAAGTTTGCAATGTAAATTGTAACAGTGTCTGGTGATCCCAGACAAATCAAATATCAAGGTTCGGGGTAAGACTTTTAAATAGGTAGTGAGAGAAGGGAACTGTACCTTTGTAATTTAAAAGTTTTAGCCAATCATAAAACTAAAAAGCAGAAGGAAAGCTGCAGGTGCTAAGGAGAACTTGGTAAACAATAATACAGTAAGTGCTTAACTGTAGGAGCCTCTGTAACCAAGTTTGCAGAATCTGGGGCAAATGAATATCAGTATTTTGAATTCAGCGAGTGGTGGTTTTCACAGTTCCAAACGCATATCCCATATGTTTCCTCAGTTATTTCAACCCCTGATTCCTCTGTGTTTTGCTTCGGGCTGCAGAGTACAGATTACTTGGTGCCCGTGGCAAGTGCTGCTGGAACAGGGAAATGATGTCAATGATGTCAGCCCCTGCCGTGCAATCTGTAACTGGATATGGGTGAATTCAGTGGCTGGCAGTTCAGAGGAAAACATGCTGATGCTGCACCAGTTGGAGCCAGATGGTGACTGAAATTGTTAAAATGATATGTGCTGCAAATGCCTGAAAATTTACCCTGCTACAAAGTACCCAAAGCAGAGATGGGATCCCGATACAAACCAAGCAGTGTGTGGGTAGTATTTGCAAACACTGTATGGGATTATTTGCCACTGGTTAATTGTAATCCTTTCCTTCACCCTTTTTTAGGTTCAGCTGATCCACTATAACCATGAGCTGTACACAAATGTCACAGAAGCTGCAAAGAGTCCTAATGGGTTGGTGGTAGTTTCCATATTTATGAAAGTAAGTATTCCATACTACAGATTCCTAATATACAGACAGTAAATTTTACCTGAACTGTATTAAGACTCCTAATTATGCTACAGCAATGCCCAGAGGCTCTGATCTGGAATCCAGAGACAGTTTCTTCCTAACTGAGCACACCATCTCTGTTCCAAAGGTTTTATAATATAAAGAAAATTAAAAGGGGTAAGGGGGGTGGGGAAAAAAAACCCCTTACATCATAAACATCACTCGTAACACTTTAATGGCAATAGCAGAAGTCACTAGCTTCGCAGATTTAGTGTTTCTTTATGAAATGTTGTTTATTCAAATCACTTCTAGTAGGTTGAGGTCCTGGGAAAGAGGGTATGTCATGCTGATGTGTCCAAGCCAGCAAAATCAGTTTTTCTCTGTCTTTTAAAAAATCTTAAAACTATGAAAACTGCAAGAATGCTAAAAGTAGAACTTCTAATATCTTACATTTCACAGAGCCACAAAGACATGTGAATATTTTGTCTCCATCCTGTTGCATTCAAGGTACATAGTTAAGTCTATAATTTATACTGATCTAACACTGAACTCAAGACTTCATGGTTTTCCCAAAGGTCTTTAATTACATTGGACAAACCTTTTCTCTCAGTTTATAGAAAAAAAAATATTTCCCCCCTCCAAATATTGTTTATATTCTGTCATTATGTATCTCTGTTTCATCAGTCCAAAAAAAGTGTGTATTTCTGAGTAATGCTGAAGTTCACCTCATCACACCTTAGGTATGGGGTATCTGTTAGTTCCCCTCAGTACTCTAATCCCATTTCATAAAGGTCCTAAAAAAGCATTAACTTCAGATATAGTATGCATTTCACAGAGTATACTGAATATTTAGATATAAAAAGGCAATATTCACACAGGTCTTATTTAAGAAATATATTTATGCTACCTTTTTTTTGTTTGTTCATTTTTAAAATCCAAAATGTATTGTATTATGACCCAACAATCTGACCTGCACTCATGAAAATGGGAAAATTAAAGAGAAGACAGAGGGAATCTTGTCAATATTTAGAAGTACCTGCAGGGAGGTGTCAGAGGATGGACCAGACTCTGCTCAGGGCTGCTGAGCAACAGGGGGCCAGAATCTGACACATGGAAAGCTCCACCTGATCATGAGGTGTTACCTCATATATTACCCAGACATAAACCAGAGGAAGAGAGCTTTAATTTGCAAATAAAATAGCCTGCTGCAAGGAAATTGTATTTATCAATAAATAAAATAATAGAATACTAGTGAAAGTCCTGCCTAGTTTATCAACCAAATTTCATTAACAAGTTTCATCAACGCTGTTGGAGAAGAAACCTGTGCTCATGCTTTTATTCAGACATTCATTTCTGTTCACCCTGTTCCTTGTGTTTTATTTCATTTTACCAACTTTCTATCAAGCTTCATTAGAAAAACAAGTAAGTAATTATTTCCTTCTCCCACAACAATGAAAAAAAGGCAGAATCCAACTGGAAGCGTATCAAAGAGCACACGTGGAAGAGCTGCAGTTCTGGCAAGGAAATGTCTGTGAGAAGATTTTGACATTGTGCATTTTCTCTTCTGTAGGTATCTGAATCATCAAATCCATTTCTAAATCGTATGCTTAACAGAGACACCATAACAAGAATAACATATAAGAGTAAGTTTCTTTTAATTTCCTCTGGTAATTTTAATTTCCAGCTGTGTTCTTTCAGTATCAAATAACACATTTAGTGATCCTGAAACAAGAGACACGTCGTTATGGGCAGAAATTTCAGGTTTGCATTACCAGGAACTCTGCATGATAAACTCAGGAATATGAAACTCAGGAAAAAGCTCATTAGGTCATCACTTTATCAAACAAATTTTGAACTTCAAAGACAGTTTTGTATCTGAAGGTTCAACAACAAATGAATGAAATTATATTTGACACATACATATACTGTAGTCACACAGAATGCTCAGGAGAACCTGTCTACTGTTAGCAGTAAAAGGGACATGTGGAGCAGCCTGGATTATATTGGATCTGGTTATGTCAAGATGATGCATCATTTACTGGATTTAGTATTCATCAGTGTTTTCTTTTTGAAAGAAGAGTTATAACATTCCTATTCAACTACTGCTGCATTTAACAGATATAGGAAGAGGTTATTAGCATAGCTTGTATATTTGTTGTATTCACATTTGAAAAGCTCTTTAACTGATGATCCTCAATAATTCCATGTTTGTATATTGACCTTGTGGAAAACCGGAGCTTAATTAAAGTATTTTAGAGAAAATAATGAAAAATATATATAACAAATTAAACCTCTTCTCCTGAAAACCTCGTTTCCTTTGTCAAATATTCTAATCTGCTATGAAGTTTGTAACTTTAACAATATCAGAATTTAACTTTCAGAAAGTAGACAGCAAACATATAACACAAATAACACAAATAATTCCTTGTCCTCTCCTGTGACACATACACCTTTCATTCCACTGAGGTTACTCTGCTTTTACCTGAGAGTTAACAAATCTTGTTACATCTTTAGTCCAAATAAGATGCTTGTATGATAATGAAACTCATTTCTCCACAATACCTATGGAAAGGAAGGCAACAGAGGGATCTCCTCAGAATGTTTTTTCCAGATTGTTCTATCAGTATCATCTTCTCTGTATGGAAGAAGCAGATAAATCCCATTTTTAAAATGCTTGTCCTGATTCCTTGCAAAAACACAGCAAGGCTGTTCTGCAAGAGCTTCCTGCCTACCAGTGCTGCTGCAGCATCCTGGAAACAGGGAATTATTGTTAAGGCTGAGAGTGCTTTTTCCAGGTCTTTCACCCACAAATTCCATATTCCCAGCTTCTGGGAACCATCCAGATGTTCTCCCATGGGACCCACGCTCCCAATAGCAAATATTTCATTTCTATGCTGCATTTACAGTGGAAACTCCTTCTCTCTGGATCTGTCAGCATCCCACAACCTCCCATTGCTTGTTTTGTCTCCTTACAAGGGAAACACGACTCCAATCTCACCAATTTGGGTATACTAAATGAAATTCCTCATGAAGATGAACACCTAAAACACAGGCTGGAAAAGCAGTGATTAACAGAATTGTTTTAATTTTTACCACAGTTTTCACTAAGTTTATCTGTTAAAATTAAACCACTGGCAGACACAATGCACACAATATTCCACAGGGCACTGGGTTACTTACTGTAGTAACAAGTATTGACTGTGAATTTTTAGTATAAATTGGGAACATGAAAGTGTTATTGAAAGTAATTTTGCAGTTGTCTTGCATGATGGATTATAGCATCATTGCTGAAAGCTAATTTTACCTCTTACACTGCAAGGATTTCTAGTGTGCCTTTAGTAGCTGGAGTTTTGCAGCTTCTGCTTTAGGGCTCCACTCCTGAAGTCAGCACTCAGCACGGTGCTGACAAAATGCCCAGGCCCCATGTGCTCCAGAGGAGTGTGGAGGGAATGATAAAAGGAACGCTGGTTCAGAGTCAGGACAGTTCAACCATAAATAAAAGGTTTTGTTTGTGTTTTTTAAAGAACAGCAACAAAATTAAGTGCTGTCTCTCCTGCTCATGAAATTTCCACGTGCCAAGAGCATTAAAAGGGAAATTCCTACTCTTAGATATTAATGGCTAAAGTGAAGTAAAGTGGACCCCAAGGAATTTTTAAGGAGATTTTAAATGTTTATTTTGTTCTGTTATCACAGCCCAAAGAATCTACTGTGAGCAAGCTGAAACAAGGGTTTTTTCAGGCTTTTTAGTCAAAAGCTGTGTGGATATTTCAAAAGAAAACTGCTTTATTATTCCTCATTAAGTGTGCCATTTGAGGGGATAAGTTAGTTTTCTTTCAAAACAGTTATGCTACATGAGCTTTCATCCAGTATTTGCTTGACACCAGGGAAAAAATTAACTTTTTAGATTCCCAAAATTCCACATGAAAATTTGGTCTTGTCATTGGTAAGCAGAGAAACTGAGGATCTCTACATTCCTTACCCTGTAAATCTAACCTAGATCCTCTTCTGGATTATCGTGATATGAACTTTTAAAATCAAATGTACCTTCCTCCACTCAATAAATACTCTATCCCCTATAAAAAGCATTATTATAAACAGAACATACACAGATTTTGCTGTGAAAGTCAATCCCACACATCTAATACAAGCCTAGGGATAAAAGGATTTACATAATTTCCTAGGTAAATTGTCAGAGTCAAGGCCTTTATATAAATGAATGTGAAATCTAATGAAATCTAATTTGTAGAGAGAAAAATTCCTGGGTTTGGAAATCACCATAAGGCACCAGCAGATCAAGAGAAACACATTGTGGGCTGCAGATAGGAATGATGCAGAGCATCCAGGAAAGGCTGGATGGGTTTATGAAAGGAAGCTTGTCACTGGCAAGAGATCATACAGGGTGATTTTGAGGGTTTTGAATGTATTTGCAGTAAATGTAAGCAAGACTTGGAAGTGCTGCAGTCTGGTATTAATACCAACCCACCAGGTCTGCTTCAACTCCAGAACAAGAAACACTTACCAAGATGTGGGGAAAGGACAGACCTGTTCATGGGGAAAGTGTTGGTAACCAAATTCTTACTGTGTAGTCTTCTCCCATGCAATCATTTGACTTCCCATGGGAATATAACTCATATACAGGCATTAATAAGTACTGTGTTGTCTTGGACAAACCCTTATTTCATTCACCCCTATCTTTGACTTTTCCTGAAGTGATATTTTCCTCCAGTTTCTCATATCAATATCACTCATCTGTATTAATCTTCAGTTAGTTTTCCATCTCCTAGTAAACATTTCAGGGCAAATTCTACGCGGTTGAAATAATTTTAGCCCAGCTGAAGCCAATATGGCTGTGAGAAAACAGATTTGGTCCTTAGGGATCTCTTCTGCCTGACTCTGTGCCCCTTGGTGTTGAAACACGCCACTTTCCATGGCTCATAAATAATGAACAGGATGTTCATGTGGGAAAGGGAAAAGCGTGTGACGACTCGTTGAAAACAGGCATTGGCATGAAAAAAGTCCATCAGTTCTCTTCTGATGCAATTCTAGCACAATTACCAGTGCGCTGTAAATAACGTTTTTAATGACCAGGACACAGGTGTATTCAGTCATCTCTACTTGTTCAAATATGAATGCATTTTGCCTGTGTTTGCATGCTTGTGTCTGGAAGATTTGGGTTTAGAAAGAAGCTGTCACGGGCCATGGGCCAGTGAAGTATATTAAAACAGGGGACAGTGTTGCCCCCTCCCAGGCACTAATGGCACTTCCCCTCTGTTTGAGGATGCAGCCAGCCATGCAGCACTGCCATCACCCAGCTCAAGCTGCAGGGGCAGGGCAGAGGGCTCTTTCTCTAGCAAACATGAGAGGACCAGCAAAGATTTTGTTTTGTAAAACAGCAAACACATTTAAAATATTAAATAACAGTAAGGCCCTGATCAATGAGGCAGAAATATTACACTCTCACCTTGGCACTTTAACTGCAGCTGCCAATATTGTTGCCCCAAAACACTGTACCACGTTGACTCTGCTGTGTTAAAATAAAAAACAAGGTCACATTTTCTCTGCCTGTGTTCTTTGATTTTCTGTTGCTCAAGACAATAGTCTGCAGCCCTTCTTATTTTTCCATTAGGTTGTACAAGACAAGTCTTTTACTCATCTAAGTTATGTCCTTCAGCTACAATATGTTAAATTCAAATTAAATTGCACCTTTCTTTTTTAGCTCCTATACACTTCCTTGATCATTTGGATTTCTCTACAACTCAAGGTCAGCTTATGTTGAGCATTGAAAGAGGGAACACACCTCAGTGTGCACTTTTCCTTGCCCGTATTTTAATGTTCCCTCTGCAAATGAACCAAATTGGAGACACCACACACAAGTGAAAGAGTTCAAAGAGATCTCACAATGTTACAAATCATAACCACCCCAGCTTTCTCTTAGACACACACAAGTAGTGTATCAGTAATAAAATATGTTTATCCCTGAGTGGATAAACTGCTACAGCCTAAGATTTGGCAGGAAAATCTGAGTTTTAGCTTTGACAGCACTGCCAAAAGTACTGTAGGGCCAGCATTACCCAAGAGAAAAAATGCAGATAGTACAGAAAACACTGAGGAACTCTGATGAATTTTGAAATATATATCTCATTATATTTAGGTACATATCCACAGAATAAATTCTGTTGCAGAGGAATACACTTCATTAATTCCCAGGGGGCCTTACAATAAAGGCAGGAATCCTGGTACTGCTTCCCAGCAATCCTTCCACCTAGAGTTTAGCTTTCTGAGGGAGCTGGCTCTGCACCCAGGCCACTGTGCACAGGAAAGGCCAGGAGGCTTCATGGAGCAGCTTTATTGTCATGCATTAACTGCAACTTTATTGTCATGCATTAACTGCAACTTCCTCTGTGGCAGAAGGGCAATTAGGTTTTAACCCTCTTGGCCTTCCTGAGGCTTTGTCAAGCAAAAATTGTTAATGACCCTAAAAGATGGAAAGTCAGCATTCTCCAAAGGCTTCTGCCTCTCAATCAATAACTGCAACTTCAAGAAGCTTTTGACTCCAGCCCCTAAATGTGATTCAGAGTTGCCCTGTGAGTGCCTGTGCTCAGTTCCCAGCAGGTGTGAATGGGAATCTCAGTGCAGATCCACCCAGCAGGGTGAGGGATATTACTTGTGCTACTTGTTCTTGTCTAAACTGCTGGAGCATCCAGAGAACTGAACCTCATGTCATCATGTTTTGGAATTAGGAGACATGAAAAGGGTGGTAGTGTTTGTTTTGGTTTTTGTTTTGTTTGGGGTTTTTTGTTGTTTGTTTTGGGATGCTGCTGTTTTACCTGAGTTGTTTTCCTCCTTTGTTCTCCAGATGATGCATACTTACTACAGGGGCTTAATATTGAGGAACTTTATCCAGAGACATCTAGTTTCATTACATATGATGGGTCAATGACAATTCCACCCTGCTATGAAACAGCAAGCTGGATAATAATGAACAAACCTGTCTACATAACAAGGATGCAGGTAAAGCAATTTATAAATTACTCAATCTAGGATAGGTACAAAATATTATTTTAAACATAATATTTATAGCTTTACATTAGATTCAGCTCTTGTGCTGTAGGGATCTCTGCATGCTATTTATACCTTTTGCAAAAGCATTTAAGAGGTTTTTGTCAAAATAAAAATACTAACTGTTAAGAACTCCATCAGTATCTACACACACAAATTTTAGGGGGGGCCCTGTTTCCAGTGAAGGTTTGATCAAATGGTTTTCAGCAGTCTCTCCACAACTGCATCATTCTATGATGCTGTGAACAGTTACTTGGAGACTCTAAAGCAAGTACATCAGTGTTGTACAAACATAACTGAGGCTATCAAGGATAACAGAGGCCATTCCTGGCTCTGAATAAACACATGTCAATAGCACATTAATGTGATAGAGATACAGTATCTGGGGCCTTCTGGAAATAAAATCAGCCAATACTTTCTGGTATAGAATAAAATTACAGGATACACACCCCAAATACCTTTGGAAAAATCAGATTGATGTATTGAAGCCCCTATTAGAGAGAAGCAAGAGAAATTATGCAAGAAAAAACCACAACTTCACATCCAAAAGGAAGCTACAGAGGAAACACACCAGTGGAAAAATCTCAAAAACTAAATTTCTGTACAACTTGCTTACAATCCAAAGCCTGGCATCAGAAGACAGCAAATTTAAAACCAATTGGCCTCTTCCCCAGAGTTTCCATCAGTGAGTTGCCTACAGAGCTGTGAGCTGAGCTAAAACCTCCCCTCTTGTATACTGGAACACCAAGGAATACTTGAACCACCATCTGTCTGCCCCAAGCAGGCAGCAGAAGAAATATGGCCTGAGAAATGAAATGAAGAACAAGAAAATAACCCTAAATATCACTCTGGGATTTAAAATCATAATAACATTGTAAATAACATTACTTTAAAAAGCCTGAGATGTTTTATTTTTGTGATATTCCTTCTGTCCAGTTTAATCTGGAGGTAGTGAAAGCACTTTGTTTCCTTTCTAAATGGGTGATTTGGGAGAATGACACAGCTGAGCAGAGGCAAAAATGCTCACTATTGTGAACTTTTCAAACACAGGACCTGAATATTTTCCTACAAGCAACATTTTTAGGTCCAACATTAATGTGCAAAATAAGGATTCGAAAATTTCTACTCTGTCCTTCTATCTATAGTTTATAACCTCATGATACTTGCTCCTTGTCATGCTTTAATGGTTAATCACATCATTAATACTTAGTTATATCCTCCATTATTAATGTTGAAAGTGGATTTTGTGGAATACTTACTGATTATGTTGTGTGCTCATACTGAAAAAGCAACTCCCAGCTCAAGTTTTCCCTAGAAGCTGTTAAAGACTTCCAGTACATAAACCCCAGCTACTGGATTTCCCCATTAAATGCCATAAACAAACCTCTTAAGTTGTACACTGACATGGAATATATTTTGTTTTTATATCTTTAAACCAAAACATTGAAGATTTCTGGTTTGCAACTTGAAACTTTTTTTTTCCCTCTCTGATTTTGGTTGACTTGAATTGATTAAGAGTTGCATAGTCACCATAACAGCCATTTCTGCCAACCAGTGCTGGATGCACAGGATGATTCAGTATTTCCCCCTGTGCTGTGAAACCAGCTCAGAAGAAGGCTGGGCTCTGCTGTAGGAACACTCACAGTCACAGCATAGACAGAATCATGACAGACCTGTCAGCAAAAAGAAGCTCTCACTTTTTAACATCATTAATTTCACGACTTCAGCAGCATCACTGTCAGTCTGTCAGTCTTCCTGCCCATCCAGCCTGCCCCTACCTAGTCCTTGAATAAAACCAACCAAAACTGTGGCATCTCAACTGAAAGCTACACTGTTCAGGAAATTAGCCCTTGTCATTCATCAAGTCCATTTGCTCTGTACCAGCTGCTGTCATCCAGCACTGTGGACTCCACTACTTTCTGGTTCACCCAAGGATACCTCAATATTTTCATCCACTCCCCACAAAACTGGTTACTCTCATTTAAAATGGGGTTCAGAAACAGAAGAACACGCATGGAATTGTTTTAAGTTAACTCTGACTACAAACTGTCAGAGTTAAATTCTGTTTTACTGAAATTCTGTTTTACTGAAATTCTGTTTTACTTCCAGTTACTAACTAATCTATTTAAAAGTCTTGTATGTTGTTTACTTACAGCAAAGACCAGAACTAAAACCCCCTTGTTTTGTCTTTATAGATGCATTCTTTGCGACTGCTAAGCCAGAATCAGCCATCACAGATATTTCTGAGCATGAGTGACAATTTCAGACCAGTCCAGCCTCTCAACAATCGATGTATCCGAACCAATATCAACTTTAGTTTACAGGGAAAAGATTGTCCAAACAATAGAGCACAGAAACTACAGTATAGAGGTATGTTCCACCTCCAGAAAAACCCTTTCTATGCTTTCACTGAGCTCCTTTCTTTGAGAAATCCAAGGGCATAACAAGGCATACAAATAAGAACACTTAAAACTCCAAATCTGGGGGAATAACTATGTCAGTCAAATGCCACACATTTGAAATAGATGAGTAAATGTGCAGGAAAAGCATGACAAAAAAAAAAAAACCAGCCTGGGACATTGAATATGTTTTTTAGAAGTAAATAGGAGAGGCCTTGGTTTTCTGGCCTCATTTTAAAGTCTTCTCCCCTTACAAAGTGCATTTTGCTCTGGTTTACTCACCCACAAAGGGGGATGAGCTAGTCTTGATGACAACTGATCTCAAACCAAATTAGTAATTGATAAGACTTAATTTCACTTTCAAGGTGCACCACCATAACAAACACCTAAACTGCTCAGTGTTGTGTCAGGCTGTGGATATAAACCATGAAGCAGCTCAGTCACCTGCAGCTAGAGTCCTGCACTGCCACAGCTATGGCTCACAACTGAGCTTTGATGTGTCTCATGCATCTTTGAGCCCAGGCACACAACAGTGTTACCTGAAATAATGGTGTTAAAGTGCCCTCACAGCAGTAATATCATCATTATGAAGGCGTAGCACTAAAGGAAAGGAAAGGACATTTTCAGCAGCAAGGCAGATGACTGTGTTGCAATACTTAAAAAACAGTCATTCAGACTTAATTCTTTTCAAGAAAAAGGAGGAAACTGAACCTCCTGGCTTTTTAAAGACTAATTGCCTAATGCAATGTTAAATCAATTTGATTCACAGTGTTAAACCAGTTTCATATTTGGAGTTTATTGAAACATAATTGTTTTTGTTTGTTTCTCTTCCAGTAAATGAATGGCTCCTCAAATGAGACAGAGCAGGCAGAACCCAAATCCTCAGTGGAATGCTCCTTCTGGGAATTGACATCATCTACAATGCACCCAACCTCCCTCTCTGGGCTCACATGCACCATGTGCTGTGGGAAAAGAGCTGCCATGTTGGAAAACTCCTCAAAATGTATTCATGTGATTGGTGGCCATTTAAAAACAAAACAAAACAAAACAAACAAAACAAAAGAAAACAAAAGTATTACAGTAAACATGATTACAATTTTCCTGAACTAATTTGGAGTCACAAAGAAAGACTTTTCAGACTTTGTACATATGAAATTCTTTCTCTTCTCCCCCTCTCTCCCTCAATTGAAAAAAAAAAAAAAAAAGAAAAAAGGTGGCTCAGTACAGCATCAAAGTGGAGTTGTGTTCTGTGTGCCAAGTAATCCTTGGAAAGCTGTCATTATTTCACTATCATTAATGGACACTGACAAGACAGAACAAGACTACTGTAAAGGAAACATTTGTAGGTATGATCTTTCTGTTAATTTAATTTTAAAAGGGACAGACTTGAGAGATAAGTATTGTAAATATATCACTGCAAAATATAAAGGAAATTGAAATATTTCCCTTTGTCACATATCTGTAGTAGGATTTGGCAAAATCAGAATATATCCATTTTCTGTTTCTTGTTTTACAACATCATAAGTTGTGTTGGTTACTATTAACAACTCAATAAATGTGTTTAACAAATTAATTTAGTTAAGTTGCTTTGATTTCTTTTTTTCCTTTCTTAAATAACTAGCCTCTACTATTTGTGGATGTATTATTTGTAGTTTTCTTTTTTTTTGTTTATTTTTTTTTTGTTCTTTCTTGTTTTACTTAATTTCTTTGTTTGCAGCCCATTCAATTGAGTTAAGGACAATTGGGAATGCACTTAAAGGTGGTATAAGTTTAACTCCACTTTATGGTCCATTATTAACAGGGACTGGGCTCAGAAGCAGGAAGCAGATGAAACATAGTTCAAAATTGTCATTTTCCTTGCTGAAGCAATTATTGGGACAAACATTCAATCCTGTAAATGGGTGGTGAAAGGGATATTTTTTCTTCACAGATAAAGCAGGAGCTGGCCAAGTAAATGCAAATGCCTTTTTTCTTATTTATAATGGTCATTCACTGTGTTTGGTTACTGTCAAGAACTCAATAAATGTGTTTAACAAGTTCACACAGCACATGTTTGACCTTCTTGAATACTGAGGGATTTTTCAGGTTGGTATTTTTTTTCAGTCTGGAGAGGGGTCAGGCCCTATAATCTCCCATCCCTAATGCTCACATTGTACCACATTTAAGTTCACAGAAAGCAAGATGAAGCAAAAAAAATGCTCTGGCACCAAGGAATTGTTTACATCAAATGGAAGAACAGGCACTACAAGAAGTGTGAGGGAGCAGCCAGGGAGCTTTAATGTGACAAAAATGTTATTTTATCTGTGCCTGAAGAGAACAGTGCAAGGAGTACCTGACAGGAAAGTCAAGAGTCTGTGGTTTGGAAAGACTGCAGCTTGTGAAGTGAGAAGAGGTCTCAGGGGACCCTCAGCATGGAGATGGAAAATGGTGAGGAACCCAGAACTGTCAAGAGTTCAACTGCTCAGTGCAAGGTGCAGGGAAGGCTCGGATCAGAGGGGCTGACACAAGGGTGCCCTGTCTGCACTGGTGACCCTGGTTTAGGATTCTCTCAGCACGTGGGTAAATTACTTGATCATCAAAGTGTTCAATTTCCAGGATCCTCTTTCCATATCCGTAAAATACGTGATTTTCAAGTTACTTCATTTGAAGCATTTCAAACAGTTTCCAACCCCATACAGTGACAGAAAAATCCACAACACAACCACAGAAATGTCACACAGCAAATATTACATTGTAGATTAATACTGTCAAATCCTGTAATTGAAAAAAGCAAAATTTCCACCTCAAGGTTTACCTAGCTAATAAAAACTGAAAACCAATGGAAGTCACATGCCTCCAATATTTTTGAGTGAACTTATAAACTTGTTTCTCCTACTTGTTTGGTGCCTTTTAAGCTTCACTTAGGGTGCAGAATAAAGTTACTGAGAGCATAAAATCCACAATGCATCAATCTACATTTTTGGACAAATATCCAGCAGTTGTTGGTCCAAGTTTTTCCATAACAGAAGGAAGATAAGCCAGGCCTCCATAATAAAGCTTGCAATAAGCAATAAACCCTATTTTCTATTTTAATGGAAGCTGATAGAAGGGATTTAAGGGGAGACAGATCTGTGATAGAAGGGACTGTTCCTAGGAAGGAATCATGTGGTGCTTTGGATTAACCCTGCAAATTGAGAAAAGGAGCAATTATACTGGGACACCACAAATATATTCGCCAACATTTCCAACTTCACTTTGTGAGTTAAGATTTTATATCTTGCCATGAATTGCTTAGGTTTTGTTTTAATCACAGTTTGCAGCAGAAAGAGACCCAAACACAGCATTCTAAGTGTTTTGCCTGTTTCAGTAGTGCTCACATTTAGACATCCAGCACCAGTTGTTCAGATCAGGCGTGGAGCTCTGTCAGGACACTGAGCAGCCAGAGAAAGCCACACCCTATCACAAAGCCTTCAAGCACAAAGATAAAGTTCCAGGATCAAGCAGCTGGCACAAGCTGCTTGTTCTTAGAGCCCACACAACACCTGCCCAGAGTAATCCACCAACCTGAGCACTTTGTCCACAGCACTCAGCAGGGTCTGGCTGCACACAGAGCCCAATATTCTTAGAGAGGGCTGAATGTGGCCTCCTTGCCATCCCTGCCTGTACCATTCAGATCAGGAACAGGATTTTTTGCTGGTGATAAGGCTCAGCACAGAGGGGAGGTACCTGGCAGGTAATGCACACCTGGCAGCCTGTAGAGTTGACTTTGATGACCAGTCAACTCCACAGGCAGGACCAGGTTGTCATGCCATGATGATAACAGATATTAAGAACCTAATAATGGCAGAAAATGCTCAGATTTGTTCACTCACACTGGAGAACATGATATCAAAACAATTTAGGTACCAAACGATCAAGTTCATCTGATGATAAAAAGCATGAGAAAATGCAAATTTACAATACTCAAAACCCCTGTGCTTCAAGTAGTAGTCAAAAAAATGTAATAGCTGAGTTTTGTAAGCTCAGGTTTATGAGCTCCCTTGATTTAACCAAAAAGAAAAAATATTCCTATGCAGAAAATCAGAACTAACTAATCAGTCCCATCAGAACTTTCATCTGTGGGATGAAAGCAGAAAGCAAAGACCTTCAGCATAACTGTACCTATAGATATCATGCATCTCTCTGTCCACCTTCCTGTTCCAGCCTTCAAAGCTGAACCAGCAAACACCTCACAGACATGCCTGGAAGCTTGGATATTTTATTATAAAACAAATTCCTATAAAACAAAAAACATCCTTTCTCACCATTCAAAACCTCTCATCTATCAAGTAGATACTCTGAAAGAAGAGGGGCAATGGAAATTTTGCTGAAAAATTGAGACTTGAGATAACAACACCAGGAACAAAGATACTTGGAGATGTGCAAGGTTGTACTTCCTGTACTGATCCAAACACTCAAAAACAGACAAGGAACTCAGTCAAAATAAGTTGCTCTGCAAAGATCAGAACAACTTCAAAATCTGTGAATTCTTGTTTTTATGAATAGCTCTGCTTGCTCAGTGTGTTCCACATCATGGCCTTAAGAAATGCCAGCACTAATTACTGCTCACATGATGTTAGTTTGTCAGGCACCAGAGACATTGTGGACCTGGTGGAAATAATTTTTATATACTTTGTATGTCAAACAGTAGGATCTTTCAACACATTTCTTATAAAACAAAGAAAAAAGCCAGGATAAAACTTCAGAATCCTTCCTGCTTCTGACAGGACCTGCCTTTGCTCTCCCTATTTTTCATTTTCTGGGGATTTCATTCCTCATTACTTCTACCAGTACCCTCCTCTTACATTAGCAGCTCTGAGGAATGCAGTAAATTAAATTCATCCCACAGAATCACAATGCTGCCATGAACATATGAGAATTAGCCAGTTTCTTGATACCCAGGAACTAAAAGGAAAACTGTAAATGGCCAATGCTTTTAATTGCAGATACCAGAGTTGCAGCAAAAAGCAGATGTTTTGCACATTTTACTTTACATCTCAAAGCTTTACAACAACTGCACCCCAAAAAACCCCAGATATTTGGTTCCTAAACAAAAACACCATAAGTTTTTCAGGGAGATAAGCTCTAACTGCTCCATGTTTGGATTTTTTTATTAGATTTTGTTCCCCAGATGTAGTGGCTGACACAGCCTGGAGAGTTTACTGTATGAGATGCTGATTTACTGGCAAATGGCTCAGCACAGTTCTCAACAACACACTAAAATTATTGAAGGAGCCTGTTTGTATGGCAAAGAACAAGCACCATTCATAATATGAAATGTAATGTAGGCAAGTGTTTTCTATTTCCTACACTGTCAGGTTTTATTCTAATAACTAAGGATGTGTCAAATACATACCCAGAACAGAAAATGAAAAACAGGATAATAAATATTCTAAGGACAGGAAAATAACACTTAGGTTTTGAATAGGGGGGGGAAAATCCTCAGAAGTATTAGAAAAACAGCAAAAATATTGACAGTTTATGATTTTAGGCAGATGTTCCCACCCCATTAGGGTAGAAAGAGCTGGAGCCAAAAGTAAATCCAAGGGGAGCAAAGTTACAGTGGAAAATAGTGTAGTTGCTCCAGAAGGAAGGTCAAGGCTATGAAATTCACCCTTGAGTGAGTATTCCCGGCATAAGGAGAGAGCCAACACCTCACATCCCACTTTCTGAAGCATTCAGGTATTTGCACATGTCCAAATGCACCAGGACCATGTTTGGACTGGGTCAAGGGAAGGTGATGCTGAGTCAGGGTCAGAATGTCCTTCCCTACTGCTCAAGGGCCATTTTGGGTCTGCCTCCTCAAGGATTTTGTGAACCCATCTCAAGGATTTTGTGAACCTTCTTCAAGGATTCTGCAAAGAAATCATCACAAATGCCTCATGCTTGCTTCACCTGCTGTCCTGCTGTGCCACCTAAGCTTTAGTGAGACTCCCTGGAAGTTTATCCCTGCAAAGCTGCCCTGAAGGACTCCTGGACAAGTGCAAGATTTAATGTGCTGGATGAGAAAACAATTGCAAACCCCACATGGTAAAGAGATGGGAATATGTCAACGTGATGGGGAAATATCATATTAATATTCAAATATGCTACTAACATCTTATGAAGGAATGCTAAGACAACACAGAAAGTCATAAGCACAATGGCAGAAAACAGAATTTGGGAGAATCACAAGGGGAAAAGATCAATCTTTTCCCTCTGCTCTGAATTTTCTCCTTAATGATGTAGCAATATAGCAGCAAGCTGATTTCAGCTTGCTGCTTCCTTTCAGACATGATTTAAAATTGACAGCACTAGGAGTAATAATGGCATTTACAGACATTCATGCCAAAGTTTCACAATACCAGAAGCCTCTCCCATTAAACATTCATTTATTTATATCTGTTCCTTGAGCTGCAGAAAAGATACAAAAATTGAACTCCATTGATGAACACCCAACTGCTCCCTGTGTTTCTCCCATACAGATGGGCAGCTGAGACACTTAAACTAAATCACTGAGACTCTGCCCTCCAGCAAGGAGTGGCCTGTCCTGGAAGCATGTGAACTATCAAAGGCAAGCATCACCTCTCCAGATGTTAAATCATGCAGCCCAAGCTGCAGAACAACAGAACTTGGGCTTTTAAAATTTTTGATGAATCCCTTCTTAATTCCAAATACAAAGGATGAAGAATTGTGAATAATTCCAGGTTTCAGCTTTCAGTATTTGACTCTTTCCACTCCTTATATGTTGCTTGTCTTACAGAGAGAACTCTTTGTAGGAGACTGTCCTGGTTTAGGGTAATTTTGGGGAGAAAAGCCTCTAAACAGGTTTCTTTAGAAAAAAAATTTAAGTGGCCCCTCTCCTAAGTGGTTGGGGAAAAAGATTTCCTTGGAGAAAAAGTGTAAAAAACTGTTTATTTAACAGGAAAAGCATTTACCAGCACAAAAAAATGAACAATATTATATAATAAAATCTCTTGGTTTTCTAAAAGAGATGACAAACTCAGAAAAGTTCTCTTTGTGGGCTGTAGCTCGGCTCACTCAGTCTTTTATCAGCTCCTTTGGTGCTGGAAATGTCACAGCCCAGGCCCAGCCCAGTGGGCCACAGGTGTGAGCTGACAGTGCTCTTCTGGGTGTTTAGTTCAGAGCAGATTTAAACAGCTCCAAAGAAAGAGAAAACGTGCAGTCCAGGGAACTTCTCTACCTCAGCTAGCTAAGAAGTAACTAAAAGCAAAGGAGAGCTTTGTTCTGTTGCCTCTCTGTCCACAGAGAGCACAGTGTAGGATGTGGGGGAGTTAGTGTAGTTTCTGATAACAAACTCCATGCTTCTTTTCTCCCCCCTTTGCTCTCAGAACAAGTCTTAAAGGTGTAAAACTTATCATCTAGTGTAAACAGAACAGACTATTGGGGATACAAGCATTTTATAGCCAATCCAGGACAGGGTCAAACTTTCCTGTCAGCATGGAAAATGTCAGAGGACATAGTTGTTATCCTAGGTAAAGTTTCTGTGGGGAGTCTAAATGATCTCAACTGAAATATCAAAGCTCTGCCTTTTGTAAGGCTGATACAACAAATGAAATAAAACAAAACAAAAGCCAGACAAACAAAAATACTTAAGCAGGTAGAATTCACCAAGTATTCTATTAAACAGCTTATTTCTACTAAAGACCTATCATTCAATGCTGTCTTTTTTCACCACAATGCACAAGTGCCATGAGGGGCTTCACTGAGGATGCAGAGCCCTGGTGCTGGATTTCAGCTCAGAATGCACCCACCCTCTTCCTCCCCATGTCATTCTGCCAGGTCAGAGGGATCTTTAGTTTAACTATTCGTGTGTCTTTCAGATTCTCCTATTCACATATACTTCCCATGCACAGCAAAAGAATTCCCAGCAGGGCAGAGGAGTATTTTGCCACCAGACATTTAGAGCACCATTCTCTCTGTAAGCAGAAATTAGTCCTATTAAAAAAAAAATATTAAAAAATTCTAAACTAGACAGATTAGGTTGGCTCATAAAACAGTTACAGCATTGTCTGGGTTCCTATGCACATGCAAACAGCAAAAGGGAACACTGCCAGCTCAGTTGTCAAAGCAGAGATTGATAACATTTTATGGGAAGCCACTGACCCCCTGTGCCAGTGTCAGTGAGGGTGGCTGTGCCTCTGTGTGAGTGACACCTCTCTGGAGGCTCATCTGCACAGCCCAGAGCTGGGGCTGCCAGCCTGGAGAGAGTGCCCAGCAGGCTGAGTGCCAGCCCCAGACACACATCCATGGACCTGCTGCTGGGATTCATCACCACCAAGGGAAGCAGCAGCGACCGCCGCTGTCGGGGCAAGGTGCCAGAACACATGGACAGCCTTGTGCTGCCCTGCCTCTGAGCTTGTTTTCATCACAGGGATTTCAGCAGCAGCCAGACTAGAGAGTAAAAATGCAGAAGATTATTCTGCCTGGTGTGTCCTGCTGCCCCAGTCAAACAAGCCAACCAGCCTGGCCCTCCCTGCCATTGTCACGGTGTCACACACGGAACAATTGTGGTTCCCATCTACACAAGTGTTTCTACAGAATCCAACATTCCATTTTCACGGATCATTGTCATTCCCAGCCAGTGTAAGCAACCATGGAAACAGAAGAAACCTGGGGCCAGGTTCAAGTTTAGAGAAACTGCCACCTGCAATAACTGAATTGTGCCTGCTTTATTTTCAACACCTTGATGCTGCACTGTGATTTGGAAAGGACTGTGATCTTCATATCCACATGAAATGGATGAAAAAGTAAACATCTCAAAGCAGGAATGAGGTTGGATGGTTTGACTGTAACAGCTTGCTTCTTTATGATGTTTGTTTGCATGGTTACTCTGAATTTTTTGTGGTTTTTTATGTCTTTGATGTTTACACCTGAGAATAATAGTATCAAATTATTTTTCCTTTATTTGTTCTTTCTTTGCAGTTTTATGATAAATTTTCACAAATTAATGAGAAATTTGCTTGTTTGGGACACTTAGAAGAATAACAGGTCCTACTTAAATGATATTAAGGTCCCTTACATAAAGGATTCTTCAAAGTTACACTGACGAGCAAGAAGGGAACAAATTTGAGGTAACCATGCTTCTCAGACAAAAACACTGAAGAGACAAACATAAAAAAAGGAACTTCTCCAAACTTCACTGCCTTAAAAATATTTTTTTCTTTTAACAGATTTTACCTGTAGTAGATTTACAAAACTGAGCACAGGAATAACATTCTGTATGAGCAACACCATAAATACAGTGAAATTACTAAAAAGAGACACACAGCAATGCAATCTGGTTGTTTTTATAGTGTAAGATTTGTCACTGTGAATCAGGAGGTGTTGCGAAAGGGCAATAAAGTCTAGTGAGTGATTGTGACAGGCTGGATCCTGGCAAGGTAAGCAAAGCCCTTTGTGTCTCAGGGATGGGCATTTTATCATGATGGGTGGAAGAGAGAAAGAAAAAGAAAAATCAGATGACACTGACTTCAAGATGTTTCCCTTAATGAAAGTTTTCATATCAACAGTCATTACAATGCTAATGTCAACACTTTTTTGGAAGTAGTACCCTTATAAGATTCATTAGGGATGTCATAAGCATCCCACAACATATGGTGTCTCAAATCCAATTACTTTTCTATTCAAACCATGACCTTGAATAGGTTTTAAAACAAGAAAGAACACCAGGAAAAAGCTCCCATTGCTTATTTGATGGCTCAGTGGCATAGTACTGAAATTCAGAATTATGTCAAGTTGTTTTTCTGTTTGTTCTGCTTTCCAGTTTTGTATCCAATCTAAAAAAAGGGATGGAAATTTATTTTAGAAAAACAAGTATTGGCAACATCTACTTCCTGAGACTGTGCACGTGGAAAGCACAGTGTACACAGAAAAGGACATTTTAAAATACTTCAAGCAGCCTTTGGCGGGGTTTCAAGTATCTCTAATTCTGAGGGCTAACATTGCAATTCTCTGTATCCTGCATGGCCTGGAGCTGAAATCCCTTCTCTGCTGTGATAACCTCCCAACCCAGATGTACAAGAACCTCTCACCAACCAGCATTTCCTCAGTGCAGCTGCTGCCTTGGGTTGTTGCATCCCAGGTCAGTAAGGGAGATGCAGAAACTGGGATACCTTGGGGGGACACTCACTTTTGAGACAGGGCAACACAGTGGGACACTCTACCACACTTCCTTGCTTCTTTATGTTAATGGTTCCACTTATATCACACCTATTCTCATCCCCAGTTCTAGAATGTTCCCTGTTTCTGCTTTCCCTGTTGGTTCTCATTGCCTGCAACTCCTCCTCTGTATCCCTGTTGGTTGTTTCCCTCTGACACCACCCCTAATCCCTCTACCCATTGGCCCTCAGACCTGATGCTCCACCTCCCTCATCCCATATAAAAGCCCTGGACCCGTCTTTGTTCTTGGTTCTTCTGTGTCTGATCCCCTTTGGTGTGCCAGGTAATAAACTGCCACTGGACCCTCACGCAAAGCTCCCCTCCTGCCTCTTCCTTACATCAACCTGCACCTTGCACCCAGCGGCACGAGCGTCTGGTGCTCGTCCTGAGCTGTCTGCCTTTGCCTAAGGGAGATGCTCTTGGCAAGGGAGTGACCTCAGCAGCTTCTGCCATGTTCCTTCACTGGGTCATGTCTGGACATGAGTCTTTCCAGCTCAGTCCATGGGAAAAAAAAAAAACACAGAAATCTTAGAAGTGTTCCAAAGACAATCATTTAGGCCCTTGACCTGGGTAATTGAAGACATAAAAAAAAACTTTTTAATCTAAATTTTACATTTTGAAAGTACCAGTTTTACTCAAAGATTATTTGGCAACTTTTGTCAGATATAGTTTTTCTTCTGCGACCATCTTCCTCTATGTGATTTTAAGAAAAGCCCCAAGGATATTTTGTGTATATGAAGATCTAAAAATCAAATCCATTCTATCTCAAGCATGTTATGCCTCCAGAAAAGAAGTTCTTTATATTTATAAATGATATCTTACTGGAACTTCTCCTCTTGCTACAATAATAGGGCTAGCACTGTGCTGCTACACAAAAAAGAGAAAATATTTCTATATCCATCTAAGTGGTTATAGAAAACTTACAATTACTTGCCATGTTTTTGCAAGCTCTTCCTAAATCAGATTATATTGTTACAATATAAACACTCATGCTTTTAATGGTACAATTAAATCTAGAGCAATTACTGCATGTAGTTTCCATACTTCTTCACTGAGCTTTGCTGAACTATTCCAAATTATTCTTGCAGTTTAATGCATTTAAATATGTAATTATGTTTAGCACATTTATTACAAACAGTCACTAGGTATCAAGTTCACTTTGAATATATTTTCTAATTGCTACTTAGAAACACTGGCAGACAAAATAAATGCTGAGGCTACATTAATGCACAGATAAGTTGTCTTGGTTTGAAAAGACAGGTGTCTGCCAAGGAAGGCAGGAACCTCCTCTGAAGTGGAAAATGTAAACTCCCTCCCTCTGAATTGTTATAGTTTTGAAATAAAGGGGGCTCTCAGGCAAAGGTATGGGATCAGGAATAACAGTTCTTTATTAGGCAAGAGAATAAAAATAAAATAAACAATGCAGTGATACAAAGCAATGCTGACAGAGTCAGAATACAACCCGACCTGACACCCTGTGGGTCAGGGTGTTGGTAGCAGTCTAATTGAAATGGTGGCTGCATTCCTCCTGGAGTGCCAGGTGTGGTTCTGTTGGAGCAGTGAGCCCGTAGAAGGGAGTAAGTCTTCCTCTGAACATCTAGTGGAGAACACAGCTGCTTCTCTGGGAATCCAGAGGAAGAAGCTGGCTGTGGTCTCCCAGATCTCAGATTATATCCAGGTAGGAATGCTTGGCTCCACCCTCTGGGCGGAGTTCCTCACAATGGGATGATGGAGTTTTATCAGTCGTGCAGTGACACTCAATAGCCTGTTAACAGAAGATATCTCCCCAGAGGGAGGATGAGTTGTGGAAGAAAACTTCCCAATTAACAGAAGGTAACTGCCCCATCAGATAGGAAGAGAATACACCTTCCATTTCTAACTTAAGACATAAATACATTAACCTAAGCCTCTGTTAACCTTTATAATGATAAGAACATTAATTCAAGACATTCACTCATGAAAATATTCATCATTTTCCTCGTAACTTTAAAGTAACTTACAAGCAACAGATAGATCAAATATTATTTATATTTTAGAAAATATTGATAAAAGATAAATCCAAGGGGAAGAAAGAACCCATGCAATGAAAAAAAATGAATTGAAAGAGCTGGCTTGTCTCAGTAGCCATCAGGATTATCCAGGGAAGTAGAGCTCAACAAGAGAGGCCATCTTTTACAATATTCCACCTTTGCACTGTTGTGTACAATGTGAGTTTTGCAAAATGAGAAGCTGACGAGCACTGCAGTAAGAAATATGGTCATTCAAGAGAGGTAGTAATCAGCTTTCTGGGATTTCTCCACAGCCTGGGGGCTTGTTAGACATTTGTTCCACCAGAAGCTGTGCTTGGAATCTGTGACAAATCCCTGCCCCTCTTAGGCTTTTGTTTGCACCTAAAGAAAACATGAAAAAGCCTTTTTTTTCCTCCACCTTTACAGAGTCAGCCAAAAATTATTTCAAGATGCTTTAGTGGACAGAAAAACCCAAGCACCTGCAAACTTTGCAGAATCTGTGTGAAGACTCAGAGACTTGATGAAACAGAATATTGCCACACCAACCACCACAATATGTCTATACTACAGAACACAAACACCAGTCTGCTGTTGAAAAAGAAACCTGAGTCAGACAGTGTTGTATCCTCACATGAAGACTCCCGAGCCAGCATATTTGAAGTTTATCTAGGCACTGCAAGAAGAATTACATTTACTCATTTCTTTAGTAGCAAACTTTCTTCCCCCTGTATATTCCAATGTGGTTTGGTTTTTTTTTATTCCATCAAACTAAAGTGCCTTTCCAAAATTCTGCCTCTATTCTCAAGTACAAGACAAACATGTTTGTAAAAAGCTCATTATATTATGGCCTTGCACTTAAAGTACCTATGCAAGTTTAAATTGACTGCAGAATTCTCTTAACTCTGTGAGAGTTTCTTGTATCTACCTTTGTGCTCATTGTCCAAGAAACGGTGTTAATAAATATATCAGTTCTTCTCTCCCCTGCAGCTCAGAGCACTGTAACACTTATTTATGCATTTTTATACACACATACAAATTGTCATATACGTGGCAGTCATTGATTGTTCTGTAATGGTTGGGGGATTCATATATCACAGCTCTGGCATACTGATGTTATCGTCTTCATGTTTTCAGAGCCCTGAGGAGTTCCATTTTTTAGGTTGATACCATAATTTCTCTTGTTGTCAGTTCCAAGCATGTATTGACAAGACTGTCAAGAAGTCACCTTTTATGCATTTATTTTCTCTCCCTCAGTTAAAGATTTTCAAATTATAAGAAGGATAATTTAGCATTTAAGGTGTAAATAAATCCAATTGAGACAATGCATTTAAATTTATTTGTCTTACAGTACAATTAGTCGTTCCTGTCCAACAAAGCATTATTTTTATATGGCTTATTGTCTTTTAACTAATATCCAGCTTTTCAATCCAGTAGCTAGAACTCAACTGATTATTTTATTAAATAAGTTTCTATGCAGTTCCATGACATAGCAAAATCATATTTATGTATTATAAAGATTGTATCTTAGCACTAGTACTTTAGAACTCTACATAATAGATGTCACTACAATGAAAAGTACTATGGGTGAATTTCTACAAAAAGAGCAGTAAATAAACAGAAATTTGAATTCTTCAAACCAACTCTTTAGACTAAGAATGACTGCAAAACGTAATCAGAGTCCAAATATCAAATTTACCAGCACTGTAAAACCCACATCAATAGGATATGCAGAGAATACATTATTAAAATTAATTATTAAGTATTAACACCTGAACAACATGGGGTATAAAAGTATGCGGCCAATATTAATATGGATATTAATTTTCATGTTCTGAATGCAATGTCTCTTGTTGCTAAAGGATCTGAAGCACACCACAACTTCAGTGTATTTTTCATTAGTACAATAAGTCTAGCTGACTGTATGATATAGTGCTGTTATGCTTAAGATGCCAGTAAGTGTACAGGGTAATACTCAATAACACAATTAACAGGGAAGGCAACATTTCTTGGGCACTGAAGGAGCCAGTAAATATAGCTGAGAGTGAATCAAAAGGGGCTGCAGCAAAAGTGACACCTTAAAAGCATATTTTGAAAGTTCTAAGTATTGCTACAAATTATTACTGGAGAAAATAAAGCAGCTTGCTCGGATCTAATTTTTTTCAACAGGAAGGTGATGAAGGAGGAGAATTTAGGGTGTCTCTTCACCCTTTTAGAAGCACTCTTCAAGAAATAAAATATCCATGTGTCCTAAAAGGTAAACCAGAAAGTAAAACATAAATATCATGAGCAATGTACTGCTACAAAAAACACCTTCTTTATCTCACCTGTTCTCACTTTCAAACAGAAAAATGTGGCAACACTTTTCAGAAGAAAAGCCCTCACTAGATAAGCACCAACATCCCTGCTCTACCTCACAGCACTGTGAAATTCCAGCACAGGATCCCATGACCAGCCCAATTTGCAATCCTCAATTTAAATCCTCCTCCTGCTATATAGCATCAAAACACTATATATACACATCCCCTAAATTTAGGCCTTAAATTAACCATAATCTCAAATATAATCAATCACTGTTCATGCAGAACTTAAGGTACCATGCCAAGCATAAATTGTAATTTAAATATCAAGGCTATGTGTGCTGCATTCTTGTTTTGGATTAAACAACTATTGGAAGATTTTTCTAGCATTCCCTAAAGTATTCACTGCTTCAGCAATTATGAACAGCAAAAATAATACTTCTTTCAAAAATCTTCATAAACACTGATCAGATCCAAATTTTACTGAAGGCCTCACCCTGCAAAATAAAAAAAAAAGTGTAAACCATACATTTTGGCCAAACATTTGCAGTATGTCATGAAACATCTTGATTTCAAGGACAGTGGCAAAGTCAGATCACAGAAGATTCAGGCAGTTATTGTCATACCAGAGGTAAGGTGGCTGTGGCTGATTTCCCAGGATCCCAACTCAGATTCATGAAAAGGCTCCTCCCTGGTGTTTCTTCTTGTCTGCTGTCACCTCAAAAAGATGTTAAAAAATAGTCTGATGGATGCTGGGTATGGAATAACTCAGGTAACACAAAGGCTGCATTTTAACGTGCCAGAACTCCAGATTAATATCTTTCATTCCAACATATTGGAAAACTCAAATCAAGAACAGAAAAAAAAATTGCAAAGAGGAGATTTGGGTGGCTGCTGATTTTAAGTATAGATGATGAACAGTGAAAAGAAAGACAGACACACTGACATTCCCAAAAGCCTAAATCTTTCTTCACTTGGAATACTGACTGTAGCTGTCTCTGCTGTGCTATGAATAAAAACTTTTTTTGGTAGTTCTGTGGTTTAGGCAAAGACCTGACAGTGGACTCATGGACTAACACAAGCACCAATCCCATCCCTTATTATCTTACAATAAAACCCTCATATCTTTTCTCAGTAACTTCCCACGGGCAGCACCACACAACAGTGATTCCCTCTTCTAACTGCACAATCCACCAACTCCTTCCAGTCCCTCACACAACCAACTGACCCTTCCCCTGACAGCACACTTCAACTGGCTAATTCATCCTTTTATAACACCTGCCTTATTGGACAAGCTGCAACCTATCCAGGGCAAGGCTGTGTCCACTCTTTGGTAATCAGGGGCGAGATTGCCTCCAGCACTATCTCTATTCTTTTACAATCTGTTCTCCCACAAAGACCTTGGAATAATGATTTGTGAGCCAAAGGACTGGGCTTCCAGGTACAACTTAATTTGGGGTCAGTGGTCAGCTTCGTGTCCAACACCGGGATCAAAAGGGCAGGACCACATCTTATCTGCATTCAGCAAGGAGAATTTTTCATGTTTAGTATCCAAATTCACTGCTCAGATTACAGTAATGGCAAATAATCCCAGTGCCAATAACAAACAGTGAGTTACATCTTTACCACGGCTGACAGCTTGATTTCAGTTTTGTGGTCTTTTCACTTTTTTTACTATTTCATGAAAAAAATACATATAGATTTGAATTAATTTACTTTGCATTTGCGGTAGAGAAAATCTTTTATTATTCCCTTTAATTACAAAGAAAATCAGCAGGATCATGGAGGAAGAGAAAAGCTGGGGAACTTCTATCAAGCAAGACATTCACAAATGTTCATAGTTCCCTCCTGCAGGAATGTGATGCTGGTGGCATTTGTAATTATACATCTATCAGCAGCAACACAAAACATTTTATTATATTTCCGACACATTTATTTCCATGCCCTCTGCTTCCCTCAAGTGCTAGATATACTCACCCTGCTGGACTCCCACCTGCTATAAATCACTTGCTCAGCGTGGTTTATCACCTCATTTAAACAAGCCAGAAAATCCCCAGTAAAGCTGAAAGGACCAAGCCACCCTTTCAGTAGCTTCTTTATGTCCCTCTGCACACACCTGGATGATGCTAAAACATCAATCATCCTTCTGGGAATGCTGAGGTACCTGGAGCTGCATCAGGGCTCACACTCCCTAAGATTTATGCTGGGGAGGGTGGAGGTGCTCTGCTATATACACCACATTTCTTTCATGTTTCTCTCAGGTTTAAGGAGCTTGGAGCCCACACAATACCAAAATTTTCCCATCCTTATTTCTTTGAGTTCAAATAGGGGAGATCACCCCCTCAAAGTTTCCATTGAAGATAAAGTATTTTTTGTGACTGCAAGATAAGTCTATATCAGTTACTTAGAGGAGAATGTAATGGGAAAGAACCCAGCAGATTTTTTTTTTTTTTTTTTGAGCAGTTAAAACTCCAGGATAAACAACACTACTTTCACACAATGTTTAGATGAGCAGTGACCTGGAAGAGGAAGGAGGTGGCTGCTGTTTTGGTACCTGTTAAAGCACTGTCTGCTGTGTAAACAACAAGCATAAATATTTTTCCTTCTGTAGTCAAAACTGAGTGTTATTTGTTAACAATTCTGAATTTTGCAAGAGCCAATAGTAACCATAACAGGGTTCAGCATGGCAAGGGGTTAAGAGTCTCTTATTAAAAACATGCCCTTGAATTAACATGCCCAAATGCAGCCAGGTATAGGGACACAGGTCCATCACAGCATGAACTCAGGATATCACCTTATTTGAACTAGACAGGGAGCCAACTGGACACAAGAACTGGAAACTTGACCAAATTTAGAATGCTTCTGTTCGCATATTACTGATTCCCATGACTCCACTCTTTCCCACAGTGGCCTGGTCAGGTGTCCCTCCCCTCAGTGCCCTGCCTGCCATGGTTTATGGCCAAAATCTTCTGTAAAAGCATATGAGATCAGGAATCCCAGAAGGACGAGAACCCACCTGCAGCTTGTTCAGTTTCTAGAAAATAAATCTTGCAAACCAGTAAGTGTTATGGTTTGCTGGGATTTTTGATGGCCATCTGGCCCCAAAACAATTGTTTGCCAAAGTATTGTCTCTAATCATCATCTAAGAACATATGCTTATACTTTTCTAAAGCTCATTCTAAAGGTTACATGCACCACATAAAGAAAAAGCTAAAAAAGAGATATAAGCAGCAAAATTCCCCACAGCCACGGCATGAATTTGATAGCACTGTAGCAATGTATTCAAATGAACTATTTCCCTGCTTCCATCCTAACAGGCCCCACAAAAACACACCTGCATTTTTACTTGATAGGTTATCAACAGCACTTGTAAATCAGTGTGCTTACTGTTGTTTGTGAGCAAAACCAGGTACAACAAGCCAATAAACTCGTATAAATCTGCACACTTTAATATGGCAATTAATTTATAAAGTAGATTATACAACAAGGAAAGTTAAAATATGTTGATGCACGGGGAAATTTAAGTGTTTAGGTATAATTCAAAGTCTAGTATTCTGTTGGGTGCAGTAAGAATTTTCCGTGTTATTTTACAAAAAAAACCACACAGATTAGATTTCAAGTCAGCACATGTAAGCATTGCTTTAGTAGTGCAAGAAACTTCAGTTTTCTTACCATAGCAAAAAAATTTAAGGAAGGAGGAAGTCATGTCCATATCAATGATCAAGGAATCCATTTAGAGCTGTTTACAAAGCACTCTTTTTTCTTATTTTTTTCTCATTTAAATGTTTTTCATTCTACTTTTTTATCAAGCACCACTGTGGCTACAGGACAGACCTGGCCCTTTCCATCTCCTCTGGCCAAGGCAATGGGAAAGGGAAGCATAGAGCAACTGAATGGGCACCTGGCTGGTCACTACAAACACACAACTCACTGCTCTCTCACAACCTTCCTGTGCACAGTGCACATCACTTGGAAGAGTCATCAAGGCTTGATAAATTACAATTTTTCATTAGTTCATTATTATATGTTCATTACATTATGGTGTTGCAGAAAAAAATTTGTTTACAATTCCCTTTAAAACAATTCATGTGGGTGTTGCAAGTGATCAAGCATTATTTTAAAAGCTTCCACTTCCTCATTCTTTTAGGTTTTATGTTAAATTAGAATCAGACTTAAGCACCCTATAAAAGAACCTGTCCTCCACAGGGAATTACCAAGACAGAGACACAAATTGTAATGCAGAGAATAAAGAAATTACCCTCTTACCATATAAATTGGATTCGATAATCACAGATTTATCATGCAGAGTCAGAGATGTATCTTAGAATTTTAAAAGACCAAGATTCTTTAAAGTCCACAGAAGAACAGGAGATAATGGAAATGCACATCATTAGTTTCTTTGTGTAACTCTCCCATGACATCTCCACATTGGTTTTCTCCTCAGCACTGAAGCAATGTCTTAGTTTACCAAGGCAGCCTGTAACTTTAATTCTGGTCTCATCTAAATGCACCTGCCATAAGCATTACTTTTGCCTCAGTGACTACATATATTTTGCAAACTCCATACTCAATGATAAATCAGAAATGAAGACAACGATCCTGGATAGAAACCCCTGTAAATGCAAAAATGTACAAAAATCTGGATGGTTTTAAATTCAATTCCTCTCCGAACTATACAATAATATATTCTTGGAAGTTTCCTACTCTGTTGACTAATTAAACAAAAAAAAAAAAAAAAAACAACCAAACAAAAATCCCACACACAAAAACCACACAAAGATGTTTAGCAATTATAATCATCTCACCGAAGAAGTTTTCTGGATATTGTCTTGGATGAAACTGTGAATGAAAGAGCTCAGGCAGAACCCAGGTCCTGATGCCAATTTCCCCATAACACCTTCAAATGCTGTCATGCAACACACCATCCCTGCCAGTGTGTTTTTTGCTTCTCAGCCTGAACTGTTTTTCCTCTCATTCAAAATCCTCATCAAAACAGCAAAAATTCTCATCAAAATATCGTGTAGCAGTGGATCCCCATCTGCATCTTTGTATCCCTGAGCACCATTTGGAGGGTGGAAGAGGAAATAAAGGCCTGAAATGAAGCCCTCAAAATATACTGATAAAGAACAGGCTTGAAATGCTATTATTTACAGAAGAACCAGGGTAAAAATGTTTATTTAACTTTACATAAATATCTTTGCTGTTTACATTCTATTCATAAACCATTTCTATGTATGTATATATATACACACACATATATACACTTGATGTATATTTCACTTCAATAAATATTTTGCCACTAAAACCATAGATGTCAGCTCATGACAGGGCTTTCAGGGTACAGGGTGCTTTACTCCTCCATCACACTCAGCCAGTGACACCTACCTCAGACATTTGGGGTGTGTCATCACAGAGCTAGTAAACACACTAGAGAACACAAAAACCCCCACAATTTTTCACTAAAGATAATGACTTTTTAATTCAGTGGGAATTAGATTAGAACCAAAGTTCACAAAACCACAAGTTGAACTAACCAATACAACAGCCACACTGCTAGAGAACTCTCAGAAAATCCTCCTTTGCTGAAAAGTTGATGTTTATGCATTCAAGTCATCTACAAGACTGAAGAGCATAAATTATTCCATTACACATTGGCAGTAAATTTACACTTACTCAACTAGCTTCAGATCTGATTGTTTCAAGTGGCAGAATAGGAAAAACTGACTAAATCTGAAAGATCTACCACCTGTTCACAAGCAATTTGCCAACAGAAAGATGCCAAAGTTCTTTCATATTTATCAGGAGCTGCTTGCTCAATTATTGATTGTGCATGACTGTAAGACAAAACCAGCTCATGACCTGCCTGGATCACAACTGACAAATAATCAGACCCACACATATAAGTCACAGAGGAATTCAAGTGGATAAAATAAATACACAGTCAGTGCTGCCAGCCCTCCCACATAAATAAGCAACAGTTTTATTCTTGCAGTGGATTGAACTGAGAATTTACCTCTTCTCACAATGAGGGAGCACTCAGGACAAGCAATGGTTTTGATTTCAGAGGAATTACTTTGTGGATAAGAATATGGGGCCATGAACAAACCCTGAACAATGGGAACCACTGAGCAAAATCTGCCTGTCATGTGCCTAAACAGAGCTGAATTGGGCTACCCAGCTTGGTTTTGTGATATCAAATATCCTTCATTCACAAATTCCAGTGAGTCTCATTCACACTGGATCTGCCAGGTTTATCCAACAGGAAAAACCTGAATAGGCAACAGCACACCAATCAGTTATCTGTAGGACATACAGAGGTATCTTCAGGAAAAAAAACAAACACACAAGGGGAATATGGCCCAGTTGCTGGAAGTTTTCTACATCTCAAATGTTCAAAATGGAAAAATAAACATTTCCAAATTTAAAAAGTGTTTCAATTAAAATGGCTTGTGCACTTTATTGTGGAGGAATCAGAATCCTAAAAATGCACCCAAATACATGAGAGGAACTCTGCTGTTTCTAAGACCATCACAACAGATATTCCATTTTTAGTGTTTGCCAGCTGGCTTATACACTACATAATCTTCTAAGCTATTGGAGCATTTCTAATGGTTCAACATTCTTAAAATCAGATGAGGCTAATTATAATAAGACCTTAAGTTATAATTTAGCTGTAGAACAAGATGTTACCAAAAACTGGATATAAAAAGTCACTTAGATTTCTAGGCTCAGAAGGAAATTCTAATTAACTTTGATGGAAGTGTACAGCAAGTAACATGAAAAGCAGCCATGAAGTTTAAAATATTAAACTAGTTATTCAAAAGGCTTCCATAATGTGTTTACTCACTGAAGAAATCAGAGCCCCTCAGAAAGATAAATAAGTAATTTTTATTTTAAGAAATTTGTGAAGGAAGTTTGAAAAATGAACACTGGTGGTAATTGCCTCTGGATTTCCAGCCAGATGATTTAATTTAGTTGGTTGGAGTGTCCTTAATTGCAGCTAATGCTTTCCAAAAAATAAAGGGTGAATTAAAACGGACTCTTGTTCTTTCAAATGAGGATTTCTCCTCTCTTTAAAATTCCAGTCAGCTTTACAAATGAATAAAAATGCAGACAGGGCAAAGGATAAGTCCTGCAGCACCCAAATGAAATTCACTTCCAGGACATTTGCCATTTTGCTTGCAAGTGGCAGCAACACCAGCACTGCTGAAGAGTCAGAAAATCTCTGTTTTAGTCCTTAGGAAGTGTAAGTTTCACTCCACACTGACAGTGCTTCCAACAGCAGGAGATGAGGAGAGCATTGTACACAGCTTTGGAAGTTGCTCCTCAGTGGAGCCTCTCAAACCCTCCTGGCTCTGCAGGGATTAACTGAGAAGAGGTACAAGGTAAAAATACTTGGGGAAATCACCTGCTGCCTGCAGGCCCAGCTCTGCACACGGTAATCCACCAAATTCCTGCTCAGCCTGTGGGCACTCACAAACAGGTAATTAATTCTCCTTACAATTGTTCCATGTTCAGTATTAATCTACAGTACAGATTTTAAGGTAAAATAGGCTGCCAGCCTAATAAAGACTACATCAACAAAAGAAAACCCTGTGTCAAAAGGCATATCTTAAATATTAAAATTCCAATAAAAGGTCTTAATGAAGGTACAGTGCTCCTTTTGGCATTATTTTAAAATCTTCCTCATGGCTTTGTCTACACATACAGCCCATCACATTATTTCAAGTATTTTAGGCTACATGCATTATAGTGCTGTTCAAAAAATATCTTAATTTGTATAGATATATTTTATTTTTTAATTATTACAATGGCTGCAGATAAAGAGAACTATTTCCATTCCAGCTCCAGTTGATTTACAGACAGAACATTTTCATACAGCAGTAGTAGCAAGTACAGACAAAAAGGAAAGAAAAAATGAACAGTTCTATCACCTGCTTTTGGTTTTGATGACAATCTATTTTACTGTGAAATCCAAATTTTGGGATGCACAGATGAGGGTGAATATGGACTGAAAATAAAAGGCATAAATTACAAAGTTTAATAATGTTACATCTTGGTCAGGCACCACTGCTTGCTCTTATCTTGCTCCTACATAAGGTCCCAGAACAGATATTTAACATTTGTTCCTAATATTAAGTGCCCTTTAAATCAGGAAAGAGAGTTTAGGACTAGGATCTCATAGGCAGCTCCTCCTTCATCAATCAGCTCCTACTGATCTATTGGATAGCACAGGAAGTACATCTCCAAGTCTGAGGGAAATAAATACAACACGCTGGATCAACACCAAGAGTGACCAGGGCTCACAGGAGCAAACCCTCCAGCACAAAATGATCTAATGTTTTGTGGTAAGTCCAAAAGGAAAATAAAAATGAGAACGAAACATAAACACACACACCAAAAAGAAGATGTAACACTGAGAAATTCTGGAAAGCCTAAAACTTTTACACTGTTGCTGTCACTCACTAAATGCTGCCACTGCCACGTTAACAGATGACGTATGGGATGGTAAATCACCCTGGAAATGTACTATAAAAACATCTTATTTGTGCATTTATGGAAATAGTGTATTTTGGAAACATGTCGTTCTACCTCAAGCCAAAATACAATTAATAAAGTTAAAAGTTATATTGAAGCTCTTTATAAAGAAAAATAGTTCAATATTCAGAGTATGGACAGCTTGCAGAAGGTGTAGAAAGCTGCATGGACAGCTTTGCAGAAAGTGGGCATGTTTCCTCTTCCTCAGCTCTATAGCTGCAATTCTGATTTAGGAATAAAAATAAGAAAATTAAATTTTAAATAATTGTGGGAAAGAATCACCCAGTTTCCACTGCTGTTCCAATATGCACCTATGGCAACGATCCACTTTCCTGAAAGTTCATTGCCTCTTTTTTTAAAAAAATCTTTTTCCTCTACAGGCAGCAATTTACACACAGCTTTCAAACTGCTGGAAAATCTTATAACAAACATCTGCACAGCCTGCAAATTGAGAACATCTTCAGTGAAATGGAACAAGAATATGGTCTGGATGTAAAACCAGTTTTTAAACGTAAATGACAAGGTCAGAGTCATATACTAAAATGGTCTGTTTAATCATCCTCTCAAAGCATTTAACATTTTGTTTAACTTACAGAAGATAAAAAATAATCCAGGCAGGAAAAAAAAAATGTTCTGTAATGGTTTAGAAGAGCCTGAATGTGAGCAGGATTGCTCGATACTCTCTAAATAGGAAATCTGATTTCATTCAGCTGGACACAGAAAGCAAACAATTAAAAACTCCATTAACAAGAGTGGATGAGAGAAAACATGGAATACATATTTAAGTCTTTATTTTGGTAGCATTTGAGAATATCTGTGTCCCATATGGTGCATCAATAAGATACACATTTCTGGTGAGTCAGGTGATGCTACTTCCTGGAAATCACCTCAGCCTCATAAAACATCAGTTTGTTATTTTAGGTGCCAATAATCAGTAGTAGAGTGGCATAAAGTTTAGCAGAATTATTTACTTCAGATAATTCATTTTCCCAGCACTTCCAGATTCTCCAAATTTCACAGTTTCAGGTGGTTCATCAAGAACACAGACACCATGGATCTGCTCAGGTTTGTAGAAAGACTAAAAGAAGAACAAGCAAAGCTGGGCCTTAAGGGTAGAAAGGAGGCTCTGATAAAGCAAACCTAAAGCAAACATAGATCTTTCAAGTCACTGATATTACTGCTTTGTTTTAGAATTTCAAACAAAAAGATAGAAATGTCTGATCAAATAATACAAAGTTGACTAACTTGATTTTGCACCCCGTTGTCATAGGTGTCAGTAGTTAATTATCAGGCAAAATTCACAAATAGCAAGCACTCTCCTAAGAAATTAGTTCTATCAGCTGTAGATTTGCCTATGCAAGGACAGGAGAACCTGTGAGGACATGGATGGCAGTGTGAAAATCCACTTTCTTGTAACTGGCTGGTTTTAATTCACCACTGCCTGGTTGTTTTAATTCACCTCATGTATTTCTCCCCACAGCTAGAAAGAGAGTCTTTAGAACTTTAGGCATTTCAGTCTTTGGAGAAAGCTTTCATAATTCACAGTCATGATGAAAAGAAACCTCTTTCCTTAATCAAATTGTGTACCTAATGAAATGATTAATCACTTTGACTGTTACATGAAAATGAGGCCTTATTACATACATTTAAATTTGGGAGATTATACGATACATGAGTTTGAAATTTTTTAAAAAACCAACCAAATGCAAACAAAAATTCCCATCTTTTCCTTATTTACTTGGAGCCAGACTGAAACAAACTTTACATGAAGACAAAGGAAGAAATTTCTCTAAGGAACTCCTCACCACTTGAGCTCCTGAGACCCAAGCAGTGGACAGAATTTTTTCAGGTAATTTGTAACTAGTGTGATTACCATTTCCTTTCTGGATAAGAGCTCTGAACAGAAGGATATAGTGCCAATTCAAGACATCCTTGCCAGCTGGATTTTGCCAGAATAGCACTGGAGGACTAATTTCCTGGGAAACCAATTTATGAAAAGCATAAAACCTTTCATATCCTAAACAAACACTAAAATGAGACAGTAACTTAATGACTTGTTAATTACCGTCCTGAACATTTATTTTTGTTTTAAAGCTTAGAAATCATAAACAAAGAATGGAAAAGAATTAAATCTGAGAGCTGTTTGTGCAAACACATCAGATTTTATTAAGCAACAGAAAAGGCATTAAAGACACAGCTGAGTGTCTGCTACTCTATGTATATGTGTGTGTGTGTATTTATATACAAATATATGTACTTGTGAAAAACAGATACAACACATGGAACAGCAGCAACAGCCTCTTTTAGGGTTTGATCTTGCACTCACAGAGGTGAGTAGTGAGTCCCCATTTACTTCAGTTGTGCACCATCAGGAATTTAATAACTCAACTATTGTAACCCATTTATTTAAGACTTCCAGATGCATTAGTCAGCAGAGACATAAAAGGCAGTTTAAAAGTGAGGGGGAAGTAGAAATTAAAATCCAAACTCATAGTCTGTTCAGTGGAAACACACTTGGATGGAGAACCTGGAGCCCTATCTGTTGCCACAGCTGGAAGCTGCAGGGGAAGCCCCAGCATGTTTTGTCTTTAGGATCTCATTGTTCAGCATTTTGCATATGGAATAGAAAAATGCATCCAGAACATGGTGCACAATAGATTTGTCTTTAAAACAGACTGAGGTACCCAGGATGCACAAAGATAAACATCTCCAATTCCATGGTGTCCAACCTTTTACCAAAAGGCAACTTGCTTGTCTTTATATTAAACTTTTCCTCCCTTCTCTAAGCTTTCATCATATAACTTCTTCCCTTCATGGTTACATTTCCCTTTCTGCATCTCCCTTTTTGGGTCAGTTATGTAAGATTGTATACAGTCCTGTTTGCAATATTTCATTAAAATCTGGGTGCAGTAAGAGCAATAAACACAGGCAAGGGCTTCCCCTTCTGTGGCTGGGCATTCAGAGCCATGTGCAGGGTTCAAAGGCAGTGCTTTCAAAAATTCTATTAATAACAAGCAGCTGTCAAATATTCTAGAAAAAAAAACCCAAAACACTGCTTCCATCATATGTTAATACTAAAAATTATGCAGCAGGGAAGTAAAGAAAGTTTATGTTGTGACTTTTGATTTATGTGATAATTGCAGTGATTGACAAGAGTCTGAGCAACAAGGAAGAAGTTATGGAAGTTTATAATGCACTGACATTTGCAGGCGAGGATAACTGTCACAATTGTCAGAACTTGAACAAATATTTAACTTTTTGGCTTCTTCAATAATGAGATCTCTTCTACTTTCTGATATTTAGTTATCAAAACTCCATTATCTGTCCTTCCTAGGCCAACATACAATAAAAGCATTCACAATGAGTCACCTTTTAAAATGTGATCAAAATAAATAAAAAAAAATTGCTGACATTTCAGCAATAAGGTGGGCTGAGCACCAGAAATGCTTATGGAAATAGAGCAAAACCTCAAAAATTTCAGAGTTCCAATTCCACCCCTCTTCACATGGGCATAAATCCTGGGGCAGCAGGCACTATGCAGAGACCAAAGCAGAATTTTCTTCAACAAATCTAGGTTTGAATTTCTCCAAAGCTTGACCTATTTTTTGTTTTGTTCATCCCTCACTTAATAATAAAAATCCAGCAAGCTTAGAGAATCCTTAAAATAGTTACAGTTTTTCAAAGCAGGCAGAGCAGCACTCCAGAGGGCATTTCCCTGTTAAAAACTTCTTTACATACAGCAAAGATGAACTTAACTCTTCTACCTTCAAACTGACCCCTTCAAAGTTTGGTAAATATAACAGAATAGTTGTTAAAGACTGAAAGATTATAGATGCAGGGGGGAAAAAAGAGAAACACATATGCCAATTTAGTGCAGAACTGTAAAGCAATACCCAAAAAAAGCAAGCTCCCACAACATCCTGGCTACAGAGAAAATAATGAATTAGATGATCTCTAGGGCAAAAAAAAAAAAAAATCCTATTGATTTAGAGATCATGCTACAAAAGAGTGAGTATTTGAGATTAGCCATGGTTAAGGAGACCACAGCTCACAAATCAGATGTAAGAAATTGCATTCACACAAGCCATGAATTGATAATCACAAAGCAGAACTACAGGAGTGTAGCCATGATATTTTCTGACAAAGCCTTTTGCCAGGATTTTTCCTGAGAAGCTGAGGAGCCTCAGGAAAGAAATATAAACAATAACTATGTGCTGCTGTGGAATGCAGCAGGTGCATCTGTGATTGGTGCATGTTGGTTGTTTCTAATTAATGGCCAATCTCAGTCAGCTGGCTCGGACTCTCTGGGAGTCACAAGCTTTTGTTATCATTCCTCTCCTGTCCCTTTCTTGCCTTCTGATGGATCCTTTTCTCTCTATTCTTTTAGTATAATTTCAATATAGCATTTTAATATATTATATATCATAATATAATAAAACAGCCTTCTGAAACATGGAGTCAAGATTCTCATCTCTTCCCTCGTCCTGGCACCCTCGAACACAACAATACAGGAGCACAGTAAGGAAAGAGAAAATAAAGCACTTCCATGTATTCCCTCCTAATAAAAGACCATTCTCACCAAGTATTTCATCCCATGTGTCAGAAACTACCAGGATCTGGGACCTTGGGAGAAGGATCTCAGCATGACACAGAACTTACACCACTGGGCTCACTATCGGAATTTTCACTTTGGTGGGGAAAAAAAGATAATTGGGAAGTCATTCCTACTAATATGTGCAGGGAAACAACATCAGAGAAAGAGTTTTTCTCCTCCCCAAAAAGGGGAAAATAACCCAGTTTTAAAATGTGCATAAGCAAAGAGAAGGGGAAGGATGCAAAGCCTGGGATAAGGCCATATGGCATTTCCCCAGCCAAAACATCATTATTCTTCCATTAGTATAATAAAGACATAACATTCTAAACCAGAACTTGACTTGAGTGCACAATTCAGATTTAAAGTTTGAAAATTCAGGTAGAGGCTCAGGCTGTTGCTTTGAGAATTACTGTTTTCATACCATAGGGGTTGGTGTTGCTGTTTTGTGAGGGTTTTTTACATGAAAAATTAAGCATCAAATAAGTTTGAAATTATTTTTGATTCCTACTTTGGTTTAAAACAACAAAATGAAAAACAGCAGCAACACAGAGCTTGTGTTAAGGAAAGAAAAAGTGTTTTGACAAATAGCACCCACTATTTCAGGCAGGAAATGGGATTTGCATAAATTCTATTATATTTTTAATATGTGAGGGTTTATCTTGCTTAACAACCTCCACAGGTACATAAATTAAATTATAGATTTGCTGCATGTGTTATTAAATGAAAGTCTGAAATTGCACTGAGAAGATTTACAGCTTTATCTGGTGAGATTTAGGAAAAACACAGAATAATTCCTATAGAAGAAGGGTACGGGGCAGCTCCATGAGAAGAAATTATAGTCTTATTTCCTTCCAGGTGGCAAATTCCTTCCCACGAGTCCAAAAATAGTTCATTTTGCCAAAGTCCCTGTAGGTGCAAGGTTGTGCCAAGATGTTACAAGAGGTTTTGGGAGGCCAGAATTGCCTTTGTGGTTCAGATGAGCAGCCAGGTCAGAGCTGAATATAAAACACTCACCCACCTTTAAACCTTGTATTGCCTGTCTACTTCGTGCCTGAAGCATCACTGATTATACATTCTCTTTCCTAATAATTTCAATCTAAATCAATCATATTTAAAATATTGTTAAATTATGTTGAGTTTTTATCTATTTAAGATCAAGTCTCATTAAGCCAGTAAGAATATTAATTAGCTAGCAGCATATGGCATCATGTGTTCATTATTCAGGTGTGTCATAACAACACCCTATCAATATAATCATGCAGATTATCCATGTCCCTTTTATTTGAATTTTTCATTTAACATCAAGCATTCTCTGTAATTAAGAAAATTGTTTATTTTTGTTCAGAAATCCAGTGCGGAACATCCCTAGCCCTACAAAAATGGTAATTCATTATTGCTGATTTGCTGGCTTTTCCCCCATTTGTCCTTGGCCAAATTTACTCATTTATGAAATGCCGTTCGTAAAAAATACAAATTAGCTAAATCAGGGGTTTTTTTAGGTTCTCTCTTGATTAAATACTTCCTGCAATATATTAGTGACAACTTCTAGATCTCACATAATTCTGAAATTTTTTAAAGCAACAAACTTGCAGAATATTCCACCAGCAAAGAGCAGATCTTTCCTGGAAAAAGCATTTATGGAGGTACCATTTCTGCAAAGCCTTCAACAGTTAAAATGACAGACAAAAAGAAAAAAATCAGCAAACTCCTGCAATAATCTCTTTCCAACACCACCCAGTGCCAAAGCTCCTTTATGCTTGGCTACGAAATCTTTGAGGTCAAGATTGTTATTTTCATTTTGGCATAAAGGTCTTACAGAACTACAGACTTTTGCAAGTTGGGATATATTAAAAGACAACATGTAATCATGTTTTCTCAATTTCATCTGGAATTTAAAAATACATATTTTCTGTGCTTGAAATCTTGAGCCTTCTGCCTTTAGCTCCAAGTATCTCTAAAGTATAATAAGTCCCACTGGTCTAATTTCAGGTTAGCAGCTCATTGGTTCCTGTTAACAAGACAATTTTCCCAAGCATTTTTCAAATCTACTCATTTAATAGCATTATCATTGTCTTCCAACTGTGTTAATGGACTCCACAAAAATAGACCTTTGTAATGAATATGCCTGCTCTCACCTCAGCTTTTAAACTCTTCGAAGATTTAGGTCCTTAGAGCTGAAAATGTAATTCATATGTCAAATTCTGCTCCCACTGAAACAAAAGTCCTGCTGGCCTCTGTATCTGTCCAATGTAATCAAAAGTAAGAACTTCATTATGACCCAAACCTGAGCTTTATCCTACATTTCTCACATAATGAGCATAGAACCTTCCTTCTGCTCAATTCACAACCCTGTCTTTGCATTCCACCAGTACAACAAACCCTGAGAGACCTCCCCAACTTACTCGTTTACACCAATTCTCCTCAAAAGTCAAAAGGGAAATATATGCTCTTTCTTGTCTGCATGCTACTTCTAAATCAATCCCTCAGGTACCCAAATAAATTAATTGCTATTTCATCAAAGGACAAAAAGAAAAGAGTTACTGGCCACTCATGGCACATCTTCAGGTAAAGTAATCTCCTGAATGTTTCATGCAATTATAATTCACATACTACAGTGATTTTTGAAGAAATGTCTGACTATTCGATATAACTCTACAGAGCAACAACAAAACATAATCAAATAGATATTGTACTGAACAGCCAGACTTGTGTTTTAATGAAATCAATGCAATTGATCCAGAGAGGATTTAACACCAAAAACACAATCATGTTGTTTACAGTCTGATTCTGGGACATTTCCCTGGAATTAAAGAGCAGAGGCTGTTTCCACAGCTTGTTTTAGTCAGCATTATGACTGGAATGTGGATCTCCCACATAACAAAAGCAGTTGGGTCATCACACTTAAAATATCACAAGTATTGTGGAATGCAAGAACCATTTCCCTCCAAATAATTTTTCTTGGATGCATCATGTTAGAAGAGGCTGTGAGTACTCACAACCTGAACACAGCTACTGTTGAAATCTCTCATTTACCAAATAGAATAACTCAGATGCTGAACCTCCCTGAATCCCGTCACCAACAGCTAACAAAAAGCTGTCTAACAGCAGTTTTTCTAACTTCAGAGAGAAGCTTAGATTCTACCTACTCATTTTCCAGGTAGCTCCTGTTCAAGAAAAAACAGAATCCACTGAAATTCTCTCTACAGCACACAGCAGGAGGGCTTTCCAAAGTGATGTTGCTGCTGATTACACACTACAGGGATGGACAAAGGAGCAGAACTCTCACCAGTACAGTGGAGAGGGATAAGGAGATTGCTTGGAGACAGCAAAGGAATCCTCAGCTGGGTAAAGGTCTGACTCTACAACTCTTAAGGATGCAGCAATGATCCCTTCATGGCAATTTTTCTCTATTGTCTTGGGATTTTTTTTCCCTCCACTTCAGTAAATACACCATCCCACCTAGTTGGAAGAGACTGACACGAAGCTGGGTAGGAATCATTAGCTGATAGCACCAAGAGGTTTGACACCATTTACACAGAGCACACATTACCGAGAGAGAGAGAAATTTAATATCAGTTCAGCCCTTAAAAATAAACAAAATCCTTCTATACAGTGTGACTTTTTCCTCACTGAATTCTCTCCAAGGCTATTTTTAGTAAGCCCAGCTGCAGGGCCTGGTGCTAAACATCAATACAATGTGTAATGCCAAACACTTTCACTGGCACTGAGAGACAGGGCTGCCCTCCACAGAGCCATGTTTCTGCATGAACAGGGACATGAAAGCAGCGTTTTGTTCCTTTGGAAGATGGGAATAATGAGCACTCTCTCTCCAGGACAGAGAGAGTCAGAATGTACACAAAGGTTTTTAATTTCCAGTTTTAGGAGCCCCAGCTCTCTAAGGAGGGATTCACCTCTCCAAGGAGGTGGCTGCAGCAGAAGCAGCAAGAGGGGCTTTCAATATCCACACACACAGAACCCCTTCCCAGTTTCCACCTGAGCTTCACCAGTTGCCAGGCAACAGCTGCACGGCCACACGGTCCTTTGTCCCATATATTAAACAAGGAGCAAAAAAATTTGATGTAGCTTTGTGTCTGTATAACCAGGTACAGGTATGGGCACAGGCACAAGCGAGCAGGGAGCTGAGTCAGGACAGGAAAGCAAAACCTGGACCCATCCAGGGAAAGCCCTGGGAACCTCTCCCCTCAAATAAACACTTCGTTTTTTTGTAAAACAGGGTCACATCATCCTCACAGGCCTGTCCTCCTCCTAAACAGGATTTTTTGGGAGGATGGCAGAGTACAGGTTTGGCTCTGCCATGAGGGGACAAACCCCTCGTAGGCTACACTGGATCCACAGACACCTTATGGTGGCAAAGAGGTTCAGCCCAGTGTCCTTGTGACTTACTGGAATGCAGGTGAATTATGTGAGAAGCAACAGAAAACATTTTTAAAAAATTAATCCAAATCAAAATGTCAAACTTACTATCCAAAACAACTTGGGGTTTAAGTTGCTGCCTTTCAAAGGCAAACAGAGGCTGGGCACTCCTGGCCCTGTTCCCTCATTCTTCAGCCAATCCAAGCTGCTGTGGCACAATTTCACCCCTGTGCCACACAGGAGCAGAGTTTATAAATGCTTAGTGAGCAGTATTAAGTTCTCACAATTTATTTGTCCAGTAAACACAAAGGAGTGTGGTTTTGGTCACAGGGAGAGGTGATATGCCTACAAAGTCACATTATTTCCCTCAGAACATTTTCTCATAAAACTTTGCACTGACATGAACCTCTGGAAAGAAATTTGAATAAAACCTGCAAATTTCTACTGTGGACAAGTCCTGCAGAATGTGAGGCCCAAAACCTTTCCAATACTGTGTCCTTGAAGCAACACACAGTGTGCTTTGTGACATGCAGAAAAGAAAGAAAAGAAAGAAAAAAAAGAAAAATAGGAAAAATAGGGAAAAAACTCCCATTTTTCTTCTTGGTGTTCCCTGCTACAACAATTCACAATACATTGACAAGCTTGAACACAAGGAACATGCATTACAGACAGGATCAGACAGGAAGAAATCCTCAAAATGCTTTATACCTTCTATACCTCTGCTGCTTATAAATTATTATTCTAGTCTCTCTAAAGGACATTTTCAAGTGTGATGTTTAATGATCTGTTTTTCTTGTTTCATTTTGCTTTGGTGTCAGATCTTTTTCTCATTTATTGTAGAGAAATAAAAGTATGCAGAGAATCAGGGAAAGAGAAAATATGCGGAACTCAAGTTGTCACAGTCTCCATACATTAATATTAATTAAAAAAAGGATAAAGAAATATAAGGTAAGATTTGAATTTTAGGAGGGGAAAAAAAAAAGCTCATTGTGTTAGGAGCAATGAGGAAACATTGAGAGCCTAATAAGAGTTATGATATCTCTGTACCACAATTTGACAATTCCTATGTAGTGCTTTTTTACTACTGGCCATCTTATTTGTTGAAAGCTAAGAAAAATATTTATTTCTTTTTAAATCAAAGCCCTTACATTATTGTACCAATTTAACCGGTTACTTCCTCGCAATAGAAGACCATAAACAACAAAGACCAGCCTGGTCAGAAAAATCTCTACATTGATATCACTGCTTTTGAATTTCCCATTTCTTTTGCCTTGTCTAGGCACATCTACACCCCTTTAGCTTAAAGCAAACCAGAACCAGGATTAATATAATTAATATCTTCATGGTGTTTCCAACTCACTCAATAGTAAGGATTGCTGGAAGTGTCAGAAAAAGAAATGGCAAATATTTCAGCATATTTATCATAGCTGGTTCAGAAGTGAAATTGTGAACAAAAACCCTTTCTTGTCACTCCACCCCCTCAGAACACTGAGAATTAAACAGGTTTTGGTGAAACAGACACAGTAAATAGAAATTTTAAATCAGAAGGTTTCTAAACTTGCCCAACTTCCTCTAAAACAAAGTATTATTCTGCTTCATCTGTAATTTCCAGCATTTATATAATATTGTGAATTAGAACACCATTAACTACCTGTCCAATGCCACACGTGTGGTCTGTACAGAAGCATGCTGCTGATTCCAATCCCTTCATATCCACACTAGAAATTTAAGCAAATAACTTCATTTAAAATGGAACTTCATGGCTTTGGCAACTCATTCCAAAAGAAAGCAGATACAAAGCAATCACAAGACATTTTTTACCTTCATTCATATGTAAAGTTGGAGTGAGGAATGCTCTAAAACCACACAACATCTGCATTTCCATAAAGTGATCTTTTTTTGCATGAATATTTGATAAGCACAGTCCTTGACTATTACCATTTTTAATGACAAGAGATGAGAGGAAGCAGACTGCAGGTGCTGATCTCCAAAAGCAATTAAAGCTACATATTTTGCCTTTCTGGAGGTTTATCATATTACTGCAGGAAAGCTCCTCACCAAGGAAGGGGCATAATGCAGGTCTGAACATCTGTGGGCAGTTCCAATGCACCTACCTATGCATTGCCCTTAATGAGGAGCAGAACAAAACAGCTCAGACCCAGTTCATTACATCCTCTGGTGCTCATAAATCCACTATATTTAGAGTTAGGGAGTACAAAGATAACAGGGTTAGAAACCTGCATTTTACCAGGATGTCTGGAAGGAAGAACAGTCACTGATATACTCAGTTTGTTTCTAATGGGCCTTGTTGTGGAAAATTAAAACTTCAGCTCTGCAAATCTCACCAGTCAGAGCCTTTTCCATTCTATTTTTGTCCTAATTCATTAATGAAATTAGGCTTAAGCAATTACTGTACCTGTGTGCCTATCAATCCTTGTAATAACAACTTGTTGCCTAGCCTTAATAAAGTCAGCACAGGGGCAATAGCCTTTAAGATATTAATTTCTTGCACGTGGGGGGGGGGTTGTGTTTATAGGTTTAATTACCAATTTTTTCATATTTGCTTAACCAATCTAACAGAAAAAGACCCCAATATTTAAATTTTAACAAATGTTTTTGAAAGGGTTCTTTTGGATAGCATTACAGCAAGAAATTACAGATGAAATTGCTTTTGACTTTGTACCTATGTGATGATTTTTAAATAATAAATGCCCAAGGAACTCAACTTCCTCCTATGCCACAATGTTTTCAAGCTAAAGACTGGTCCTGCATGCAGAAAAATCAAATATTTGGGAAACACACAAACATTTTAGCTAGGGGAAGGTCAGGAATATGCCCCCCTCCACCTCTGTCTTCTGGTGTTTGTTACATGACCTATCAGTATTTCAAATATTTATCACAGTTACAAGCTGCAAATCCAACTTCAGGCAGCTCACACAAGTCAGCACTGTGTGGTCTGCTCACTAAAATTGCATAAAGTAATTCTGTCAAGAACTAGAATATATTATTGTTCCAAAGAGTACTTGAGAGTGGCGAGTAGCTGTTAAATGCTCCTAAACAAGGAAGCAAGAACCTGCTCAGCCTGATACACCATGACCAGCAAAAAATCACGTATTTCACATCACTGCCTTTTTGCATATCAGCAAATCAATAGTCACCTGTAAATAACACCTAAAATTGCTGTGACCATTCAGGGCTGCTGGACTCAGAGCAGACTGTCACGATCCGCTCGTACAAGCGAGGCTCGTGATGGTTCATTACCCATCTCAGAGTGCAAAACACAACACAGTGGGGATTTCAGGATCAATCCAAACAAATGCACCTTTTATTGAATGACCACAGCAATGTGATAGAAGGATTAAGAGGGAGAAAAAGAGAGAGAGAAAGAGAGAGAGAAAGAGAAGGCGTATAGCTACCAAACGTAGAGCCTAAGTCCTTTGGTCCAGTCGGTGGAGTTTGCCCAGTCACATCAGGGAGATCTCAAAGTCCTGGTTAACTCAGGGTTCTACTATAGTCCATTCCTGGGGGAGGGGGAACAGGTCTTGAAATAAGTCTATTGAAATCTCTGAGGGGGGGAAAAGGTATTGAAGACGGGTACAGACAGTCCGTGTTCTCAGCAGGATAAGTCAATATCAGCAGTGAGTGGGACCCATTGTTTCTATGGGAAACCAGTCCTGGTCCAGTGAACACATCTGTAAGCAACACTTAGCAGGCATCCTGCTTCAGCCAGGCCAGCACCCCTGTATCAGAATTATGGAGATCTCAGTCTCAGTCCTTGGGAGGGGGGTTTCAATCTCCATCCGTCACGGTGGTAGTGGAGCAGATGAAGGATTTTCCATGGGGGTGCTACCAAAGTTGCCCCAGCAAGTTCATCTGGCCAAGAGGTGGGAAAATTCCTGGGCTGTTGTCCTCAGGGTCCCGATTTCTGTCCTTGGGACAGCCATGAGGCAAATAAGGGGAACTTCAGACCATCTTCTTTCACACAGACACAACCTCCCCCAGCATCTTCCCTTAAACCTGCCCCTTCTCTGCCTCACTGTGCACAGTGGAGCACAGATTAATCAGATTTTGGGCAGGGAGCATTTTGCAGATTTGATCTACTCTGGGACACCGAACAAATTAACTCCATTTTCACAAGATCAGAGGTTTATATGTTGATGGGAGACTTGGGCACCTTGCTGGCATGAAGAAGCAATAAAACATGAATTATTGTTGCAACATATTTTGCTTTAGAACATTAAATGATAGTTTGAGGCTTTGCAAGTTGCAACTCATGAATAGTAAACTGTGATTGATTTGTTTCCCCCACACAACATCAAATAATCATCCTGGTATGAGCTCAGCAAAGGCTGCTTTTAATGGGGTGAAGAACACAGAGATTTTCCATCAAACTGATGCTTTTTCCTTGGTCCTAAAATTAGGAGCCAGACATAGTTACAGGATAAAAGATTTTTACCTTGATATTTAATAAGAATCCTTATGGTGCAATATTTTGCCAAGTTGGAGCACAACAAAATGCACACCCCTGATAGATTCCGTATACTATTTTATAGACCTCACAAATTAGCATATCTAACAAAGATGCCCCAATGAGAGGCTTGAATGAATAGTGTGATATTCTCCCATCCCAAAGTATTCCCCCCTGGATGGGCCAAATCACAGTTTACAGGATGTGTACCAGAGGAGCCTCAGTTTCCCAAGACAGAGCTGTCCAGCCTCCAGCTGTGAGGCCTTGAGGATGTTTGGTCCTCTGGCTTAACAGGATACCAGGAACTATGCTAAATTATCAGGCTTAAGGAATTACAAGTATGCATGCTAAGAGCTCTGAGAATACATAAAAAGGTACATAAAAGAGCAGACAAAAATATCATCTTGGCATCAAACTAACATGGAATAGGAAATCTGGTACGTTGCTACTAATTATGCAATAATTATGCAAATATGCTACTAATATGCTACTAATTATGCAATTAACATAATCATCCTTCTTAAATCACTTTGCTTTTACTACATCTTTACTAGTTTTGGTGTTAAACCTCACTTTTGCTCAGATCATTGCAAAGGGATTCCCTCCTTTTTTTAATCACTGTCTGCATCTGCAGTTACCAATTTTATTTGCCATTATGAAAAGCAAAGCAGCAGAGGATGAAATCTCATGATAAAGCAGGTGATGTTCCCATGCACTGCACTGGAGAGCCAAGTCAGGGGGAAGGATTGGAAACATTGGATTCTGCTTGGAATATCCACAGGAATATCTCTCTCATCTAATCCAGGTGATTTGCTTAAGAAAATACAGGTGATCTGCAGCCCAGAAAAAATGAAATCCAGATATTTCAAATCCCCTGGCAGTGCATCTCAGGCAATGGGCTCTCTTTCCTTGCCTTTAATACTGTGACAGTTATGAAAAGAAATATATATATATGGTTATAGTTATGAAAGGAATGAAATCACAACAAAAATCCCTCACTAGATATAATGATTTCTTTACAAATCTCTTTATATAGAAACTTCATTATTGAGGAGGCCTGAATTCTCAGAAAATTCCACTCTATACGAGGTGACAGCTATCATCCAATCTGCAGGTGAAGTAGTGATTATAAGTTCTTTTATTCTCATTGACGTGTAGTGAATACATTGATATTTCTGAGTTACAGCTCTCCTGCAGAAGTCCTGTATAGGAGTTTTGAATGCTTACTGAAGAACCATCATCTTTAAATAGTATCTTCTTTTCCACACACCTCTCCCACCCCTTCTTCCAGCCCCAAATAGATTAGGATTTCTAAAAGGTTCACTCATGATCATCACCTTCCAAGTCAGGAGGTGTTTTGGTAATGTGTTATTTCAGGTAATTTTGCGTTTAAGCAGGTGACCACCTACCTTTAAGCATATGACCCTCATAATGTGAGCTAAATGATGATGTTCTTGATTTCTACACAAATATGACAGGAAAAGAGCTGGATTGTGAGCCTGCCAGTCCCTGACAAGAACGTAAGCAGGCAGCTATTGGCCAGTGAGCTGGGTGGTAACCACATCACAGGCTCAAATGCAGAGTCTTTTGAATAGCCTATATAAGAGCTGTGCACACCATTAAAATTCCCTCTGCTGCATGAACTCTGATGTTGTGCTGTCTCTCCATCTCCCCTGACCACGACACACAAAGTGCAAGAAGTTTATTTTTCATGAACGCAGTGGTGGAAAACACTGAGTACTTTGGCAAAGTAAAGTTCTACATACAAAGGAATTTAATGCAGAGAATAGGCTTGTGCTTGGTGGCTCCAGTTCAGCCGCTCCCAGGAAACGTTTTATTACCCCTTGGTCTGTGCAAAAGTTTGATTGAAACTGCACAAGTTATAAAAATACAGCCGAAGAAACACAAACCAAAGTATTCACAGTTTTCCTAGCAATGAGGTTTGTCATTCCAATGCAAATTTACCACAGTCTGCAGTGGGAAAAAGGTATTGGTTTCAGGGCTGGGAGTGACAGCAGAGGAATGCTAAAATCCCCAGTTTTCATCCTCTTTCACAAAGTCTTTCTTCAGCCTCAGGAAATAAGGATAAATCACACAAAGATTTGCTCAGCATCTGTTGATAGCTCTAAGTAGTCAGTGCTTTAAAAAAAAAACAGATTTTGTCTACAAAGATCTATTTAAGTGTCATTAATCTGGTGGTTGTTCTAACCTTCTCTGCCAGGATTTGAGGATAACAAACAAAGAAATGTCATAAGAAAAGGGAAAAACATCTTTATATAAACTCTTTCCCTCATTTTCAATGTGAAATTATATCAGAAAATACTCAGCATCCACTGCCCCAGGATATAAACAGAGTTTTAATGGATTCATGCAAGAAATTTGTGGAAGTCTATCCCCTGTAAACAGCTCTTCTTCTTATTCTATCAAAGGCTATTTCAACATCAAGCAGCACCAACCACCTCCCGTGGTGAATCCAATTTTATATCTGCAATCACTGCTCCCAGATGGTGGATATTATCAGTCAAGAATATGTCTTTAATAACAACTTGTTTGATCTATACAGCCTCTTGCAAGGAGCAGATCCCTCAGGCACAAAGTACTTTTCACCAATATTTCTCAATTATCATAAAAGAGGGCTGCATAACCCCTGTCTTGAAAAGGTTCCTCACAAGCTTAATTTTTAGAAAGTAGAAAACAAAACCAGATGCAGATTAGGGCCAGAATAATTGAATGCCTTCCAAATCTTTTTAGTTGAGGGTGGGCAAATATAAAATCCATAAATACATGGACACTACCTGAGCCACCCAAACTTTTGCCCTTTACTTCTCTAACTGTAGACTTGTTTCCACTATAGTCAGATAACTGTCACCCAGTATAGTAACAAGGCAAGCCACCTGGCAGGGAGAAATTATGAGGAGGAGTCCATTTTATCAGAAGGCTAATTAATTACTTTATTATACTACATTATTCTATATTACATTACATTTAAACTGAATCTGCCAAGCACTCAACTGCACTCCACTGCACACAGCCGACAGTCCCAACACACACACAGACACACACACACACAATCAAAACACTCACACCAGAATCCAATTGCCAATTCCCTTCAGGTAAACAATCTTCCACAATGCATTCCACTTGTGAAACAACACAGGGGCAGCAAATGAGAGAGGAATTGTTTTGGCCATTCTTTTCTCTGCTTCTCTTACTGCTTCTCTCAGGTTCAGAGAATGCAAATCCCACAACCCAGTTTGCAGTTTCTTGTTCAGAGTCAGAGCTTTAAATTCAGCTAAGTCTTTGATATATGTATATATATATACACACAGAGCATGAGTTTTACACTTGGCACATGAGGAGTGCTATGAATTTCTCCTGTGCACTGGAAAATTTAGGCAACACTCCTGAATTTAGGCGATTCACCTGAATTGGTGAACCTGGTCAAGAAGATACATGTCATAAAAAGAAGTGAACTTTGTTAGTTAAGCCCTTTTGAACTTACAGGAGAAAATTTGCTTTCCTTACTTTGTAATTTTTTTTAAAAAAATGCATAATTCCATTAAAGTTTTCTTTCAATGTCACTAGTCTAGAATACACTGCTTCAAGTGGAAAACAAAAAGAGGGAAACTGAAATGCATTAAGACCCAATAAATGAAACCAACAGTCACCTCTCTTCAACCCCATCTTCATCAGATGGGAACCACAACTTTTAGAATGTGATCAGGATTTATTAAACAACTTTTACACCAACAAGAAAAAATAATATCCTCAGTGTTATTTCATGTTCTCTGATTTATTCAATACATGGGGCCTTTTAAACACTTTTTTTTTTAGTATACCATTTAACAGTAGATTCAGATTCGATCTCTTCAGTATAATGTCTGAGTACATTTGGAAGAAGCCTGAATTCTGAAAGTCTGTATTTCTATTCAACATATCTTCTGAACTTGTATTTCCAGAAATAGGATAGCTTTTCATGCTCCATCAATTCATGGCACATTGGAGCTATAAGGAGAAGGAGGGCTCCATTCACCACAATCTATTCGACATACAGAAAATAGTCTGTATATTTTTTTAACAGCTCTAAAAAACTCTAAAGAAACTCATCGTTTAAAAATGGATTGGTCCATGTTCTTCAGATTTATGATTCTCTATCAATGCAAGTCTCATTCTGGGGGGTTCAGTGTAAGTGAGTGGAGCTTCACAGACTAATCTGCACTGCAATACTTAGTGTTTTATTTGTACGTAAACATACATTTTAGATATACATTTTATATAAATATAAACAAAATCAGTCCCTGATTTCACATCAGCATGTTTTGAATTTTAATCAATCCCTTCAGGGCAATTGGAGGTTATGAATAGAGAAGACAAGTTCTGTGCACTCATTTTCAGAGCTATATCCTTATTTAAGCATCCTTTATTTCCTGCCCCTCAATTTGAGTATAAAAACCCTTCCTGCTTTCATGTCAGAGCAAACTCTTGATCAGAAACCAACAACCAGTAAAACATCACAGAAACATTCAACCCCCTGTGAATTATCTATATAAAGGTGGATCACATGTCAATATACAGTAATATCCAGAGAAAAACTGACAGTAGGATAAGAATTGAAAGAATTTAAGTTTAAAAAGAGAAAAAGAAAATCATATCAGAAGCATTGTTCACAGAAAATCAGATGTGTCTGGGCTGTTGATACCAGCATAAAACTATAGGGGAGTGTGGAGGACAACAAGAAAGAAAAGATCAAGAGGATTTAATGCAATGTCTTATTCTTGTAATTCTTTTTAATCAATGAAATTAAACCAAAGACTAATTATTTAAAACTAATCATTTCGTACTTGCTATATACCAACCAAGAGAAAGCTCTTTCTTTCAAGTCCTTCATGTCTGCTATGCCTTGACTCCTGTTCTCCAGGACTAAACTTGAGACATCTATAAAACAAAATAGAGATTCTGGCACTGCTTCTGTTCATACTTAGCTTTGCAGAGTTCAGAGGAGCTTTTTATTTAGAATAAAGGAATCAATATTAAGAGCTGACACTGGGGGGTGCTAATGTTTATTATACACTACTATTTTATTGTTATATTCAACTTTTCCACTAGGACTAGAGGGGCTTCTTTGCCATCCCATCCCTTCATCTGATCTCTTGGGTTCTGATTTCTCCCTCTAATTCTCTTCAATACACACCTGCCTTGCCACAAAGCCACCTCTGCCTCGCTACTCCACTCCATGATCTTCCTGGTCACTCTCCACTTACACCTGGACCAGAACATCCAAGTGGTGAGTCAAGAAAAGAAAGCAACACTAAGCTCCTGGCTGCAGAGAGGAATAAAATATCCATATGGGGAACAAAAAGCCAGCAACACCATCAACAGATGATTTTTTCCAGCTATTCATTAAAACATGCATATATGTAGCCTACTAATATCACACAGGCTCCACATATAAGCAGAAAATGTAACTCTTTCTGGCATGAGCTTAAAGTTGTGCAGCCTGCATAACCACAGAAATAACAATCCCATGACAACAGTTAAAGGAAAGGATTTAGAAAGCCTCATGTGGTGTTAGACCACAGCATAAGCTCAAGCCAGTAGAAATACCAGAGGAAGAAGTTGGACTGCCTCCTGGTGCTGTTTATTTGTATAATTAATTGCTGTCCTAGCCTCAAAAGGTAATGAGGATGTTTGCAATCATGGTGCTTGAGAGCAGAAACCCCTCACTCCCTGCTTTGATTCTGGAGGAATGTGCAATTGCCTAAAACATACCTAGTCCACTTAATGGCACCATCTTCATCAAGTCCTCACTATCCCACTGTGTCAGCCCCCATCCAACAACAAACTACACACTCTGCAGGGTGCTCTGAGGGTTAGTAGTAACATGGGTAACTCAGGCTATTCCCCAAGTTTTAAAAGTCACCCAATAACTCCCGTTGTCAGTGTATTAGATGTTTGTGCTACCAAACACTCAGAGTTATATCAGGACCCCAGAGTCCTGTACCTAGAAATCAATCTGGACCCAACTTACTTAATCATAACATTATCTTCTCTTATCTTTACCCCCATGATAGGGGAAAGCACAGCCTGTTGTTCCTGTATTCCTTGGTGGTTTCACAAACTTCTTTTGCAGCCTGGCAGGTGGCCCAGGGCAACCACTGAGTATCAGATCCACCATTCACCCCTGGAGAAGGCACTTAGGAAAGACTGAATCCCATGTCTTGTGGGGCAACAACCCTGTGGGCCTGATCAGAGCCTTCAGAACAGGTAGGCACAAGCACAGGCACCAAGAGACATCGCACAGACATGAAGTCTGGTGGCTGCAGACAGGATTTCCAGCCAAGCCCTCCCGAAAGGATGCCCACCCCAGATCAGCATGCTCTGCTCCAGAGGATATCATCCTCTGCCACCCATCCTCATCTTCCCCTCACTGCTGCAGCCACATGAAGTGGTGCCTGACCTTTGTAGATTAAGAGAAGCAGATTCATGTGGAGAGAGAGAGAGAGGTGTTTTAATGTAGTGTTTTAATGCAGTGATCACACTGTGTGGGCTCTTCTTCCCTGCAGAAGAGGCTCACACTAACTGTTGTTTCTGAAATAGCTCCATCAAAATCAGCACACAGTACTGAAGACAACTATGATAACACTTCCATATCCATTCACACAGCAAGAAAAATGGGGAGAAAGGAGAGAAGCTATTTTGCAGGATGTGAAAATGGAGCCTGTAGCACTGACATACTGCAGAACTTGTTATTTTCTCTGTAGAAATATTTCATGTCATGCTTCTGACCCGTGAAAATAGTTTAACAGGGAACATTCCAAACCAATTTTTACAGTTATTTTTTTTCCCTCAGGATTGAAATATAAAAGTAACCAGACAATTTCTGCAGCTTCTGGTAAAAGAGATGAAATAAAAAGACCACTATTAAACAGCTTTATAGTAACTACAGTATTCTGGAATCATCATACATACATTGAAATAACACTGCTGCCTTCCACTTGTCACAGGCCTAAAGTGATAAAGATAAAGCAGGAAAAGTTATCCCAGCAATTGCCTGGAGCAGTGAACAGTATATTTACATACTGCACTGGGCATTATGTGGGGTTTAGGGAAGAAACACCATTTAAACAAGCACATGTACATTTTACATATACATAGCACAGCACCTTTCTCTACCTCCTAGACCATTTATATTTGACTGGGATCTTTGCAGCCCAAAGGAGCTCACTGCTAATTTAAAAGCTGCATCCTGCAGAGAGAGTGGATGTTTGCTCTGTGATTGCCATCTTGTGGCCACAGAAACCGATCCTGCTCCTAAACAAATCATCATAGAAGAGGTAACCTTTTGGCTATTCCTTGAGCTGTAAGGGATAATTTAGAGCTCTGGCTGACAAAAAGACAAGTTGTGGTGTCCTTGTTAACAGTTCAGCCAAGCCCCCAGCCCTGTGCACCTAAATATTGGTGGGCAAGGATGAGGGTGAGCAGCTCCCAGGTGCTCCATGGCTTCAGCACAGCAGGAGCAGCAGCTGACTCTGCTTTCCCAAGAGCATGGAAACTGTCTCTGGTTGTTGTCATTAATGAGATTGTTAAATCATAATTTGGTAATGAAATACACCTGAGGTCACATGGCAAGTCATTACAATAAATAATTCAGCAATTCTGGCAATAAAATCTTTTGTCCTTATTTGAACCCACCTGAGAAAGTGCACATATGTTGGTTTAAATGGAATTTACCATGTCTTGATTGAACAAACACCAAATACTATTTTTGATGAGTATCTTAAAAAATATGTCTCTTCTCATATATACATTATAGAATATATTGGCTAGGATTCACTCACTGCTACACAGCATAAGCACAAAAAAGAATTACTAAAATTACCACCCACAGAGTGTCTTGCCTTGAGCTTAGGGTATTTCATAGAGTGAGACAACACAAATCTGAAGGCAAATGAGACTTTTCTGCTATGGTTATAAAGTTTAGCATGCAAAACATCATTTTATCCCTGCCAACAACAGAGTATTTTGATCCTTGCTCTCAGACTTATTGTGTAGCTTAGCACATCTCTGGCATGAAATATGAATACACTGTAATTCCAACAACCACAAAACCCAGAGGCAGAAGCTTGGAAGGATTCCCAGCAAGGACTGTAAGGGAGAGAATTTGCCCAAATTCTTGAATGCTCATTAAGGAGACAAATGTAATTCAGTCTTAAATTTCCCAAACAGGTTTCGACAGAAAGGTAGCCTTAAGGCTTCCTAAACAAGAGTTGAAACATTAAACAAACAAATAAGAAAACCCACACAAACCCAACAGCAAATTCTCTCTTACAAATTGCCCTCTAAATTGGGCACCATTCTAGGTGCTGAAGTTTGCTGGTCCCTTGTGGGAAGAGATGGGATGGAGTTGAGCTTCAGGCTCTGGGCTGTGCCTTCAGAAGCACATGGCAGCACAAAGGAGCACGTGGCAGTACGGGCGTGTGGCAGCAAAAAGGAGCATGTGGCAGCACAGAGAGGCACATGGCAGCACAAACGAGTACATGGTGGCACAGAGAGGCACATGGCCACACAAATGAGCACGTGGTGGCACAGAGAGGCACATGGCAGCTCAGTTGAGTACATGGTGGCACAGAGAGGCTGTCTCTGCCAGACCCTGGCAGGAGGAGGTGCCATGGGGCAGAGCCCTGGGAGAGGAGCCTGCTGGAAGCTGACACATGGGTGAACAGCGCATGATCACCCTACAGAAGGACATTTAGAATATGTGTTGGTGACATGGGAACATGAGATAGGTCACGTGGTGAGAATTCTCATGTAAGGAAATATTGTGCCTGGAAAAAGTGTATAAAACCAGCTTGTTTCTTTGTAGAAACAACTCAGATTGCCTGCCAGTCTGAGTCTGTGTCATGGTTGCTCACAATCCCTTTATTATGTTCTAGGATGTTCCAAAAGCATCCACCTTACCCACCCACAAGAGATTTTTATTTTAAGAATTCCTGTTTTAACAGGTGCTAGAAGGTGTTATACAGAAAGAATAGGGTTTTTTAAAATCTTCCTAAGGCCTCATTATATAAACAGGGCCAAATGCAGATAAGAGATACCTGTTATCTTTCTTCTTTGCCTCTCTTGAGATCTGTTCTACCCCAGTTCTTTTGTCCTCTAGAACTTCCAGGTATGCCAGTTCTTGCAATAAATTACAGCATCCATACATCTAATCCTTTCTTGTCCACAGCATAATGCCACAAGATATTTTTCCCTATCTAATCCCCATTCCGAGATATTCAGCCTCCCCTTTTCCAAAGAACTGACTGGAGAAACAGAAACATCTGCTAATGGTACCAAACCCTTTCAACCAGGGAATGGCATTTGCAGTCTCCCAGCACAGATCAATACGTAAGTGCTTACAGAACAAAACCAGCTTAATTATTCCAGCCAAGGCTCACAGATAAAGAACAGATTTGTTGGTTTAATTATTTGGGGGGGGAGACCAGTTCTTTGTTTAAAAAAGTCCCAACCCCACTACAACAGGTAGACCTTCCTCTTGAGATCAGAACTAACCCACCAAGCATAAAGCAGGAGTGCATTAGTGCTTGAGGCAGTCCTTTACCTGCTCCACAGACAAGAGGGAGGAAAATCTACAGCTAAACCTGTTGCAAATTGGAAATAGAAAGAATCACACAAATATACACACACAAACACCACTTTCCTCCCCCCTTCAGGACCTGCCTCTCCCTCAGCCTCCCGTCCCTGAACCATTCTGCTCTCACTAAGCTGAGCAAAGGACACAGACACCTCAGGTTCCCTCCTCCTTTACTCAGTGCCCCTCTGGAGAGCAACAATCAATACCAAGATGACAGAGGAGAAACACAAAGCTTCAGCCTGACAGTTTTCTCCATCTTTTTCTAAATGTCATCTGCAAGCAGTGAGAGCATCCAGCTTGGGCTGCAATCCCAGCTGCTCTGTATTCATCTTCCTTGTATGACACTTGGAGCTTCAGCACTGAGCCAAACCCATCTAATTAGTGCATCTCCATCCTGCAGCACAAATACTCCATAACACTCAGATCAGACTCAGTTTGCTTGCAGAAAAAAAAAAAAAAAAAGGCAGTAGAACATTAGGTGTGGATTTGCCTCATTGTGAAAAAAAGAACTTTGATCGTAGGAAAAATAAAGGTTTGCAGTAAATTAGAGAAAAGTGAAGCATGAAGCAAAGCCATCCTGAGAGGCAACTAGTAACAGATGTAATAAAAAAAGCCACTCTCAATTCCACTCCAGATCTGCCTGCAGCTGTGTCTCAGAAATCCAGGGGGAAAGTAGCAAAGGGCAGAGGAGAGCCCTGAGCCATCATGACCCCCAGTTCCCTGCACACATAGCCTCAATGCTGCATAACAGCCAGGAGCCACATCTGTGCTTCAGAAATTCCCTGAAAAACAGTATGTGGGTCTGTTTTATTCCTTAAAGCTTTATTTCAACTGACCTAAAGCAAAGAACTTCTTACAGTAGCCAGCACTCAGATTCAGTAGCCAAAAAATATGTTCAGAGGTGGCCATAAATACCCTCCACATACACACATCCTTGCAGAGCAGGCTCTTCCCTCCAGATTGGAGCTTCATTCCTCAAACTGCTCTAATTCTTCCAAAAAACAACCCTTTCAGTGCCCTAAGAGGATGAGTGGCTCCCTACCCCAACATCAGCAGTCCCTGCTCCCATCCCAGGGAGCAGGCAGCTCCCAGGATGAGGCTGCTCCCTCTCCCTGCCAGCACAACCAGGAGAAGCCAAAGGAAATCTTCCCTTCCACTGCTCAGTCCCTTCCTCCCCTAAGGGAAAACAAACACACAAACCACAAAGCAAATAAAGCTGGTATCTTCCAGCAAAGCCCTATTCAGAAAGGTTCCCCCAAGTTCAAGCAAACCAAGAGCTCTGAGTTGGAAGTTGTAATTAAAATCAAGTCTTGGAGGTTGTGGATGGCTGGAACTGGAGCACACACCCTCAAACCTCACACTCGCTTTCTCCCAAAGGAATCTTGGAATTACATCTCAATCTTTTGGCAATCAGACATCAAGGGGGAAATGGCACAGAGACACAGTTTAGTCAATCCCTAGCCCCAGCAATACCAGAGGATTTTCCCCATTGGAGAGATGGACACATTCATAATTCCAACAACGAGCATTGCTTAAAAAGATAATGCAAAAGTCTTCCTCTGGGGTACTACACAAATCTTAAACTGGCTTTCTCAAAGACATTCAAAATGTAACAATAAAACTTCAATCAAAGAATGATAAGCACTAAAGTGGGATCAACAATGTCCAGCACTTTGACATGTGATATGATCCAAAATTAACATGAGCAGCAGGAACAGCAAAAGAAATCCTGAATACACTGATGAAGTTTTTACTTTAATTTTGGGAGGTCCAGAAACAGAAGAAGAGAGACTTTTCCTATAGATCCCCCTCCCATTCTGACCTTTGAGATGTTAGAAAGAGGGTTAGGTCCATTTTGTGTATGATTTCCATGGAAGTTTTATTCCCGTCTTGTAGGATCCAAACCAGAAACTCCACACAATTCCAGTGTTTATTGGGATGCAGGACATAGACTGTTCACAGCCATCTTGCAAGGCTGACCATTGAGGTGGTTATTTAAGGACTGCTGCTTGCAGGAACACATTTCCACCCACCCCAGATGCAGAGAGAACCAAAGCATGGCTGCACATGGGCAAATCTGTGACCTGGTCGTGTATGTTTAATTTCAATAAACACACTGAACCTTCTCAGGTAAAAATTTACCAAATATTTCACAGAAGATGCAATTCAACTGTGCTGTAGGTGACTTCAGTGGGGTCTGTGAAGCCAGATTTAGCAGCTGGCCACTGTGACCAGTCCTAGTGAGAGAGGGGAGGACAGCTCAGCTGCAGCCAAGGCTCATAAAGACACCTGGGCCACACATCCAGGACGTCAGGCAAGTGACATGAACTGCCCTCTATGGCTGTCACTATCTCTGTGAAATGCATGAGTCTGAGTAGCTCTTTGGGACTAGACTAACCTGAAGTTAGGTTAGATTAATCTCATCTGAAGCTTCAATGTGATGTAAAATCTTCAGGGTAAAAAACAAAACCAAACCAAACCAAACCAACCAACCAAACAACCAAAAAAAAAATCCCCAAAAAAAGGAAGGGAAAAAACCCAATGGAAGCTAATCATCTTTCCTAATGGACTTACAGTATTCTGTATGGACTGTCAGTATTCTGACAGTCTTGTTTACTGCTGTTACACGTAACACATCCCATCAAACAGAGCATATATTTTAATTGGCTTCTTGAGTGTATGATCAGTTTGTTTGTGCAGATCTTTCACACATCCACATAAGACAAAAACAGCAATGCTTGAAAAACAGGTTTTTAAACTTTTTAAATTACTGTAAATCACCAAAATTGGCAAAGTTTTTGTGAAATTACTTAAATAACTAAGGTTATAAATACAGAACACAAAACTGAAGCTGCGATACAGCAGGCAAAATTAGTAAGAACAAACAGTGCATTCAGAAATGGCAGCAGAAATGAGAAATAAAAGTGAAATGAAGAAGAGATAGAAGGAAGATAATTAACTGCCTCTAAGATCAGGCTCAGTTACAGCTCCCACCTCTTGTTTACACCGACAGACCTGGGCTGGGACCCCACATCACACTCACACTGTCCCCCAACTGGCACTGCCTCCGACGCCGTCACACGGTCGTCAATGCACAAAGGCGTCTGGATGGATTTCTCACCATGAAATGACTTCTGGTGGCACAATGTTATCTCAAATACCCCAAAGAGCCACAAAAGGGTTGTCATTCCTTAAAAGAAAACCAACCAAACAAAAACAACAACAAAAAAAGACCTCACCAAAATTTCTCTTAAAGGGTGTAATAGCTTCCTTTGGTGTGCAGTGGAAAATAAGCCCAAAACAACAACACAAGAACCAAAGCCACCAGCCACATAATGGGGAAAGGGAAATGGTTGGGTCTGGGTTCTTTTTTCTTTTCCTATTTTTACATCATGTAATATCCTAACTCCAATCAGAATACTTTCTATAGAGAATAAATAGTTTTCTAAAGTTCGTTAAGATGAACAGGAAAAGATTAGTGCCATCATGTGGCACCAAAGTGTGTAAAACTTGTATTTATTTTCTCTAAATGCATAGCATTATTCAAGTATAGCATACACATAGTAGAAAAATCTTATGATTAAAAAAATCTGTATCTGCCAGAGGTCCTTTGGACTTGGAAGGTCAATCAAATTTCAGAAGCATCATCCCCCGATTAATTTAGTGTACATCCCCCAATTAATTTAGTGTAATCCTCTTTAAATAATGCTATGTTAAAAGATAAAGAGACACGACTGAGAATTTCTGATGCATCATTACATAATGAAAAATATTAATAGCTCATGAAACTTATGTAAATCAGGAGCAAAATATGAAATTATTGGAAGAAATAAAACTAAGTGTGTGGGGACTATTCAAATAGAAAGGAGTAGCCTGTACTCAAAGAGAAACTGCTGTATTGGACATCTGTTCATCTCTGAAAAAAACTATAATAATAACAACTCAAGTGCATCATACTCCATATCCAAAAGTCATAAAGGGATACTGTATGAGCCATGGTTCTGATGGGAGATGTCAGTCAAGGGTGATTCTTCAAAATCACTTTACTAAACATGAATGCAGAAAATACTATACAGAGGAAAAAGTACCAAGCTCTTGCCAGTTATTATATCCCAAGACCCCTCAAACCTTGTCAGAACCCAGGACATCCCTCTGGGTGCCCTGGATGGCTCAAGGCCTTGGCAGGGGCTCAGGGATCCTGGCAGGAAGCCAAAGACACTTGGGAATTCTATCTCAATACATGGAGCAAATTACCAACCTTGTATGAAGAATTACAAGCCACAAAAGTTTAAGTAGAATGATAATTAATTAATCACAGGGTGAAAAGTGGAATTTTGGGGATTTTACTGCGGGGGTCTAGGAGGCAAGATGGAGGGATTTGGGCGTTGTCCTGTTCTTCTTCCTTCTTCTTCCTAGCCTCCATCTTCTGGGTGATGTTGGCACATTTGGGTTGGTTTAGAATAGAAGTAGACAGTCTAACATAGGTGATAGGTATTGGAAAATAATGGTAAATAAAGTACACGTGGTTCATAGCATAAAATGTGGACACCAGCCCAGGGGCAGGCAGAATGTGCCCTTGACAGACCTGTTAGACAGAGCTCTGTGGGTCTGAGAAAGAATGTTTTAGATAAGAGACAATAAACAACCCTTGTGAACCAGAGCCGAAGAATTCTGACTCTTTCTTTGACCATCAGACTGGGAAAAAAGGGCTCTCAGGGTCATCCTGACCACAGGAAACCTGAGAAAACCTGAAGAAGGAACCCTGTCACCTTCCTCATTACCTGTTTAATGACTGGTAATGAGGAAGGTTACAGGGTCACATTGTCTCTTTGCAGGACTGGGATGTGCCTCACTAGTAAAAGTTACTTCCATCGGTGCTGCCCACATGCTGATAACTAGTTTAAATATAGTTATTAACCTCATAAAATCTACCAAAGTTAGAATTGTTTTGTTTAATGACCAGCCATTTGTCAACAGCTGATGGTACCCACTGTGTCTTGCATCATAGGTCTTATTAAAAAAAAAAAAACAAGGGAAAAATATGACTTCAAAATTTAACATCTTGGCCTTGTTTGTGTTCATCTTCTATCAACTCCTTCAGTCCCCCATGCAGGTGCACAGCAGCAGACCCTGACAGTGGCAATGGGTAATTTCCTTTGTTTTCTCCAAATCTGTCCTTGTCCTCTTCAGTACCAGACCCAGAGTCACAGTCCTGCATATGCCCTAATTAGAGAAATGCATTAAGCTGCAAACAAGCACAGTGGTGTGTGGCACTGGAGATGGATGCTCTGGAAACACGTACTCGGAGCTCTCACTTCAGTCCCAGCAGGAATCCAGAGTGTTGCCTGCAGGCTGAACTGAGAATGAACCTCCAGTTGCTTTTGTAGGCAACATGTGGCACTTTCAAGCAACATTCCTCCGTACAAACATAAGAAATAGGAATTTACGGTTTCTAATTCTCCTGCCTCTCACAGAAATACTTTAAATAAGCCTCCTCAACTTCCCTCTGCTTCAGTTTGGGAAGCTGAGAAATGTTGGATGTAAAGTATTACAGAAATGTAATGTAGTCCCACTCTACCACCAGCTTCAGAACATTTCAGCATATATTGGTATTACAAATATTGCAGACAGGGCGTGCCTTGACTTGCCTGGCCCTTGTTGCTGAACCAAATAGCAGCAACAGTGGTGTTTCACCCCAGAGACACTTTTGGCTAGCTGGATGTTTTCCCTGATGATTTGTATCCAAAAAGACAACAGTCCAGAAGCAGTGTTGAATAGGTGCCTCTCCAGACACAAAAAATCTGAATCAATCATGTGCATAACTATGAGCAATTCTAACTTTAGACAGACTTAAAATGAGAAAATCTAGTGCTGAATTTTCATCAAGTTAAAAATTTCCCACATTTCAAATTAATTGTCTTTTGGGTTTTTTGTCTCCATAAAACACGTGCCCCCCCCCCCCCCATGTATTATTATTGTACCCCCTCCTGTGATGGGAAACCACAGCATAATTACCCCTTTTATCAAACCACAGTTTTTATCTTAAAACCAGATAAGATTTCTGCCTTCCACAACTCCAACAGGAAGGTTATTTTCAAACCTAATCACATCAACTATTACAAATATTTTTCTTCTTTCAAATTTGTCTATAAACAGTAACATGGATAAATACATTTTTCTTTGCACCATCATTGTCCTTCTGTTTGGACACTGTATTTATTTACTCTTCTAAGAGGGTTTTACTGCAGGATGCCCAGGACCAGCCCATCTCAATCTCAAGATACCAGCACTTCTCTGCAACCATTTATGTTCATTATCCACTCAAGTTCCATTTCCTTGCACAAATTCCCAACATTAATAACACAGATATTGACAGAAAATCACTTTTTCCTCACCTTAGCCAGAAATTGAAAGCAAAGCATTGTATGTGTACATAAAATGGGTATAGATTATGAAGGAAAAGTCTTTAACAGTAATAAATGCACAGTGATTCATCAATCAGTTTTTTGAACAGATGACAATTAATTAATTTTAACTGCAAGAAACAAGGAAAAATGTTAATTGAAAATACTACAATATTGTTCACCTGTTTATTTTTATGGTCTATTTTTCTATTATCCAAAATTATATTGATGGACTTCTCTTACAGCTTCCAATTTATACATGTTAACGTTATTAGTATATGCAGATTACTGAAAATCTTCGGGTTTTACTTGTTTGGCCATGTGGATTCCCAGACTGTGATGTCTGGGAATGTGATGTCCTAGACTGTGATGTCTGTTGTTGTTTTTGCAATATTCAAGTCTATTGTATGTGCAAACCGTATAAAGAAAAATTAGCCCAATTTCTAAGTGTGTGGAAACACATTCCTAGAGCTTTAAGTCAGATTGCAACTGATAGGGTGTCTCAGGATTAAAATTGTTTTTATTTGCAAGACTTATTTTACTAAATGCAATTGCACCTGTCTTTTCTATAACATTCTAAAACCCACATTTGACTTCATCTGTGTTGTGCAAAGCTAAGATGCTGCTGTGAACATTTCAATGGGAGTTTGTAGAAAGACCAAACCACAAACAGCTTCTGCTAATGAAGAAGCTATTTCACAACAGAAGCCTCGTGGAGCAGGAGACTGAAGACAGAGCAGCACTTTGCCCAGAGCTAGAAGACACTTGTAGTGATAAAATAAACATTATTTAGCTGTTTAACCAACCTGTATTTACATAGGTTCTGAAAATGCCCAGGTGCATTGCCTTTTTCCAAGGCTCTACCATTATTAGCTTGTTACAACCCTGTGGTTTCAAAACCCTAACTTTTTGTTCCTGTCATATTCACTATTTTATAATCTTTAAAAGAAATAGGAAAGGAACTCTTTACTAACCTGTAAAATATTATTTACTCAATAGGTGGATGGTTTCTTTCAAGCAGTCACTCCCAAGCTCCCACAGCTGCAAATAGAAATGATAAAGTACCAGAAACCTTCACACAACTCTTTGAGAAATGCTGCATTTCTGTGAACAATAACTATCACCAATATCACTTTTCTTATTCCATAAAAACTTTTATTGCCTTTTTCCTTCCCTAAGAAGATGGGCAAGCACATGTGCCAGTGGCTGCACTGTGACCAGAACAAGAACATGCTGTGAAGTCTATACACTCAGTTTCTGACTTAACTAACAAATAAAGCCAACAAGTGACATGGGAAGGGAGGGAAAAAAAAGTTGAAAAATTGAAGTTCCAATCTTAAAGGGAATGTGCTTGCATATTAGAGGAAAGATTTCAATTGAGATTTTCCCATGCATACAAATATCTACTTGGTACTTACAGGCAAAAGAAAAAAAACAATCAAACAAACAAACAAAAAGGCCACACACAAACAAACAAACAAACAAATGGGCAGGGGGAGGGGGAAGGCAATGACATTATCTGGACAGAATGCTCTGTGGGGCTTTGTCTAGAGCAAGGGTTGCAGGCAGTATCTGCAGACAGACTGTCAATAAAAAGCACAAGTGAGTGGTTCCTGTTTCACACCCCATCCCCTCCACTCTGCCTTCCCATGCAGGTCCCTCCAGAAGAGCTCAACAACTTCATTCCTAACTGCAAAACACGAATACCCACAGAGGGAAGGGTCTATCAGAGCAGAATTGCTGTATTAGTAGTAAATTAAAAGTTAAACACTTGTCAGGTTAGAGGATTTAGATGAGGAACATGAAGCTGTTTTATTAAACTAATTTCTTCATTGAGTGCAGATTCCTGTGCATTTGGAATCATGCTCTTACAGTTTTATCTGAGAAGTAAAAAAGACTATTTCAATGGGCTAAGGCAGATTTACTTTCCTGGAGTTCTTTGGAATGGGTATCTTGCATGATTGAGCAGAGCTTTGTTCAATTCTCAAAGCAATTTACTGGGATTGAGAACAAAATTTTTGGTACAGCAAGTTGTTCAGTCCTGGATGATTACTTCTTATTTCAAAACAATTACAATAAAGGGAAAATGGGTTATGTTCTTGTAAAAATATGACTCTTTCCAAGTAGCAGCAAAGAAACACATGGATACACAATTATAGCTCACTAAAGAAAAAAAATAAGTCAGTCCATATTTTGCCAAAAAGTGCAAAATTAAAACTCACTGCTTCTTCATTTTTTTAATAATTTCAAAAGAGCTATATAAAGTAGGATGCTGTAGGACTATAAAAAGGTAAAAGACTTTAGAAAGTGCAAAAAGGCCTCAGAAAGTAGACACAAAGCTAAGAAAGGCTGGGAAATTTCTAGACCTTCTTATGGGAAACTAGGAAGTTAAAAACCAACTGAATATATTTATATTTATCATAAGGAACAAGAAAGAACAAGAACTTATTGATAGTTCAGGATCTGAGAAATTCTAGATATATGCTTTGCAAAGACAGAAAAAGTTTCAACCTTAAATATTGAATTATTGTGTATTGTTTGAGGTTTATAGAAGTCCTTTTGTTAATGTTAAACCCACGTGGGTCCTTTTCTTATTGGTTAGAGTGTAATGACTTTACACCTTTTCTTGTATGCTGTTGGTTCAAAGAATATGTAGAAAAAGGCTTTGCATAAGCTGCCATCTTGTCTTTGATCTGGATTTGCAGGGATATTGTTATTTTCCTGTGTCTCTTGCTTTTTGCTTGTGTGATACAGACAGATAATAAATCCTAAGTCTGCAGTCAGTCAGAGTCCCATCCTGTTTGTGAGACATGGACAGATCTGGCAGAGGATGCACGCCCCAGTTATCAGTAATGTGCTTTTTTCCAGTCTGTGATATTGGTTCCAGTTCCATGCAGGTTGGAAGTAGATGGTGCAATGCTGAACCACAACACAAGCAGAGCAAGAGTATTGCTTGGGACTGAACCTCAGATTACTGGATCAAAGAAAATGGAAAGCCATTGCTTTGCTCTGCACTTATTCCACTGACAGAATACTTCTGGCAGCTCTGGAAATAGGAACTTCTTTTAAAAGCTTTGGGCTGTGTTCCTCATACAACTGCATACCATTTACTCTCTGGAACTGCAAGTGGGGGAAGGAAAGCAGCCTCACTTTTCAGAGGTTTCTGCAACTGTAAATGAAGCCTATTTGAAAAATTAAGACCTCACTAGCTTCTGTCTGAGGAGGAAAAGCAGGAGATAAATAAATTTCAAGTCTGTGATAAGGTTATTGAATAAAATGAAATACAATAAAAATCATTTAGCAGCTAGAGAAAAATGTAAAGAGAGACAGAGATATTAGCTCTCAGGCTCTTCATTCAGGGAGTCAAATAGCAGAGTTTTAACGTTTACATAAATATCTTGCTTTCAAACATTTACTAAGTCAGTAGCGCATCACTTAGACATGATCAAGCCACATCACCAAGATCTAAATCTTGTTCTGCATCACAGCTCATACAACTCCTGAAGCCCACAGAGCCCCACATTTCCCTGAAACTTGGGACAACATAAGGAAAGGAAAACTTGAAACGGCAGCCTGTGATTACTGTGGATTTCTAAGGATCAAGGAGAACTAGAGATGTACCAATACCTGGGTCTATCATTGAATCTAAACAATTTATTCTAAGGTTCCCAGGTATTTCCTAACAGCAGATCTCTTCAGTGGAAGGCATTTGTACCTAGCAGCAGGATAGCAAACAAGCTTGGGGAGGGATACAAGGTTTTTTCCCCCTTTCACAAAGTTCTTCTGCAAAACAAAGCTTCAAACATCCTCGCCCGTGGCCTCACCTCAAAGTGCCTCATGCCAAACCACTGACAGGACATCAGCTGCTATCAAGGCTTCATAAAAATAATGATTGCATGCAAAAAATCACTTTTCCAAAAGACAGAGGGCCACATTCCTTAATCTTCACAGTGCACAGACATAACTGACAACAAAGTACATGAGAAAGTATAAAAAAGAACCAAAAACAAGACAGAAAATGAGTGAAATCTGGGGATAAATGGATATTTTAACATCTGTTAAAGTAAACAAAAATATCCAGAAAATTGATATTTTAACATCAGTTAAAATTTCCCCTCTGGGCAAAGACAGCCATTACTGTGTCACAGCAGAGACAGACAAGACACCTTTTTTTCATGCAGCAATAGCTCATCTTTATTTTTCACAGCTCATATTTATAGTTTTCTAAAAGCATCATGTTTAATACGAATTGGTCAGTAACTTGTTGCTTCCCAGTTCATTGGTTAGTAGTTGCTAGAGTATGTTCTTACCAAAAACTTTCTTCCTTAAAGACATTTACATTCCTTTTTCATGGGTAAAAGGATGGTTCTCACAGTTAGCCATACTTAGCTGAAGTAGCACGCCTGAGCCATGATTTTACACGAGTAACAAGGCTCTTCGTTTATAAGGCTTTACCCATATGCAAAAGCATTGCAGCTAATTAGTGCTAAGTCTGGTAGGCAATTTTTGGATGATGAGCATACCTGTCTATATAAGGAACAAAATGAGACCAACAGCTCAGTTTGCAGACTAGAACAAGCAGCCATCAGGTGATTATTTTCTGTTCATGAACTACCAACTGTCTCAGAGAACTAAAAATATTTGGAGCCCACCATACCTTGTCTCACCTCCTAAGCAGTTTTGAATTACCTGCCCTACCTTGGTGTGTCCAGCCCAGCCATAAACTCACACTTTGAAAATCAGAAAAATTGCAGATCCCTGCTTTTAGCAACATTCCAGGTTTACAGTGCTTTTTGTGCTCTCTCTCTCTCCAGGAGACAGATCTTTTATATAAATTAATTAGGTACAGTAGAAGGGCTGCTGGTTGAATATTAAAGCATCTGCTTTTGCTGCCCATTTGTACCAAGGAGCATGCTGAAATGCCAGATTGCTGCAGATTTTATGCCAGCCATGTACAAAAACAATTACTTGCAAATGATGTGGACATCATCTGCCCTCCTGTACTGGAACCATTCATCAGCTGTCTTACCTCTGCCATGTATCAGTTGATTCTTTCTAAATTATTCTGCTGGGTCACATCACCTGTTTATTTTAAGTTTTTAGAAGATTGTCACAGTTTTTTTAAACCTCTTTCATACTCTTCAAATTACTCTAGGATCTAACTTACAGCTAACAGCAGAATTGATTAATTTACCAACTGAGAATGAAAAACAAAGTTGAAGAAAATGGATTTACTTTTACAAAAATATAACCTTGCAAATCTTTTCGGGGCAGACAACATATTTTCACTTTGTGCTTGCCTACAGCAAAGGAGTTCTGGTCAGGGGCAGGATTTGTAAATGTCCCCTTAAATACACAGTAAAATTATAAAGGGGAAAATTATACAGGGGAAAGGAATTCAAGGGAGAAGCTAAAAATGGATTTTTGTCTCTGTGCATACAAAAAAGATAAGCCCCTGGAAAAACAGAAGAGGATGAAATCCAGCCATGGAACCAGTTCTTGACCAGACTCCTTTTCCCAGCTTCCCCAGCTGAGCTCTCCCACCCCTTCCTAGAATTATCCATGACTCCTGCCCTCCCATCTGTGTCACCATGAAAAATCAAATTTTTCTTGAACACTGGAGAAATCTGGAGACAGGCCTTGTTCATATATGTGTGCTTTGGACTACTTTTAGTTTGGTTTTTTTTTAATTCCATGTTTTGTGCCATCACCAAAACTGGCACCAAGGGACATCACAGTGGTGTGTTTTGGGGAACAGATTGTTCAGTCTTTCCCCCTTTCCCAGCAGCAGCACATGAGGTTATTAAAGATTTACTATTTCTAGTTCTAGTCCCAGGTTACAATTAACATCCTGCACCACAGGAGCTTTTCAAAAGCTGTAAATTTTACCTGGAGTGCAGAAACCTACTCCTTGCTTTATCCCACTTGGCTTACTTATATTAAAAAGGAAAAAGTGAGGTTGGAACGTAATGATTGAGGGGGGGGTGGAAAAGAATTTATCATGCTGAAAAGGATTTAGCCCTGCAAATGAGTTCTTGGCAGCAGTTGTCAGAATCAGGAATGGCAGAGGCAGCACTCTGGGTGGGGCTGCAGGACCAGAGAACCTCAACAGCCCAACCCCACAGGAGCTGCAGATAAGAACAAAATGCTGTCACAAGGTCTAATAACCACTTCCCTTCCCTCTATTAAAAAAAAAAATAATAATAATGTTTTTATTCAGCTGAGTAAAGATTTACCACAATGAGAAGCCTTCTGCCTGAGCAGAGAAGGGGAAAAGGGGAAAAAATGCCTCATATCAGAGCTGTGTGTTTTTACATAATATTAGACAAGGAGAACATATGAAGTACTTAAATTTTGATTTGAACCTGAAAGAACATCTCGTTCTCTGGGGTAGCAGAGTGCAGCACAGAGAACACTTGCCCACACCAACTACTCTGCATATGCTTCTTCTGAGTAAGAGCACCAGAAGGCTCTTTTTATTAAAATCGTGACATGTTGGAGTTTTTTTTCAGCTGAAGTTATTCCAGTTATTTGCACCTGAAATCAACAGTGCTTCTTTGCAGATCTAAGACAAGCTTTCTTCTGACAAAGCAGGAGGCCTTTTTCATGCTTGTAAACTATCCACTGCTCTTTCAGCTTTAGAGGAACCACATCAGCAAAAATATTGCCAAAAAGAAGTGCACCCAGGTGCAATTCTAAACATCACAGCTCAAAGCATATTGTGGATGCACCAGGGCTAAAACCAAGCTACAGGACCTCCAGGATAAGTGGTGCACGCAGAGTGACCAAATTCAACACTTGTAGCAGAAACTATCCAGGGAATTGAATGACATAAATAAGCATATACATCTGAGTTCTTTCTATTACATGTGTGCAAGCATATGGTCTGGCAATTAATGATGCTTAAGTGTTGTGATACTACTCTGGGCAGGGACTAGCCCTTGATATTGCTGAAGTCTTAAGTAATTTTGCCTAATAAAGTTAATTAAGTATATGCTACTAGCTGGAGTATATCAATCTCTTCCCTTTCATCACAGCATACATAAATTCATCACCATAAAAATTTACTAAGCTCAGTTTTTGCACATTTTCTCCTCTATCCTCCTTATTAACCTGATCTCTGGAATGGCCACTCATAAAGCAAATTGTGTCTGTAAGTGAGATTATCACATGCTTCACAGAAACATGTGCTCTGTGTCCTTGAGAGCAAAGGATCCAAAGGATCATTTGGTATCAAAGTGCAGGAAAACTATGAAGGGAGTAAAGCAATGAAGCAATGACAAGCCCATCAAGAATATAATCTAAATGGAGAGTAGCCCCATTAAAGCCACTGGTTAACTTTGCACAGGTTTAAGGCTGTTACAAGTGGTAACAGCAATTATGTGCCTCATATTTTCAGATTAAGGAGTTGGTTGAGCTTGAGACTTCCTGCAGCTTTCTCTGCATCTGACTGAAAGCACAGAAGAGGTTCCCAGAGGGTAGACTGGGGAAAAGGCAGAAAAAACTTACTAATTTGGGGATTCCTTAAAGCATCAGCCTAGAGCAGCCACAGGCCACATTGCTTTATTTAAACAGGAGCTGGACACACACCCAGGACCACCCCAGGCCTGTGGGACCAGCTGTCTGCAATTTTTACAGGTGAATACTGAATATATAACTGAAATACTGATGTGCAGAGACACCCTGTGTCTGGAAATCAAGCTATCTATAAGCAGTAGAAGAAAAATGAGGTTTCCCCTCTCCATGACCAGTCTTGAGGCACATCACTGGTGGAGCATTAACCTTCTCTTTGACCACAGCCATTTGCCAGTCCTTCTGCAGCCTCCTTGTACAGAAAAGCATCCAAATAACATCCCCTTGCATCTGACCAGGATAAATAATCTGTTTTATGGCAGGAGCAGGGTGGTGTGTCCTTGGGAGGAGTGTCTGGCTTGGCTACTGACATCCCTGCCCATGTCAGGCAAGAGAGTCTGGGCACAGGTTTCCCTTCCTGAGGGTCCCTCCAGCAGAAACATGTTAATTAGTGTACTTAAAAGTTAGTAAAACCTTCCACAGCTGAGAAAGTGGGATAGCAGAGGCCTCACTTGTTCATTAATTTGTCATATGTGCCTCACCTTCATTGGTTCTTGGCAATGTTTTGCACAAGCACAAGCAGGTTTCCGAGCTGAAAACATGCTGGAAAATGTTGGGGTTACTCTATGCAAATAAAACACCAAATCAGCTACACCAGCTTTAGGGCTTCACGTCCTTTCAGAGCTCAAACACCCACTCATTTATTATTCTATTTGGAAAGTCTTTCATGGTACTCAGACTTCCTCCCTCTGGGGGAAATCAGCATATGGCAAAGGCAGGATTAGAGCAGTAAACACACTCAAGTGATCCTGTTCTACTGGTTTGATTGCTTTGAGGTGAAACCATGATTTGATGGAGGATCTATTTGCTGCAAGATATATTCAAACAAATCAGTGAGTTACTATGGCTAATTTTAAGTGCACGTTTCAGAGGTATCATTCAGCTTCTTTCTGGTTGGAGGGAGGAGAGTATGGAACACACTGCACAGCTCTGTGTGAATTGTATTGATACACTTATTTACTGCCCCATCCCAAGTTCAGAGAAGCAATACAGCATTAATAAATTATTTTAGCAATAGGTCCAATGCTGGATGCATGCTATTGAACACTTTTTTTCAAATTATCATTTGAGTCTTGCAGCCTGCAGAAATCATTGCAGATAAAAATTCTCTTAGACAGTTTCTTCTTTTTGCCAGCTGCTGGGTGATCTTTCTATTCTTGTGTACATCACGGACTCTAAATATCAGACCTAACCCTCAGATCACTGGAATTCACTTCATTGACAGGGAGCAATAACTGACAGTGCAGTTATTCTCCAGTCTTTTTTTAAAACATGTCTAGGGATGGTGATTCCACCACCTCCCTGGGCAGATGATTACAGCACCCAATCACTCCTTCAGTGAATTTTTTTTTTCCTGACATTTAACCTAAACTTCCCCTGGTGCAGCTTAGAAGTGTGTCCTCTTGTTCTGTCAGTGGTTGTCTGGGAGAAGAGACTGACCCCCACCTGTAGCCATGATATTTTATGAAAAATCCTTTCCTAGGATTTTTCCCATCCTGAGGAGCTGAGAGCCTCAGGAAAGAAATGTAAACAATAACTATCTGCTGCTGTGGAATGCCACAGGTGAATCTTCCATTGGTCCATGGGGATTGTTTTCAATTAGTGATCAATCACAGTCCCCTGTGCCAAGGCTGTGAGCAGTCACAGGATTTTGTTATGCATTCTATTCTATTCTATTCTATTCTATTCTATTCTATTCTATTCTATTCTATTCTATTCTATTCTATTCTATTCTATTCTTGTTCTTTGTAGCCTTCTGATCATCTTCTCTCTCTGTTCTTTTAGTATATTTTTAATGTAGTATTTTAATATAATACATAATATAATAAATCAGCCTTCTGAGAAAAATGGAGTCAATCCTCGTGACCCCACACTTGGATGGTTCACTGCAACACCCACCTGACTTCAACTACTTCTCAGGGAGGTGTAGAGAGTATTAAGGAAACCCTGAGGTTTTCCTGAGGAAACCCCAGACTGGAGTAGGTTTTGACCCCGTGGAGCAGTGAATCCTGTGCCAGGATGTGGGAATTCTTGGAGCAGACTGTGGAGATCCAGCTATCTGACACCACCCAGAATGTCACCTTGGAGAGCCCCAGGTGAGGGGAAGGCAGGGAAGGACCCCCGGGGGTGCAGGAGAGGAGGTTTGTGTGGGGTCACCATTCCATGGTGCCAACATCTCCCAGGGTTTTGTCCATCTCCTGCTGGTCTCACAGTACTCCCACCATCTCCCAGTAGTTCCACCATTATCTCCCATTGGCTCCAGCACCTCCCAGTGGTGGGGAGACTGTCTCCTACTGGTTCCACCACCTACCAGTTGTTCCACCACAATGTCCCAGCAGTCTCACCATCCTCCCCTGATCCCACCCCTCCATTTCTCCTCCCAGGACCTACTTTGACAGCGGCCACAGCCCCCCCAGTCCTGCCATGCCCCTGCCTCCTCGAGCCCCGTGAATGCCAGCTTCCAGCTGTTGGTGCGGTATAAAACACAGAGCAGCACACGGGTCCCAGGGTAACTTTATCTTAAGATAAAACTTCCCCTTTTCTCTTCCCGGGACCCCAATCTTCCCAGGGACAAAGGAGTTTATATTTTGGGGGCAGGTCTCAGGGAGAGTACAATCTTTAACAAATCAGGAGAATTGGGAGTGAAAAACCAGGCAGTGATTACAATGTGTAAACCAATAAAAATCCCAAGGGAGGAGAACACTTTCAGTAAACTGACAACAGAGTTTGGAGAAATGGAAACTAGCAGCTAATAACAGGAGGAGTGACGAAAATTCTGGGAAAAGGTGGGAACAAAAAGGAAACAGCGTAAAGAAATTATCAAATTACAAATCAAACAATAAGCCTACTAGGAAAACAAAAAACCACATCACAACAGAGGAATGAAGGAAGAAAAAAAAAGCCAGTCTCCATTTACAATCGAAACCCAGCCTCATCTGGAGCCACTTTTGTGGTGAAATTCGGTGAATTCCTTTGCATTCTTTGCATTCTTCTTGAACTCCGAGAGTGTGTTCATGTGAGAGTGTTGTGTTGATTTGAGTTTTCCAGCATATCAACATGGGGATACCCGTGATATAAAAATTCATTTGCTGAGAGACTGTTGGAGCGTAATTGAGTGTCTGCTGGTGTCTTGGAATTGCTTTAGTTTTGTGGCTGAGATCGCATTTGTGGGCTTGAAACACCCTCTTGTGTCAGTTTTAGTGATTGCCCGTTTGGCAGTCTTTCTCTTCCCCACTCCCCCTTCCATTACAAACCTGGAAATACCATTGTAACTTTCAGAGATAATACCTTGTATATTTGGAATTATTGAAAATGGGGCCGGTTTCTTCTAAAACTAAAGTGAGAGATTTCAATCCTCCATTGAAATGTGTATTGAAAAACTGGAAACAGACTGGAGGAGACCCACCAAATAAACCTAGACTAATCCAATATTGTCATCAGTGGTGGCCAGTATACCAGCTAAACTACCAGTTTAAGTGGCCAGAGAATGGTACCTTAGTTTAGGGAAGGGGAGAGGGAAATTGAATGAATTGCCTTATGTGGATTTATTATTTTATTTAACCATCTGAAACTGCAAAAGGAGAGGCTAGTGTTGGGGTGAACCTGGGGTAAACAGAAAGTCTCTCATGGCCTGGTTATGGTGAAGTACCTTTCTCTTCCAATCGATCTTGAGGCATGGGTGAGATGCCTCACTTCTTCTTTTTAGCGAAGATCTGGAGAGACTACCTAAAGTATTTGAAACCATTTTCAAGACCCAGACTGACTGGATATACAGGTTCTGCTAGATAATTCAGTCGATTGTACAGATAAAGAGACAGTACTTCAGACTAGTAGGAGGAAGGTGAACAGAATAGACACAGAGGGCAGGCTACCACAGGAACTGCTGAAGAGCACTTTTCCTCCCTGGACCCCCACTGGGACCCCAATACCAGGGAAGGGAAGGATTTCCTGGGACAATATCAAAAATTTGGCTTTAAACAAGCAATGCCAAGGCAAATCAATTGTTCTAAACTTTATGAGGTGAAATAAGAACCTCATGAGACTCTAGTGCATCTGCAGGATGCCTAAGGGCAACGCTAATATTGATCCAAAAAAAACAGAGGAAGGAAAAGAAACAAAAATAAACAGGCCAAACCCACAGAGCAGCAGTATCTCTAGTCAGAGAAACCAGGTGCCTGGCCAGCCAAAAAGCCTGCCCAGGAGGAAGGAGCTGCCCCTCACTCTGCCCCTAACTCTTGCTGGAAACCCTGGTCTGGCTCTCACTCATCCTGATGATCCCAAAGTCTGGGGGACTGGGGTGGGGGGAGAGGGGGTAGGATCAGTGACCACCCCAGACACAAAAAAACCAAAAATTGTATGAGACCAAAAACAAAATCCCAAGACAGTAATTTTTCAGGAAAATTCACAATACACAAAAAATGGGTTTTTTAATAGTACCACGAAAGAAAATTTATTTCCCTTGACAACATAAAATTTCCCTCAAAAAACTTTTCATTTTGATGCATAATTTAGAAAGCTGACCACTGTGACAGGTTTGGCCTCTCCTTCAATACTTTTGTTCGGAAGACACAAATCAGCAGCCTGATTACAATGTGATTCAATCACAGTATTGACCTTTGAAATGCAGAATAAACTACTCATCATCATCATCAGAAAACTGCAGTATTGCTAGCGGCTCAGTGTCAGGCTCAGCAGCAGCAAGGCCTGTAGAGAAGAAGGGAAGGAATTTGCCTTCCTGTCTGCTGCCATCAGCAATACTCAAAGTGCACAAAACTACTGCCTTAAAGACATCATAAAAAGAAACTTTCTTGGCTGGGATGTCCAGGAAGATCCCAATCTGTGACAAATAGCCAGTCACAGTCAGACAGGTCCAAGGATTTGTGCAGGCCAAATAATCTTGCCCATCTACACAGGCGATAACCCAGAAGCCATTCTCAGGACACAGAGTCAAAGTGCCTTTGCGAGGCACAGATTCACAGGCAATACCCAAGGCCCAGTTTCTTCTTGTCCCAACATTTACTTCCCAATAGTGTTTCCCAGAAGTGTATCCTTCCTTTGCCAACACAAACAGATGGGAATCAAATCTCTTCTCATTTTCGAGCAAGAATCTGATGACACCAGTATCTTTCACTGTCCTCCCATCTGCAGATATTTCCAGTCTGGGATGAGCTGTGTCAGCATCCAGGATGACATCTCCTGCAATGGTCAAGTCAGGCCATGAGGAACAGAAAACACAAGCTCTGCTTTTCTGAGCATTTCTTTTCTCTGCCTTCCTCCCCCTTTCATTTGTCCTTCCCTCCCCTTTCATTTGTCCTTCCCTCCCCTTTCATTTGTCCTTCCCTCCCTCCATGCTCAGGTGCACTCAGCAGCCTCTTGTCTTAGGACACCTCAAGCTTCTCCCTTCACTCCTGCCATGTCCCTTCCTGCCAGAGAGAGTGGCAGCCAGCACACACCAAATGCCAGGCACTCTTCCAGTGCTCCTGGGGCTGCAGCAGGCAGCTCCAAGGAGGAGGCTGTGCTGCCCAACCTTCTCTGCCTCCATCTCTGCATTGCTGGCAGGGGGTGGCCTGAGGAAAAGGACCAGGAGCTGGCAGCAGCTGGAATGAGGTTTGGCTGACAGCAGCTGTAATTAGGTTTAGATTAACTCCTTGCCAAAATCTGAAGGGGGTTTTCAAGATTTAAGCACTTTTTTCCTCAATAACAGGAAATCACCAGTGTATGTTACTGCTTGCACATGGATTAGAGTGGAAGAGTGGTCTGCAGTACCACAAGGATAAAGGAATGTTTCTTGCCTCAGCTTTCTACATGCACCAGAGGATGGGAGAAACCTCTGGTAGGACTCAAGCAAGGTGCAATGTCACAAACTGAGGTCCTCTAGCTCAATTCTGATTGAAAGGAGAATTGTTGTGGAGCAAGATCAGCTCCAGACGCTTTTTCTGCCAAATCAGAAGTGGGAGCTGGAGCTGCAGTGGCCAGTGCAAGCCAGCTGTGCCTGCTCCCCACAGCTGAGAGGGCTCCTGACAAACACAGGCAGGGCCTGGGGCAGCACATAACAGTGAAAAAAGTCATCCAACCACCCTTTCCTGAGTGAGTTCTTCCCCAAACAGCTATTCAAGGGCGTTGGGTGTGTTTTCCAGAGCTGCACTCGGGCTCTTGAGTACTCACTTCCTCATTTCACTTATGCTTACCTTTGTAGGACCGTAGGACTGGAAGGTCTGTGGGAAAGGAGAAAAGCAGGAAGTAAGTGGATTTGTTAATGCTTGCTCTGGCAATGAAACAAAATTGGCCAGGGTGACAATGAGGCCACTCTCCTGCTCCCCTAGTTTGACACTGACAGTATGGTCAGACACAAGGGTCTGAGAGTTGCAGGGGCACTGACAGCACAATCAAACAGAACAGGATTGAGGATATCTCTTACACATGATACCCAGCTCTCTCCTTCATGACACTGATGCCACGCCCATGATCTCCTACTCCCCCATCACACACACACATACACACTGTTTATTTAACCAGTTCTACTCTCATTTCATCAAAGACTCCCAGAGAAAACAGTACATCAGGGTGTGTGATAATTTTGTTTTCCAGACATGGGGTATGTGGCTCCAACTTGCTTCCTCTGAGGACCGAGGAGGACTAAAATGTGCTGTGAGATGAGCTCAGCCTCTCTTTCCTTTTCAGATGGGAAAGAGAGGCCAGAGGAATGGCCAGACCCTAAATTAAAAAGGAGATGGGCTTTCACAGAGAAAGACTTGCCAGGAAGCAAAGGTAACCTTCCTGCACCAGTTACCCCTGGAAACCCTTGTCAAAGTGATTGAGCAGTGCTGAGCCAGGGAGAAGAGGAGCAGGGCTTGCCCAAGGCCTGAGCCTCTACATTTCATCTGGGACTCTCACACTCCCAGTGGTCCTTCCCTCCCTGAAGTGTCCAGCTCCCAGTGTTCTGGGGTACATGGGCTCTGGAAAAAGGAGAACAAAGACCCTCCCAGCTCAGTAGAACTGGTTTGGATGGACTGACTGCTGGAGGGCTGGGGAAAGAGCTCACAGGTCCTGTGAGCTTTCCCAAAGGCTTGGAAAAGGCCTGATGGGCAGGATGGAGGGTTGGGATCGGGCCCCCTCCATCTCTCCAAACAGCACTTCTGGGCTGTGGGAGACAACAATGTTTGTTAAGAGGAAGAGAAGTGGGGAAAGCAAGAAGATAATACTAAGGCATGGAGGTGGGCTCCTTTACCACATATTGGGTCATAGAGAGCCCACACTACACATTCCTCTCAAAGACAAGGTCATGAAGAGGAACCTTGACCACCTGCAGTCATAATCTCGGTGTTCAGGTGTCTTCACAGGTGAGGACACAAGAGCAACTTGCCAAGAAAATCTGTCCCTCTCCATCTGTTTGAAGAGCTGTTTACAAGAAGCTCACAGGACAATTTGCCTGTAAAGCAGCTTTTCCCTTCAGAGAAATGAAGGTCTGCTGAAAAAGGCCTTGCTCACCTAAGTCATATTTTGTAGACCCCAATGCAGTCTGAGTTTTTTCCAGAACTTGGATTTCCTGGGAGAGCTGCTGGATGTCCATCAGCTGAATGGATTCCAGGACCCTTGAGGTATTTTCCTTCACTCTCCTTCCTGTAAGAGAAGACTGGTGTCAGTGGGACAGTGGTTTGACCTCACTTGAGATGAGGTATGGGACCACAAATTACACTGGACCTTTCTTCTTAGAAAGGACCAAAGAGATGCTGTGATTTCACTTCCTCCAAATGTGATGGAGAGACAATGAACATTTACTGACTCCCAGCACCATTTCATCATCAAAGGTGATGATTCCACTTTCATGGGACAAAAGAGCTGCTCCCAAGGAAGTTCTGCCCCATGCACCCACTCGGAGGAGGCAATGATTTAGCTGACAAGGACATCTGTAAAAAAGCTTCTGCCTGTCGAGAGATGAAGGCCTGCTGGGAATGGCCTAGCTCACCTAGTTCATTCTTCATGTCGGCTCTTATCATCTGCAGGTCACACTGTGTGGACCGCTGCATGTTCTGGAATGCTTCCTGCAGAGTTTGCATTTGTTGGGAGAAATGCAGAAAGTCCTTCTTCCACATGGATTCCATGGTCCCTGTATTTGCCTCCACTGTCCTTTCTGTGAAGAAAGAACCATCTCACTGAACAGTCTCATTGCAGTCTCGAGGGGGAGACCAGCAATCTGCAATCACAATGCCTGAAAGCTCTGATTTAAACTCTCTGCCAGAGCATCTTTCCTTAGGACTCTCCTTAGGACTCTCCCTCTCCCTGTGGACCTCCCTAAAGGCTTGACCAAGGCCTGCTGGGCACCACTGAAGGCACCACTGACCCCAGTCCATCTCTCCAGGCAGCATCTGTGAGCCCTGGGAAACAGCACCCATTGTCATGAGGAAGGTGTGGTGGGACATCCCCTAGCTGTCCCTCAGACCCCATTGTGGTCTCAGGAATGTTCACTGGGCCTCAGCCTTTGTCAGTGGCTCCCGAGCTTGGACATGGACCCTGTGCCTGCCCAGGGGAATTTGGCAGAGAGTGCTGGGTGCTGCCAGTGCCCTCCCCTTCCTCCACCTCATGCACTGGCCATGGAGATGTCCCCAAGATGAGCAGGTGAGCATGGGGTGGGGCGATCATGGGCACAGACATGCAGGGTGTGTGCAGCGGCATCCGGAGTGGGGCTGCAGCAGAAGGGCAATGGGGAAGGGGACAGAGACAGGGACAAGGGTTAAAGGCGAAACCTTATTGACAATCAGACAGTGAAAGAATTTAGAGTTCAAACTGTCTTCAAAGACAAGGGAGAGAAGAGGGACCTTGAGCCCCTGCAGAGAACACTTTAGCATGGAGGTGTTCCAGTGGCATGGATGACAAATCCATTACCCATGTAAGGGCTGTCCTTCCCCATCCCCTTTGAGGAGCTCTGGAGGATGTCCTCACAGGAAAGCTTGCCTGTAAAGCAGCTTCTGCCTGTCGAGAGATGAAGGCCTGCTGGGAATGGCCTAGCTCACCTAGTTCATTCTTCATGTCTGCTCTTATCGTCTGCAAGTCACACTGTGTGGACTGCTGCATGTTCTGGAATGCTTCCTGCAGAGTTTGCATTTGTTGGGAGAAATGCAGAAAGTCCTTCTTCCACATGGATTCCATGGTCCCTGTATTTGCCTCCACTGTCCTTTCTGTGAAGAAAGAACCATCTCACTGAACAGTCTCATTGCAGTCTCGAGGGGGAGACCAGCAATCTGCAATCACAATGCCTGAAAGCTGTGATTTAAACTCTCTGCCAGAGCATCTTTCCTTAGGACTCTCCTTAGGACTCTCCCACTCCCTGTGGACCTCCCTAAAGGCTTGACCAAGGCCTGCTGGGCACCACTGACCCCAGTCCATCTCTCCAGGCAGCATCTGTGGGCCCAGGGAAACAGCACCCATTGTCATGAGGAAGGTGTGGTGGGACATCCCCTAGCTGTCCCTCAGACCCCATTGTGGTCTCAGGAATGTTCACTGGGCCTCAGCCTTTGTCAGTGGCTCCCGAGCTTGGACATGGACCCTGTGCCTGCCCAGGGGAATTTGGCAGAGAGTGCTGGGTGCTGCCAGTGCCCTCCCCTTCCTCCACCTCATGCACTGGCCATGGAGATGTCCCCAAGCTGAGCAGGTGAGCATGGGGTGGGGCGATCATGGGCACAGACATGCAGGGTGTGTGCAGCGGCATCCGGAGTGGGGCTGCAGCAGAAGGGCAGTGGGGAAAGGGGCAGAGACAGGGACAAGGGTTCAAGGGAAAACCTTATTGACTATCAGTGAAAGAATTTAGAGTTCAAACTGTCTTCAAAGACAAGGGAGAGAAGAGGGACCTTGAGCCCCTGCAGAGAACACTTTAGCATGGAGGTGTTCCAGTGGCATGGATGACAAATCCATTACCCATGTAAGGGCTGTCCTTCCCCATCCCCTTTGAGGAGCTCTGGAGGATGTCCTCACAGGAAAGCTTGCCTGTAAAGCAGCTTCTGCCTGTCGAGAGATGAAGGCCTGCTGGGAATGGCCTAGCTCACCTAGTTCATTCTTCATGTCTGCTCTTATCGTCTGCAGGTCACACTGTGTGGACCGCTGCATGTTCTGGAATGCTTCCTGCAGAGTTTGCATTTGTTGGGAGTAGTGCAGAAGGTCATTCTTCCACATGGATTCCATGGTCCTTGTATTTGCCTCCACTGTCCTTTCTGTGAAGAAAGAACCATCTCACTGAACAGTCTCATTGCAGTCTCGAGGGGGAGACCAGCAATCTGCAATCACAATGCCTGAAAGCTCTGATTTAAACTCTCTGCCAGAGCATCTTTCCTTAGGACTCTCCCACTCCCTGTGGACCTCCCTAAAGGCTTGACCAAGGCCTGCTGGGCACCACTGAAGGCAGCACTGACCCCAGTCCATCTCTCCAGGCAGCATCTGTGGGCCCATGGAAACAGCACCCATTGTCATGAGGAAGGTGTGGTGGGACATCCCCTAGCTGTCCCTCAGACCCCATTGTGGTCTCAGGAATGTTCACTGGGCCTCAGCCTTTGTCAGTGGCTCCCGAGCTTGGACATGGACCCTGTGCCTGCCCAGGGGAATTTGGCAGAGAGTGCTGGGTGCTGCCAGTGCCCTCCCCTTCCTCCACCTCATGCACTGGCCATGGAGATGTCCCCAAGCTGAGCAGGTGAGCATGGGGTGGGGCGATCATGGGCACAGACATGCAGGGTGTGTGCAGCGGCATCAGGAGTGGGGCTGCAGCAGAAGGGCAGTGGGGAAAGGGGCAGAGACAGGGACAAGGGTTCAAGGGAAAACCTTATTGACTATCCGACAGCAAGAGAACTCATGTGTTCAAACTGTCTTCAAAGACAAGGGAGAGAAGAGGGACCTTGAGCCCCTGCAGAGAACACTTTAGCATGGAGGTGTTCCAGTGGCATGGATGACAAATCCATTACCCATGTAAGGGCTGTCCTTCCCCATCCCCTTTGAGGAGCTCTGGAGGATGTCCTCACAGGAAAGCTTGCCTGTAAAGCAGCTTCTGCCTGTCGAGAGATGAAGGCCTGCTGGGAATGGCCTAGCTCACCTAGTTCATTCTTCATGTCTGCTCTTATCGTCTGCAGGTCACACTGTGTGGACTGCTGCATGTTCTGGAATGCTTCCTGCAGAGTTTGCATTTGTTGGGAGTAGTGCAGAAGGTCATTCTTCCACATGGATTCCATGGTCCTTGTATTTGCCTCCACTGTCCTTTCTGTGAAGAAAGAACCATCTCACTGAACAGTCTCATTGCAGTCTCGAGGGGGAGACCAGCAATCTGCAATCACAATGCCTGAAAGCTCTGATTTAAACTCTGCCAGAGCATCTTTCCTTAGGACTCTCCCTCTCCCTGTGGACCTCCCTAAAGGCTTGACCAAGGCCTGCTGGGCACCACTGAAGGCAGCACTGACCCCAGTCCGTCTCTCCAGGCAGCATCTGTGGGCCCAGGGAAACAGCACCCATTGTCATCAGGAAGGTGTGGTGGGACATCCCCTAGCTGTCCCTCAGACCCCATTGTGGTCTCAGGAATGTTCACTGGGCCTCAGCCTTTGTCAGTGGCTCCCGAGCTTGGACATGGACCCTGTGCCTGCCCAGGGGAAGGTCCCTGGACATTTGTCAGAGAGTGCTGGGTGCTGCCAGTGCCCATGGTGCCCCCACCTCATGCACTGGCCATGGAGATGCCCCCAAGCTGAGCAGTTGAGCATGGTGGGGGGCTCATCATGGGCTCTTAAACTTGGAGGTGCTTCAGTGTCATGGAGCACAAAAGCTGCTTTGCCATGTCAGGACTCTTCTTCTTCACCCACTTTGAGGAGCTGTGGAAAGTTATTTCACAGGACTGTTTGCCTGTAGAATAGCTTTTTTCTTCAGAAAGTTGAAAGCCTTCTGGGGAATGGTCTAGTTTACCTAGGTCATGCTCCAAGTCTGTTCTGATCATCCGAAGGTCACGCTGTGTGGTGTCATACATGTTCTGGAGATTTTTCTGTAGAGTTTGAATTTGTTGGGAGGCTTCATGGTAGTCCTTCTCCAGCCTGGATTCTAAGCTGCTTGTTTTTTCCTCCACTGTCCTTCCTGAGAAGAAAGAACATTTTCACTGGGACAAAGTCATGGTTTTCTTGAGGGAGAGCCCATTGATCTTTAATGATGATGCCCAAAATCTTTGACAAAGAATCCCTGTCAAGGCTTCTCTTAGAGCTCTCTTAGGCTTCTCCTACTCCCTGTGGGTCTTCCTAATGGCTTGACCCAGGCTTCCTGGGAAGGATGGAGGGCAGGAATGATCCCACTCTATCTCTCCAGAGAGTACTCTTGGGAGATAATACTCTGTTTTGAGGATTGTGTGGTGTCACAGAGCACAAAAACCGTTTCCTGTGTAAGGGCTGTCTTTCCCCACCCCCCTTGAGGAGATGTGGTGGACAAGTTCACAGGAGTGTTTGCTTGTAGGGCAGCCTTTGCCTTCAGAGGTATGAAGGCCTGTTGTGGAAATGCTTCTGCTCACCTAGTTTGTTCTCCAGGTCTGTTCTGGTCATTTGAAGGTCACGCTGTATGGCAACCTTCATGTTCTGGAAAGTTTGCTTCAGAGTTTGAATTTGTTGGGAGACATGCAGGAGATCCTTCTGCCATATGCATGCTATATTCCCTGTGACATTTGCCTCCACTGTCTTTCCTGTGAAAAAAGACTGGTGTCACTGGGACAATGGTTTTTCTCCTTTGAGGTGATGTCTTTTCCCACTAATAACACAAAACTTTCCCCTGAAAAAGGAACAAGGAGATATTCATTCACTCCCTTCTACAACGAGGGAGAGAAGAGGGACCTTGACCATCTCCAGTTGCCACCTCAGCATCAAAGGTGCTCCAGATGACTGGGACATAAGAGCTGCTCCCAAGGAAGTTCTGCCCATTCTGACAAAAGGCAAAGGATTAACTCAAAGGTCAGTTTACCTGTAGAGCCAGATTGACCTTCAGAGACATGAAGGCCTGCTGGGGAATGGCCCTGCTCACCTAGTTCATCCTTCAGGTCTGTTCTGATGATCTGAAGGTCTCGCTGTGTGTACAGCTGGGTGTTTAGGAAAGCTTTTTGCAGAGCTTGAACTTGTTGGGACATTTCATGGAGGTCCTTCTTCCACATGGATTCCAGAGTGTTTGTAGTATTTGCCTCTATGGTAAATCCTATAAAGAAAGAACAGTGTCATTGGGACACTCTCATTACCTTCTTGAGGGAGAGCGCAGTGTCCTGATTTAAATTTACTTCCAGAGAGTCTCTTCAGGTTTCCCTTTGAGCATTCTTGATCAAAAAAGCTATTCCCCACATAAGGATTGTACTTCTCCATCTGCTTTGAGAAGCTGTGGTGGGCAATCACACAGGACATTTTGCCTGTAGAGCAGCTTTTGCCTCCAGGGGAAAGGTGGCCTGCTGGGGAATGGCCCTGCTCACCCAGTTCATTCTCCAGGTCAGTTCTGAGGAGCTGAATATCACGCCGTGTGGACTCCTGCTCATTCTGGAAAGCTTCCTGCAGAGTCTGAATTTTTTGGTAGAGGTGCTGGTGGTTCTTCAGCCAAACAGTTTCCAGGGAGTCCACTCTCTTTCCTGTGAAAAAAGACTGGTGTCACAGAGATAATGATTTTTCCTCCCCTGAGGCGAGGTCTTTCGTTCCACTAGTGACATAGACCTTTCCCCCTAGAAAAGATCAAGAAGATGCTGTTCTTTCACCACCTTCAAGGACGAGGGAGAGAAGAGGGACCTTGACCACCTCCAGCTGCCATCTCAGCAATCAAATGTGTTGCACTGGCATGGGACATAAGAGCTGCTCCCAAGGAGATTCTGTACAAGGCACACACTCCAAGGACTAACTAACAAGTCAGTTTGATTGTGGAACAGTGATTGCTTCCAAAAAGATAAAGGCCTGATGGGGAATGGCCCTGCTTGTCTATTTTATTTTTCATTTTTCTTTCTTTGTGCAGGGAGGGCACAAGAAATTCAATTCAGTCTCCTCATGTCCTGCCTATTTCTAATTTATACTCTCCAGACTTCTCTTTCCCCAGACAATCCTTTCTAATTCAGAGGCCTTGGAAAAGAACTCAGCCCTGAAAAACAAAGATGGGGACTTCACATTCTAACGGACCTGTGGGCACCATTGATCTCTTCCTTGGCTTTCAGATGCTCTTCCACCAAGAGTTTGCTCTGGGAAGGAGCCTTGGCCTCTCTTCTGGACCTGCAGTCTTCCTTGTGACATGGAAACTTTTTTCCACTACAGTTTTTACCTGTTGAAAGGAGTCTCAGAGCCACTGTGAGCCCTTCTAAACATAAGCTTGAAGCTCCTGTGCTGCTGGTGAGGAATATTGAAAGGAACCCCATTGCCTTCTCACTCCCCAGTGGTGTGGCCACAGGGGAGAGCCCAGGCCATGCTAATTGCCAAGTGTTCACTGAGCAAAGAACATTCCTCTGCCAGCATCCCAGCTGGAAAGAGCAGGAATGGGAGAAAACCTTAGATCCCAGGGAGGATGGGATCTAGAAGAGTCCAGGCTGTCCTGGTCAGTGCTGGGAAAAGCCCACTTTTGGGGCAGCTCTGCATCCTGGGAACCTGGAGTCCTGAGCATCTGCGTGGGGATGGGAAATATAACAAAGGACTTGTTGGAGGCCTGTGGAAGTGGGAATTTCCAGAGGGGTGAGATTGTTTGATCTCACTGCACTAGACCCTCATGCATCTTCTTCTTGCTTGGCAGAGGTTTTTTTCTAAATACTGTGGGTATGTCCTGGCACTCATCCATCAGAGAAGGCTGATGGAAAGGCTTCTCTTTGTGTGAGCAGAAGTCACATAGAACCTCTCCTTGGTCATCTGTTGATAATCTGACAAGACAATGAGTCTCAGAAATGCAGAATTGCAGACTCAAATCATCAAACAATGGTTTGGGTTTTAAGAGACCTTGTAGATCCTCTCTTTCCAATCCACTGTCAGGGCCCTGCTCCAGCTCCCACCCAGGAAGGAAAACCAAGTCCACAAAAGCCCCCCAGAAAGGGCTGAACATGGCTGTGCCCTCAGACACCACAGAGCTGGAACGCCTGGCACTGGACTGAGGAAACGAGACCTCTCACCAGCCATGGCTGCAGAGGCAGGGATCTCTGGACAGGCCCTTGCCAAGGTGGGAGGCACCACTGACACTTCTAGAAAAAAGGGTCCACATCTGATGGATGAGCTCCACTGGGGAGAATGAGACCAGTGGAGGCAGAGGAAGGGACCCTTCTAATTCACCCCAGGAAAAGTATCCCAATCCCATCCTCCTTTCTTCCTCCAATCCCATCCTCCTTCCTTCCCTTGCCTGTAGGTACCATGGTCCACCCAAGCTCTCAACTGCATGTGGAGGCACCTCCCTTCTGCCTCTGGATCACAGGTGGCAAAATTCTACCTGCAGGAGAACTCAAATTTAAGCTGAGTGGAAGTTAATGCATCTGAAAGCCAGAAGTAGACTCTACATGATATTTCATCCTATTTGTCAGAGAGTAGTCTTACAAGAGGCTGAGAAATTACATCCTGCAGCCTCGCTTCTAAGAGCGTGAGGTCCTGTGAACCAAGACACCTTACCTTGAAATACCAGAACAGCACCAGCAGCCAGTGTGAGAAGGAATAAAGCGAGCTGTATCCAGGAGGCAGGGACCCACTGAGATGCACCTGGAAAAACAGAACCTTTGGGGGGAAAAAAAATTCCAAAATTCCTTTGGGAAAAAAAAAAAAACACCCAAAGAGATTTTATGGACATAAATAGATAAATAGAGAAATAGTCACAGTCCTACACAGGTGGTCAGAGCCTGCCTTCCCTCGGGATGTGCACATCCTTAGGGGCAAGAGGGATCCTGCTCATTTCACATTGCAACCTGCCCTGCCTGCAGTGCCCCGTGGTGGTCTGGGGTGGGTCTGGCTGGACTGGAGAGTTGTCACCTTCCCTGGCACTGGAAAGGGCCTCACAGGGCTCCTGAGACAGTGAGCCTCCAGCAAAGACTTCTGGGGACAATGGAACTCACCTGAGATGTGCACAGTAATTTTCTTCTCCACCTGCACAGGGGGTTCAGGATTTGACAGGTGACTTTTCCCACTTGCTCTCCTGTAAATGTAACTCGACTAGACACACTGAAGAACCTCTCACTGTCCTGGTTACTTTCAGTGTCTGCCGAGAGCCCCTGCCCATCCTCAGTAACCCACTGGATGACAGGTTCTGGAAGCCACCTGTGAGATCTGCAGCCAAGCTCTAGCCCTTGCCCTTGGGAGCCCTGAATTTCAGTGAACTCTTCACCAGGACCTTAAAGGCAAGAGAGATTGTTGGTGGGAGAAGTGTGTTTCCTTGAAAGCTGCTCTTCCTTTGCTTCACAGCTCTTTCTTAACCCAGATTTTCCTGTCAGTTTCTGTCAGTCCTTCACACAACCTTTGCATTGGTCTTTCTGTCATCCCGCACTTCATCTGCCATAAATGCCAGATTTCCTTTGGCTTAGAAAGAGTTATGGTGTGGGATGGATTTGCTTCTCAGCTCCCCATTATTTCATGAGCAGGCAGGGAGAAGGTGTGTGGTTTGTATTCTTCTTTTAGAATGACTCTGTAGGACGCCCATCCAGTTTTGAGGATTGGTAAAGCAGGGCACAGCACAGTAAAGCCCTGGCACCTCCCCATTCCATGCCAGAACTACAGGTGGCCACAGATGGTCACTGCCAGGAGATGCCCCAAAGCTTCACCAGTGTGATGGGGTGGGATGCACCACACACAATTCAGAGTCACAGTCCTGGTCAAAGCTGGATTTCATGGGAATTTGTCCTGTGTAATAGTAGGAAATGGATGCCGTCTTAAAGCTTTTTCTCTCTCCTCTCCCAAAAGCATCTCTAATCCCCTTTAGATGAGGGGATTTAGATTCGATCTTAGGAAGAAACTCTTGACTAAGAGTGAGGCACTGGCACAGCTTGCCCAGAACAGCTGAGGATGTCCCGTCCCTGGAAGTATTTAAGACCAGGTTGGACAGCATTTGCTATTGCCCATGGCTGGAAGTTCAAATGAGAAATTCTTTAAGGAATTCCAACTCATGCCATTGCGTGATTCAAAGATTCACTAATTCCATCATTCTGTGCTCTTTTTCATCAGTGAATCAAGGTTGACCAGCTCCATCTGACATGATCAATATCTGCCAACAAATGATGCCCACTGTCCACCTTGGGGGAACTGGCAGCAGAGAACATCTCCTTAGCCCTTACCCCAGCTGAGAAGTCACAAGACAGAGGGCCTCACTCCATCAGTCCCACAGCCAGGGATGCTGAGCACTTGGATGTCTGCCAGGTGGCCTCACACCTCCCCAGCAGGGATTATTGCAGCTCACCAGCCCCATGTGGGTCAGAGCAGGGCTCAGGCTGGGCATGGAAGTTGCAGAACATCTTGACAGGTGGCCCATGCTGAAAGTGGGCAGGGGATGTGTTGGGTCATATACGAGGGCATCAGCTGGGGGACAGTGACATTTTGGAGAGCTCTTTTCCCTCTGTAAGAGCTTCCCTCCTTCCCTACCTGGCCTAGAAAGTCTCCAACCTGCAATGCTGAGCTTGGTGGCCGTATCATCAATCCACTCCCTGGATATCACAGTGTAACTGCACAATCCTTCATCTGCTGGCTGGACATTCTTCAGTGTCAGGGACACATTTCCATTTCAAATCCATCTCTTGGCACTGATGTCTGCCCACTGTATTTCTGCATTGGTTCACCCCCAAACTGCCCATATGTGTAGATGTCCTCTCAGTGCCCATCTGGGATTTTTCTTCACTGCACTTTGGGATTGTCCCGGGGCTTTGTGGAAGAGATGGTGCAAGGAAGGATTTTATCCTGACCAACAATTCCAACTACATTTTCAGGAGAGATGAGCTCAGAATTGTGGGTGAACATCTGGCTGAAATCAATCAGAAAATGTACTGGTGTGAAGGAAACAGGTCTAGGAGTCACAGTGGGGAACAAGTGAAAGTAATAGATTAAAGGGAGAAAACAGGGATGAAGTTCTACAGGATGGGATTATTTTGGGGAAAAGGAAAAAACTAAATGCATAAAAGCATATCCAGAGCCATTTCATGCTGCTCCACAGCTGACCTTGCCCTTTTGCAGCCCTGTGTCAGCAGCAGCAAGGTGGCTGTGGCAATGCCAACTGCCCATGCAGACAAGGACATGCTCCTGGCACTGGGCAAAGCTGGACAGGGCACAGCTATCTTGGCTTAGGTCTTCCCTGGCTTCACCAGGGGAGAAAACCTCTGATTTCAAATGGCTGAATTCCCCAAGACCAGAGGGGCAGGGTAGCTCTGGATCTTGTGGAGTACAAATCAGGGCTGCTCGGGAGACCATGACCCTCAGCTGCAGGACTTCTGATCATCTGCAGGCTGGAATCCCCCAGAAGGAGCAGAACAGCTCATGGAAGCATTACCTGAGAAAGGGATAACCAGAAGCAGTGCCAGAGCCAACTGGAGCCATCTCCTCTGCTCCATCCCTGCAGTCCAAGGGGTGGGATAATCCTGCAGCTGACCTGGAACAGGCACAGAAGAGAAGTGAGAAAAGAAGAGAAATCCTGTCCCAACCCCTTCAGATCTCTCTCCTGGTACTTGTCACCAGCTGTGACCCCTGAAGGTGCTAAACCTCAAACAGTTGAGATCAGAAATAATAAAAAAAAAAAACTTGTGCCTTTCCAGAGATCTCAATTACACTTGCAGCTTCTGGGAATTTCAGTCTGGCATGCTCTCAGGAAGCTGTGACAGGGCATGCAAGAGAAAATTTAACCCAGTCTCTACTTCCTGCTGTGAAATTCAATGGACACCTTAACACACCAGTTTAAATCCTTGGTTTGGAATCACAGAATCACAGAATCTTTAGGTTGGAAAAGTTCTCTGTCAGGGCCCCAAAGATCCCTGAACACTGTGGAATTATGAGATGAATTATTTATTGAGTAAAAAAAGACAATGCCATGATGATCTAAGGTTTGCTGCTTATGAATTAATAACCTCAATCACTCAAGGTACTAATGGGGAAATTTTAAGCCTAACAACATTTCTGTATGAACAACTGACTCCCCCAGTGGGTGCCCTGGGTGTTATCATCATCCTGAGCTACCATAAAATCAAGGCAGTTTCACACTGTTTCAACTTCCAACAAGAAAGAGTTCCAAGTGATCATGCTTGGAAGCAGCCTCACTTACTGAGAGGGAAGTTCCAGCATTATCATTAGTCCGAATTTGCCTCAAGGTCCTGCCCTAAGGGGGTACCCTGGGCTCAACTTTCCAGGGGGGGAATTCTCTCCTGCTCTGCTGCCTCCCCCTGGACAGCAGCAGAATAGTCCTTGGGAAACAAACATCAAACTCAAGGGCCAGTCCAGATCTCAACTTTTCTCCCAAATGACCATTCCCCATAACTTTTAGCTCCTCTCTGAGCTGTGCTGCTGATGCCCCCAGCTCTTGCCACCGGCACCTGAGGAGAGCTGGGGAATGGGAAGAGCTTGCTGGTCCCTGTGTGCACAGCTGGGATGAAGGGAAAAGACCAGTTCCTTTCCACCTCAACAGCAGCACCACATTCACCACTTGCTCAGGAGAGAAAGAAATAACAGAGATCTGCTTACCTGCCTTACTCAGCAAAGATGAGCACTGATATCAGACAGGTATTCTTCCTCTTGCCAGAGAAATTTCCAGCGGCGGAAGGGAAGGAAAATGAACAGAAGAATCAGATCCTGAAGTTTAAATGTGGTATCTCTTTGCCTAAAACTCACTTTGTTGCCTGAAGGTCAAATCTCCTCTGCTGTATGAGGGCTCTGTGTTGGTGACGTAGGCAATAAGGTGCAAACGGAGCTTCAATGTCAATGAGAGTTTTAAGATAAGCAGAGATCCAGCTCAATGCCCACAAAATACGGTGTTTTAGAACTAGAGCTGGATTTTACCTGTTGTCAGGTAAGAATGATTGCCACGCCTTCAGTCTGTAGATGAGAGGTGAACTTTGATCACCTCCTTAAGGAAGTAACTTCGAAGAATTAAAATGAAATTAAGCCTTAAACATCCGGGGATTAACTTGGGGTGTGACTCTATTTAAAGAGCAAGGATCATTCTTCTGTAAGACTGATGTTTTTGTTGACAGGTTACCCAGGAAATGAAGGTGAGGTTTTCCTGGGACTTCACAGTCATACTTCAGAGAAATTCACTTGAAATGGGAGCAATTGTTTTTCTAATGGATGACATCTGAAGTACTCTTGGATTTCCCCTCAACTTGCCCCTTAGTGTTACTTCTCACAGCTGTTCTTGCTTCAAAGTCTGTGCCAGAAGTATTTCTCATTGTCCTAGAAATTATTTGATATTGGGAAAATCCTCTCTAACTAATTTGATATCCTACTATGAGCCACCTGCCTCATGCCAGAAAGATGTTGTATGAAGGTTTCCTGGGTTATAGTGAGGCTTTTGATAGTGACCAAAACTACAGCCAAAAAATGTGCATGCTCTAAAAAGGCAGACCCGAGGAGGAGCCATGCTAAACAGTTCTTGGAACATGTAAACTAGTTTGGGGAAAAGTTTAAATATACATAATTGTTTATGACTATGCAATAGGCTGATGTAATAGGAAAGGTATGTAAAGGGCATCTTTACATAAAGACAGAAATAGCAGGTGTGTTCTTGGCAGAATGCCAAGCACCCAGCTGTAAATCTTTGCTTTATTGTCTTCGTCTCCTGTAATCCTTTATTTAACTTTTAAATTTTTACAGCAGAGTGAACCTCCTTTTTCACACTTTCTCCTCAGGTGGCCTTTGCCAAGAATCCACAGAACATCTGGGACTGTAACAGTGGGGTACTTTGAGCCCCTCATTCCCAGTCAGGCTGATTCCAGCCTCCAATAGAGTCAGTTGCTGGGATCCCACATCACTCCAGAAATACAGACAGGTTTTGTCCCTCTGTAGCCTGATGGCATTGGGATATCCTGTGCCCCAGTGTCTGCTGGAGCTCTGTACTCTGTGGGGGCTGCTGTGCCAAGCCCTCAAATGCACACACTCCTCTCCTCCTCCTGGCGGCATGCAGGGTCTGATCATAGGATTCTCTGCTTACTTCATGTGAAAACAGTTCAGAATGCCTTTCTGTAGGATTGGGAGTAAGATCAGTGTATTCATTCTGTCTGGGAAATACACAGCTGGAGATTGGAGAAGCTGAGTGGAGGAAATGAGAGCGAGCATCTCTCGCGCTGTCTCCCAGCAGCTCTTGGGCTAAATGGCATCTGCCTTTTGTTTAATGTGATATTTTATTTCCAAGTAGCTGAGAGATCTGTAAGGAGCCAAGAAAATTCAATGCGTGTGCTGCCACCCAAGAGGGAATCCGAGAACTGGTGATCCCACCAGCCCCAGGATGGTCATGACAGCCCTCATAGTTTTAGGTAAGGAAGCCTAAAATTTTCAAGCTTAGGCAACTTTTTAAGTTTAGTCAATCCCTAAACCTGAATGTTCCAGGAGACCCAGAGCCTGAACTGCACATTCAAGGGCAGTTGCATTGTGTGGTGAAATGGAGCAGGTAGAAGCAGATTGGCAAAGCTACAAAGAGCCTGGAGATAGTGCCAAGAGATGCTCTGCATGCTCAATACCCAGCCTGAGCCCTGTCCTGACAAATGTGGGGCTGGCAAGATGCAATAATCCCTGCTGTGCCATCAAGGCGGGGGAAATTTGGGATCATTCCCAGCCTCACTCCTCAACCTGGCTGGGCATGCAGCTGCTGAGACATGGGTGTGTCCTGATGCCCCCAGTCACCCCTCACCCATGGACAAGACTTGGGACACTTTGGAGGCATTTTAGGAGTAAATTAGGCCCCCCCACCCATGGACAAGACTTGGGACACTTTGGAGGCATTTTAGGGGTAAATTAGGCTGGTTCAGGGAGGGCAGAGAGACAGTTTGGGGGGGCTTTTTGGTGTGTCTCTGTGTCTCTCTCCTCCTACCCGAAATCTCCCCAGATATTAAAATGGATTTTATATGTGTGATGTTAAAGTAACTTTGTTATAAATATATAGTTTTTATTTATGCTGTTAATTAAGCTTAGACATAGTAGGGAAATAGCTATGCTTGTGTTAAAATGCCTGCTTGGATGGAATAACGTTCAGTGAACATAGGATGAGGACACCTGCTACAGATCTGCCAACTATCAGCACACACCCTCTGAAAACAGCGAGGACCAAGGCCCAGACTGGAAGTGAAAAGGAGAAGGAGCCAAAACCACAGCCAAAAAACTTGCATGCTCTAAAAAGACAGACACGAGGAAGGGCTGTGTAAAATAGTTCCTGTAAAATGTAAACTAGTTTATGGATATGCATAAGAGTCTATGAATATGCAACAGGTTGATGTAATGGAAAAAGAATTTAAGGGATATCCTCAAAGATAACTGTGTTGTCTTGGCTAAGTGCCAAGATGCACCCAGCCCTTTGCTCTGTGGTCCATTTTGTCCTATTGTCCTTTATAAACTTTTAAAAATTTCATAGGAGAGTAAACATGTTTTTCACACAGGGAATACCATTAGCTTGGGAAGGTATCCTTCAGGAAAACTTTCTTTTTCTTTCCTTATCTTTTATCATTTCCTTAGTCCATTCTACCATACAATATTGTATCATTTTCTCTTTACTTTTTCCTCTCCTGGTTTCACATTTATTCCACAATTTTTAACATTACCCCAAGGGGGCTATCCTGGGATATCTGGCAAAATGTTCCCTCTTTTTCCAGTACCTTCAGTACCTCTATTTTCCTGCTGGTTTATACCAGCTCCTGGGTTTTTGCTTTGGCATTTACCCATTTTATCCTAACAGGTGTTCCCTCACTCACCTCGACCACACTTGTTCAGACCTTGGTCCCTTCTTCTCAAGGATTTCTCTAATAAAAAGTTCCTTCTACCAGTACCACCTCCCACCTATGATTTACTAAAAAAATCCCCCCTAACTATTATCACATCTCACCCCCAACCTTTTATATACAGAAAATCTTCCTTCACTCACTTCGTTCCTTCACCTGCCACTCCCCTCATGGGGAGGCAAAACCGAGGTTAGAACTCCACAATCACTTTGTGACTAGGTCATGTCTCACACACACACCATTCACACTCTTACACGTCTACACCCATTCTTATCCCACCTAACCAAGTGATACTTACAGCCTCCTTTTCTCTCCTGGGTCCTCATGCACGAGTTATTACAGGTGAATTTGCTGCAGTCTACTCCAGGAGCTCAAAATTCTTTGCTCATAATTTACCTTAAAGATTTCCTCCCTGAAAGATTCCCCAGTCACTCAGGGCCACCTGAGCCAAAAGCCTCCAAGGTCTCCCTGAGATCAGGAGTCTCCCTCGATGGATTTGGAAATTTCCTGGCCAATGCACCAAATCTGTTATAAATGAGAAGCTTGACTAGGCTAATATTCAAGGAGCAATCAATTTATTAATTAATATGGTAAAGTATGAGCAATACAGGCTGGGTACAGTGGAGGAAGTTTTCCCTCCAACTGCACACTGATAGTTGAGGCTTACAGCTATTTATAGGGCTACTCATAAGCTTTCTCGGCAGTTTCTGTTCCCCATTTTTACTCATCAGCAGTTTCTATTCCAAGTTTTTATGTCACAATTCTACACACTATTGTGATTCAGTTTTTCTCAGGATGTATCCAAGAAAGGAGTATCCCCAGATGGTGGGATCCGGCTTCCAAAAGAAGTCTCCCAGCTGGTGAGGTCCAGATTCCAGATGTGGGTCCACCTTGTAATTGCAAGAATTATATCTCATAACAGTGATGTCCAGCTTCCCTTGGTCAAAATTATCAATCCTTGAGTTGATGTTCATCTTCCTTTCTCAAGCTTCTTTTCACTTGTTAAGGCATTGAGATAAGCATGTTTCCTTTTTATATATTCTAAAGCTATAGTTTCAAAGACCCTTACTACATGCAATATTCTAAAATTATACTTCAAAAGGTTATTATTGCAAAACGCTTTAAGGCTTATCTACAAGCAGAAAGTTCCTGTCAAACATCAACATCCTTAAAGCTTTAATTCAAATGCTCCTAAATCAACTTAAGACTTATATAATTGCGAACAAATTATAGGTTCAAAGGCCTTCTTCCATGCTTTACTTCCTCAGTTATTTATTAGAATTTGTTTTGATAACTGTCCTATGGTCAGTTTCCACACGTACCACAATCACAGATACACACGTTGCCTGTATGTACCTGACACACAAAATGCAGCTTGGGATTTCACACAGCTCCTGCCAGGAGAGGGATCACTCGCACCACCAGCGCCGCCCTAGTGCCTCTGCTGTGGGGGGAAAGAGAGAGAGACTGTCACATCATCTGCCTTGTGCTGGCACTGCTGCCACCACGGGAAAGCCACGCTGCCAGCTCCAAGCAGTGCCACCCCGGCAGCACCATCCTCGCGCGGGAGAAAAACCCTGGCAGCACCATCCTTGTGCAGGAGAGAAATAAAAGCAAGCACAGGGTCCTTCCTTATTTCCTTTGCCACGAATCCTCAGGCATTGAACCCACGTTCTGAGCCAGCCAAACCGTGACTCTGCCCGCCGGTGGCAGAGAAAGGGCACAGCCACTCCTGATCGCCTCCCGCGACCGGGGCGCAACGTCAATTATATTATGATATTATATACATTAAAGAATGCTATACTAAAAAGAATAAAGATACAGACAGAAGGCTAGGAAAGACATGAATACTAAAAACCTGTGACAGACCAGAGAGTCTGACAGAGCTAGACTGGGATTGATCATTAAGTAAAAACAATTCACATGGAACCAATCAAAGATGCACCTGTTGGTAAACAAGCTCCATACCATATTCCAAAACAATCAGATAATTATTGTTTACATTTCTTTTCTAAGGCTTCTCAGGAAAAATCCTGGTGAAGGGATTTTTCATAAAATATCACAATGACAGAAAAATAATTCATTGAAAGAACTGGAGCTTAGCAGTGCTGGGGAACAAAAAGCCATGCTGGGGGGGAAAAAGCCATGCTAGGAACAAAAAGAACTAAACACAGAAATTTTAAATAGCTCAGAAGCTTAAGCACTTTTAACACTTTGCAAACTGATAAAGAGCTGATCTTTTCAGAACAAGAGTACTGCAAACTGTGTACTTTACACAAAAAAAAAATCTCCAAAAAAAATATCTCCAGACACACAAGTAGTAGTTTCAGCTTCTTGCCTGTCATCCAACTTTTACGACCTGCTAAGTACAGGAAAGTGTCATTGCTCAAAACCCACGACAGAATGCAACTGGTACCTTGAGGTTTCCTGTATTTCTCAGAGCAAGTCTCTTCCCTATTTTATATTTGCTGGTGAAATAAGCTGTGTCTTCCAGAAGATAAATATGCAGCAGCAAGAATTAAGTTATTTAGTACAAAGCTTAAACTTTTCTGCAGTGCAGTTACTCAGCAAAGCATAAAATTTGCAGCTTGCATCACACATTTTACAATAAATACATGTTTAACTGTTGTATTGTGCTTTTTGTTTTGTTCATAGGTTTATAGTTTGATTTGTAATATGGGCGTTTTCATTGTTTCCTTTTTGTTCCGCCTTTTCCCAAAACTTTCGTCACTTTCCTGTTGTTAGTTTCTAGTTTCTATTTCCCCAAACTTTATCAGTTTACTGAAACTGCTCTCCTCCCTTGGAATTTCTATTTGTTTATACATTGTGGCTCCCGCCTGGTTTTTTACTCCCAATTCTCCTGATTTGTTGAAGACTGTACCCTCCCCTGAGACCTGACCCCAGATATAAACTTCGGTCTGCCCCCCTGTTCCTCGTCGCCGGGATGAAGAGGGGAAGTTTTATCATCAAATAAAGTTACCCTGGGACCTGTGTGCTGCTCTGTTTTATCATGCAGCACTGGCACTGGGATTCAAGGGAGCTCAAGGGGGAATCTGCCACCCCTCCTCCACTTCTGTCATCAGCTAGCCGGGAGGGCGGCATTTAAACATTTCTTTCTTTCTTTCAGCCACTATTTGAAGCCATTTCCAGTGATACAAGAGCAAACAGAACCTTGGCTTTATGATACCTTTTCCATTTACTCCCCTGCTTCATCCAATTTTGACCTCTTACAACCAAAGGTCAGCAAGATGAGCTGGAAAAAATAGCAGGAATTCCTTGTGTTCAGCTAAGCTAAACAAGTCCAGGACCCAGTAATTCCCAAATTCTAACCCCAGACCTGCCAATGACTTGCTGTATGGCTTTGAATTACTGGATTTGGACATTTTGCTTTCAAATGGGTACATTGGAGAAGCTCATACTGTGCAAAAAGTGGAACAGCCTCAGGAGCATTAAAATCCTTCACAGCCCCTTCAGTGAGATTTGGTAAGTTTTTTAATTTACCTTTTTAGAAATCTTTAATTTGAAATTATTTAATAATTTTATGGATGAAGTCACACTACTTAAACTTTACTTAATGGTAAAATACAGAGATGATGAGAAAAGAGAATTACTTGCTAACCACAACCAAACCCTCTCCCATCAGCACAGCTGTCTCAGGACAAACTGGTCAGTACCACCACCACCTAAGTGTGTTCCATAAATGATGCTGAGCTGCCCTCTAGTGAAGTCAGAAACCACTTCCAGCAGCTGGATTTCTGAAATTCAGGTCTCATTCCTGAAAGGGTTAAAAGCATTGTGTCTAGGCATACTTTGGGCAAGAGTAAAATACATTTTAACCAATAGAGAAGCTAGCAAAAATTAGCGACAAGCGAGAAGTAGGGAACATAACTTGCAAAAATGAAGGACAGAGTTTGCTAGAACCAGCGAGAAAATCCCTGAAACAGCTGATGAGAGATTGCTCACGCCTAGAGGAGAAAGGTGAAAAGAGCATGGGGATAAAGATGTCCAGCCTGCACATGGGGACCACGGAGGAAGACACGGATCCTTCCCGGTGACCATCAGGATGCACTTCGCCCGTGCTTCACGTGTGCTGATGATAATGACAGCTAATAATGATGAGTTCTAAGAGTTTGCATAACCACACCTTTTCTAAGGAAAACTGTGAATATGCATAAAGTATGACCATGTATTGAAATGTGGTATGTACCTCTGTGCGTGGTTAGGAGGAGATATCCCCGTGCACCCAGCACACTGAAAAAGAAAACACCCACTTCTCGACTTTGTAACTCAGAAATGTCTCTTGGCCCTGGTTTGAGGCCATTCAGTCCCAGACAGATTTCAGCCAAATTTGTTTATAACAGAAGAATCCTACAGCAAGCATCTTAATCAGTGCATCTTAACAGTGTGCTTATGTTTTAATTTTACTCTTCCATCCTAGGGTCTTCAGTTTAGGTTGAGATTAAACACGGTACTAAAGTTAACACCTCCAGATCATACTCTGCTTTTCCCAAGACTTGTGAATTCAAGTTCTCATCTTACAATGAATCACTGGCAAAAAAGGAAAAACACTTCACAGACCTAATATATCTGAACATAGGGTATTTTATTTTTTAAAATAGCTTGACAAGAATTCACCAATAGGCTCCCATAGTCAAAATCTTTAACGTGGTTATACAATTAATTTTTCTCATGCTCAGAGTACATCTTCTGGGATGCCACTTTCACTGAAGTCTTAATGACTTCAGTGCTGGTTACTGGAGCACACTGACTGGCACTGCCACCTCCCAAAAAATTCCATTGTGGGAAGAGGTTAGGATGAGTCACAATTTATTCTCAAATCAGGGTTTTAATGTAGCAGGTCCCTAATCAACCTTTTTTTTTTCATTAATTTAAGCAGAACAAGGCAGCCACTTCAGGAAGAGAGGAGAAGGATTTGGCAGTCCCAGCTTGGGGACCCTGATGGCATTACAATTTCACCACTGATTTAAAAATCATGTGATTCTCAGGCTTCTTTGCATTCACAGAAAGATAAGATTGGGGTTTTCCTTAAAAATTAAACCCATGTTAGATGCAGTTGTTTCTGTGACACAGGAGGCAGGAAAGCATAAACAGGGTGGGTTTTTTTCACCTCTTGGTTTAGGGTACCTTGAAACTACAGTTGGCAAGTTGGGCTGAGCTGTGACACCAAACATCAACAGGGTCTCAGGGGACTGGGCTCCTCCAGGCAGCAAAATGCTGTTTCCAGCCCAGCCTCAAGTGAAGCAGGCTGATGGAAAAGCTCCTGCTAAATGCATGGAGCAGAGGCCAGTTTGCACAAAATTTCTGTTTCAGCACATTATATTTCATGTAATTATAACTATTAAGACATTCAAGCACTTCTGGAAGACACAAGCTTGAGTGCCAAGCAATAAAATCGTATTTGTGAGCTCGCACGAAGCATTGGAATAAATTGAAACAAGTTGCCTGGAAACTTACCAGGTACATTTATTTAAAACAAACAAATTTAAAAATACATATATTCCATTATTTTGTAGCTTCCATATAAAATAAAAAAATAATAATAATTGGAAAAAAAAAACATTTTTATTTTGTCAGAGTTGTTTTATCTGCAGGTTACCTGGGGAAAGACCAATAGAGATAATTTTGTTAGTATTTTCCAAACACCAAGCCATCACAAAATTCTATGCAATCTTAACATCCAGCAGTCAGAGCTGCTTCCAGTCTAAATAAGTTCAGCCTCCCCTCATTAACACAGTTTTTGTCAATCTAGTGTACTATTGTAAGGCAACAAGATGTCCCAGTTTCCAAAGAAGACATTTAAGTGCACAATAAAATTGTATCTGCACACCCACTATGCTTCAAACTTCAGTAATTCCTTAATGGGAATGTGAAATGATGCAGACTTCTGAGGGCCCACAACACTCCAGAACAGGATCAAGCCAAGTCCCGGCCAGCCTGCAGCTGTTTATCAACATTGCTGAGTTTGATTTAAATATAATCAGCACAGTCTGGCTGACAGCAGTTTTTAGTTGAACTGTCAACTTGCTGCATTATCAGAAAAGCTGAGAGTGACAAGGCCAGTCCTACTCCAGCCCATGAGTGACCCAGGCAGGACAGATCACACAGCACTAAGAAATTCTTCCTGCCATCTATAAAGAAATGGAGGTAGCAAAATGAAAATTTTGAGGCTCCTCAAGCCAACACTGTAGACAGTTCTAGTGCTGTTTTCACCTCAGTTACTGGTTCATTTTCTCCTGTATCTTCTTTCAGAAGAAGGAATAATGTTTCAGCCTAAAGAAAAAAAATTGAGAGATTTAAAACTTCTCAGTAATCTGTTGAAGGGACAACACAGAGAAACAGTAGTTCTTCAGCAGTGTCACTGAGTATCCTTAGCTAATCTGAAACATAGATGTAGTAAAAGATAGCAAACATCCACCTGCTAGAGTAACTTAAGTGCCATTATAATATGCAATTCAATTTCAAATAAAGGACAAATCGCAAGATTTATTCATATTTAGGAATATTTTTATAAATTTTCCCTGTGTGTCTTGATAAATCATTAAAATTTCATCTTAAAATTAAGCAGTTTTTCAAGCACCATGTGAGTTGAAAAAAAAAATATTCCTGCTTAAAGTTAGCCCTGCTCCTCACTCCTGACCATACCAACAGGGGAGCAAAATCAAAAAGTATGGAAACAGGGTGTATTGCATAATCAGACAAAGAACAAGGGTTGCTCTCCATCAGGGAAAGCCAACTCCACACTCCAGCAATTCATCATTCAGATCAGGAATCACCTTATCACTTACAGTCACCTGCCCCATCTTACAGAACATAAACATGTTATCTGTTATTAATGGACCTAACTTAGTACCTACCTAAATAACAAAGCTTTGCCTTTGTTATTTGCTACAGAGAAATATCCACTTCTGGGAGAGAAGTCCATAGATTGAGTAAGATAAATCTGTTTTTTTCTGAAGACTGGGAAGTTGGAGAATACAGTGTATGAAGGAAGGTGCACCTATTGAGAAACAGATCAGAATTAAAGTTGGGGAGAAAGCACTAAAAATAAAATTAAACCACAAATCTATAATTGAAGCTCAATGTTAAGTTCAAATGTTCAGTTATATTCCTACCCTACATGACTCTACATATAGAAGTCTATTGGAGAAAAAGAGCAGGGAACAGATCATGGAACCAATTAATGCAATTCTCAGGCCTACAAATCCCCAGATTAATTCAACAGTTCCACTGTTGGCCAGAATTATGATAAGGCTGGGAGAAGAAAAAAGGAAAAGGAAAAAAGGAAAAGGAAAAAAGGAAAAGGAAAAAAGGAAAAGGAAAAAAGGAAAAGGAAAAAAGGAAAAGGAAAAAAGGAAAAGGAAAAAAGGAAAAGGAAAAAAAGGAAAAGGAAAAAAGGAAAAGGAAAAAAAGGAAAAGGAAAAAAGGAAAAGGAAAAAAGGAAAAGGAAAAAAGGAAAAGGAAAAAAAGGAAAAGGAAAAAAGGAAAAGGAAAAAAAGGAAAAGGAAAAAAGGAAAAGGAAAAAAAGGAAAAGGAAAAAAAGGAAAAGGAAAAAAGGAAAAGGAAAAAAGGAAAAGGAAAAAAGGAAAAGGAAAAAAGGAAAAGGAAAAAAGGAAAAGGAAAAAAGGAAAAGGAAAAAAGGAAAAGGAAAAAAGGAAAAGGAAAAAAGGAAAAGGAAAAAAAAAAAGCAGCATAGTAAGATGATTAGTTACCAGCCGCTGAAAACTCACATTTGTTGCTGAGCTATATTTACAGCACTGAAATTGAATCACAGACTGGTTAGGTTAGAAGGGACCTCAGAGTTTTCATCCAATTCCAACCCACTGCCATGGGCTGGGACACCTTCCACTAGACCAGGTTGCTCCAAGCCCTGTCCAACCTGGCCTCAAACACTTCCAGACATTTTAGAGGGCATTTTAAAAAGGTAAAAAAGGTAAACTAAACTACAAAATGTTATTTTCAGAGCAACTTTACTAGAGAAAATAAAATTATACTCTTGTAAATGCAGAATGTCTTGGCCATGTCCTGATCTGGTTGGTCCAGCACCTTTTGCAGTATCTTATCTGCTTTATATCAGTTTTATTATGTCACCAGCAGTATTTTGAGCAAGATATAAAAGAAATATTGCAATAAAAGCTGAACATACCAATCTGACAGCCTCATCAGTGTCCCGGGAAGCCACTGCCAAAATCTCTGTGGTGGGATTAAAGGTCACACAGGTGGCAGAAGTAACAAGGTTCATGATGGCCTTAACTGGTTTAGGATGTTTTTCTTTGAGGCAGGCATCAGTAGTGTATAAATTTACAACTCCAGAAGATGAACTAAAGAACAAAATGAACAAAGATTATACTGAAAAGTAACATTCCAGTATATACTGTCTTGTTATCTATAGCCACTACTCACCTGAAAATGTAATTTCCAATTATTTACTGGAGTCTGCAATAATATTTTGTCTGGAGCTTGATTTTCCTTTGGAGTTTATAACAGTATCTAGTGGAGGAGTTCAGGTTTTTGCTGGACTGGATTTTCTTTTTTCTTATATAGTAAGAGTCTCAATTGTGGAGAGCCTTGATGAGCCCATCTTTTACCAGGATGAATTCAAAGCAAGGACAGCTTGGTATCAAAAAATTCTGAAATAACTTCAAGTTTTTTATTGTTTTGTTGTTGTTTTTTGGGTTTTTTTAGTAACTGTAGCATAAGCTCACTTGAAAATCCTCTTCTATAGTGAGCTAGGAAAATATATATTGTACTCCTCTATTTATTTGCTATTCTCATTTAAAAGAATCCAGACACTAGCTGAAACTGCATCTCAGTAAATCTGGAGAAACAGTTTCAGCTTGTGGCTTTGAGTTGAGGCCCCTTTTGAAAGGCTAACAGGCTGTCTTGCAGAAGCCAAATTTAGACTACTGGGAAGAGAACTAGAAAAGGGAGAAGACCCTGAATTAACATTGCTGCTACAGAATTTGTGATCTTAGTCAGCGTGATTTCCAAATTAACTGCTGAACCCATACATGGCAATAGTAATATCAGTACCACTCCTACTGTTTTAGGTGTCCTATGGCATTTTATATTTACAAAGAGAAAAGTAAATTATTACCATAAAATAGGGAATATTAATCTACTCATGCCTACTCTTTGCTTATTAGAACCAAACCATGTTCCTACACTGTCACCAGCCACCCACAGGTCCACTGAAGAGCTTCAGAATGATAGCAGAAGAAGCTGTCAAAGTTCAGTCACTTACCCACATGCCACATACTGGTTATTTTTTGAAACAGCAATGCACTTTCCTTCCAAAGAACCTTCATCTTCAAATTTGTGTAGACTCTTTCTGCTTCTCACGTCCCAAATGAAAACTTCACCTTCCTCTGATTACAGAAGGAAAGATATTAGAGAAAACACACATACACATCACTTTGTTAGTCCATTTTGTTTAAAAAAAACCCATAGTTAGATGACAACTAGAAGCTAATTTACAACTATCAAATGTAGGGTATTTTTAAAAAATCCCAATGATTAAGGCATACTAAAATAGTTAATTCCATTCTTTAATGATTGATCAATTGGTTGTATTTTTAGGAGAGATAGTAGCATAATTTTTTTAAATTATTTTTCTAAAACTATAGGTGACTTCCAAGAGCTCACGCAATTTAAATGGAATTATTACTAGAGCTGCTGCAATACTCACTTGAGTAGCTGTATATTTTACTGCTGTCTGGGGTGAAAGCAGAGGCAGTGCACCTTCCATTCACCTTCATAGTGCTGATCAGTTCTTTTGTCTGCAGGATGAAGAACAATGCTGACAGAGATTCTACCAAAAATCTATAGAAAAGTTGTTTCCTGTCCCACAAAAATCTTAAGTTATCTACCCCAACATTCAGAGAACAGCACCAACCTTGTCAGTGCCTGCAGAGCAGAGCACAAGCTCCTGACTCTAACTGCAGCTGGATCAACAAACACTTGTTTGCTCCCTCACTGAAGGGCCTGAGTTGTACTAAACTGAACTTTCTCCTTTAGAAGCATTTTTCCCTGTGAAAGTTTAAAACAAATCCAGCTGCCATCATAAGGCATTTTAAAATTCAGCTGAAAGATGGCTGTGTGCATTATGAATCAGTGTTGGCATGATTCATGAGCAGAGCACAGCAGCAGGCACTAGCATGACTCCCAAAAAAGCAGTCCTAAGATTTCTTCCACCCCCAGGTGCCTGTTCCCATGCTGTTTCCATTCCTCCTGCCAGCACAGGGCTTGTGCAAGCAGCTGAAACACAGCACTGACACACCACTTCTTAAAGCTGAAAACCCTTTGGAACTGCCCTGAGCTCCACCAGCCCCGTGGAGCTGGGGAACAAAGTCTCAGAGTGTTCAAAATAATTCTCTAAAGCTGCAGTGGGTTGATTCCACAGCACATTTTTGAGGGCTGTCACAGTATGCGTCATGCCTTCGTTTCAGCTGAAAGTTAGATTGTCTTGCAGATGAGATAAAAGCAGATTCAAAAGGGAAAAGGCACCAAGGAAGCAAAGCTACACCATGCAGAGCAAGTACCTTCATGGACAGCAAGTGAAGGTAACCTGAAGTTCCAATTAGCAGCATAAATGATCCATCTGGAGAGAGTTCGAAGTTTCTGAGGAATTTTTCCTCCACACCTTTAAAAAGAGATTTGAAACTTGAAATTGGTGCAATTTATTCTTTGGCCTCAATATTTAGAGGCAGAATATGACTAAAACCTGACTCCAGCTCTTCATTTCTGCAATATGCTGTCACAGAGAAGCTGAACTCAACCTTATCATGTGTGATAATAAATATCCCAGACAATTAACACTAAAGATACTTTATTTCCTTGAAAATAAGTTAAAAATACAACCTCCAACAACCCACTGCACTTTGTTTTAAAGGAAATTCATGTGCCATCTCTATTTGGGACAGTTTCAACTGTGCCCACACACTCAGAGCTGCAAAACATACCTCGTACTTTTGGGATAGGGATGATACTCCCAGCCATCATGTCATACACAAAGAACATGCTGTGGTGAGTACCAGTGGCTATAACTTGTTCTCCATCCACACTGAAATGAGCCTTATAAATTGGAAAACTCTCTAAATAGATGCTCTGTATTTTTGGGTTCCTTATACCGTCCACCTTCAAAAAAAGAAAACAACAAACCAGGTTGGCATACTGAGGAATGTATCAAATACTTTTAGAGAAAAATCATACCAAGTTCTCAGCTGACACTTAAGTAGTAAGAGGTACCTCACTGTGAAGCCTTAAATTCTTTCTCTCTCCTACAAATGATCTGGTTCTTAGCTCCTCACCTCATGTAACAGGCACTCCCTGCCTTTCTGACAGCCCTCACACCTTGCCTGTGCTTTGGTCAAATAATCACTTCCACTGTGCTTTTAATAAATGGAAACATCTGCTCTGATTTGGGTTTCTTGCAGTTCTGTGAGAGCATCACATTCCACTTGCCTGGCCATTTCAGTGACACTAGGCCATGCTAAGAATTCCTAAATAAAATTAGGATCTTTAGTTTTCAGATGAGCCTGGCAGTGTCTCAGGATGAACATCATCTTCCTGCAGCATAGCTTCTCCATCCCCAGCATGGCTTCACAGCAATTTTACAGTCTCAAAGCAAAGTGGGCTGCTCCCCCCACTACAGGCTCTCCAAACAACTTACAAACAAATCTCCTTAGTACTTGTCACTTGCAAACCTTCAAACCAAACGTTTTTCAACACAAATCTTCAGCTAAAAACTCTGAGACAAGGAGTTTGCCAGTACTCTGCATGTGCTCGGTGTGAAGCCACAGGTGGAAAATCCTTTCAAGATGCCTTTTACCAAGGAATTTCCACTGTAACCACCGACAGTGTGCAGAGGAAGAGAGAAAACAAAGTCTACCATTCCAGGCTATTTCATGTACACTCAACAAAAGGGTTCTATGTCAGTGACCATCAGCAGAGCAGAAACTGAAGCTCTTCACCTGGAAGAGGGACACGGAGCGATCGTGCCCAGCTGTCATCACCACTTGAGCTGAAGGATGAAACTGCACTGTCACCAGCTTTCCATTGGCAAAACGTTCCTGGTTTGCAGGAAGGCAGGTGCTCACCTACAACACAGATCAGACAGTTAAGAAGAAAACCCAACAGTTACTTATGCTGAATAAAAAGCCATTTATTCTTTATGCTACAAGACCTCAAGGCCTGTGATGAAGCTCTGGGCAGCATGATGTGAGCAGAGCCCACACAGCCTGTTCAGGGAGCTGCTCCAGTACAAGCACAGGCTGAACTCACCAGCCTTTCTATCTGCATGAAAACTGAGTGTAAAACCAGCTGCATTCTGACTCATCTGATATAGCTGGAGGAGACAGCATGAGAAATACTCATTTCAGGCTGTCTTTTAAAGATCATTTCAGTCACTCGAAAGTTGTGGGAGAATTCCATCCTCCATCTGCAGAAATTAAAATCCTACTACAAGATGCTATTTAGAGTGCAGAAAATTCTTTTGTCAAACAATACACCTCAGTTTATTGTTTCATGCTTTCATGTGAACTGTTCAATTTGCTTATCCTCCAAAGCTTCTAGTTGCAAAAACAAACTCCCAGAATCACTAATTTTACACACAACAAGAGTCAACGTGTGCACTTAAGTCCAACTGAAGTGGAAAGACAAGGTTTGTCTTTACCTTCAAAATGCCTCTTGGCAGAGACTCTGAGCTCGTTATGAAATTGCCAGTCCTGCGCAGCAGATCATCATCTTCATCACTGTCACCTCATCAAACCAAAGCACGTGGAATCAGCTAATTGCACAAGTACCCACAGCAAAATCAACACATTCCTCACTGAAATGAGTTAAATCAAAGCACACTGAAGGAACAAAGCTGACATAGCCAGCATACTATCACACCATTGAAACTGAGAAGACATCAAAAGTAATTATCTTCTAGCAAGAACAGGGAAGCACAGAAACACTTATCAAAATAGCACTGGGCATATTTACTATCACTCAAAGTCCTTTTGGATTTCTTCCTGTTTTCCAAATCAGCCCAGGCAGGAACTCCTCCCATGGCTTCCTGAAACCTTGTAAGAAAAAGAGGAAAGAGAAAAAAACATAACTTTTGTGAGACAGTAATTTCCTTCTATGAGTTAAGTACTTAGAAGAAGCACAGACAGAATTCTGCAGGATTACTTGTACTTAGAACACAACGCAAGTTTTTAATTTTTTTTTTGATTTAAGATTTCACTGTTTCTTGTGTAATTCCCTAGAAGACAAATTAGTTTGGGCACTTTGGTACAAGTATTAAACAAGTTAGTCCCGACAATGCTAATGCACATATTATTTATAATTCTTAGTGTTATTTGTTATTTAAAAACACTGCCCATACTGCATGAAGCCCTGACTTTAGAGACCACATGAGAACAGTGGATAAAGAGAAAAGTGACTTTGAATGTCACATAAATACATTTTAGCTTAAAAAATTGTTGGCTTGGAAAGGGAGATCCTCCAGTCCAACTCCCTGCCAGAGCAGGGTCACACGGAGCAGGTGACATGCCAACATGTCCAGGTGGGTTTGGAATGTCTCCAGAGGGAGACCCCAGAGCCTCCCTGGGCAGCTGTTCCAGTGCTCTGTTAATCTCCATGGAAAGAAACTCTTCTTCACGTTGAGATGGAACTTTTTGTGTTTTAGTTTATGGTCACTGCCCCTTGTCCTGTTCTAGGTGCCACTGAAAAGAGTCTGGCAACATCCTTCTGTCACCCACCTTGGAGAGCAACAATCATGGGATCAATACAGTCAACACAGCTAGCCACAAAGACATTAGTGAAACTCACTGCTCCTCAAGCCTTTTCTTCAGTTTTTTCTTAGTAAGCGTTGTCTCGGCATCACTTTTCATGAAATCTTTCCTGTACTTATGGGTCATATCAACACTAGAGGGTAAAAACAAACAGAACACAAGCATTGTTCAAACCAAGGCCGCTTACAAGTGCGATACATAACTCCCACCCCCTGACCTGAACTTACTTCTCCTCAGCTTCATCATCCTCATCCACCCAGGCCGGCTTTTTGAGCAGCAAGTCACGTTTCGCTTCATTTTCCACCCCAGAATCGCTGGACTCTTCATGGAGGCCCTTCCCCTCTGCAGCAGAAACCTGAAAACAACCGAACGGACCGTGTGACCGGGGACAGGGCCGGTGACCGGGGACAGGGCCGGTGACCGGGGACAGGGCCGGGGCCCGGAGCTGCCGCTGTGACCTGGTGACCCGGACGTGCCGTACCCGTGGAGGCGCGGCCAGGCGCCGCAGCAGCTCGTCCTCCCCGGCGGTGAGGCTGTCTCCGAACACCAGCTCCTCCAGCTCCCGCTCGGCGCCCGACGCGCGGCCCAGCGCCTTCAGGTGGCGGGCGCGCCGCGCCGCCTCAGAGCCCGCCGCCGCCTGACTCCCCACGGCCAGGAGCCGCTTCGCCGTCCGCTTGGGTTTCGCCGTTTTGCCCGCTTTGGGCACTTTAGGCACTTTCCTGGCCGCCTTCATTGTGGGTGCTTTCCCCACTTTCGCAGCCGGGCCGCGCATGGCGCGCCAGACCCGGAACCGGAACACGTGCGACCCGGTCACGTGCCGCCCGCCTGGCCCCGCCCCCGCCCGCGATAGGCTCATGGCACCGCTCCGCCCCGCCCCGTGTGAGCGAGACCCCGCCCCCGCCCGCGACCCGCGGTCACGTGACTCCCCTCCTCTCTTCCCTTTGCCCCCAGCTCCCCGCCCATCCCACGTTCCACGTGACAAGGCCCAGCTGGGCCGCTCCATTGCGAAACCTGGGGGGGGGGAGATCCCCGACCCGGGAGGCAACACTCATCCCTCACCGGCTGCTCACCGGCCCCTCACCGGCACACCCCGTGCGCACCGCCACTCGCTGGCGGGCACGGCCGCTCTCACGCCGCGCGGTGCCCGCCGTGGCGCGGAGCGCCCACCCCCGGTAACAAATGAATTCGCCCGGGGGGGAGGCGTACGGCAGCGGGGCCGCTCGGCGCAGCCCGGTCCCGGCGGGGGCGTGTCCGCGCCTGCGCAGCCGTGCGCTCGTGTTGTTGATGTCCCGGCGGCCGCCGCCGGTCCCGCTCGGTTCGCGGCGCTCGGCGCGGCCGCGCTGCCCGGCCCCTCCCCGCCCCGCCGCGCCCGGCCCCCGCCGCGGGCCCCCGCAGCCCTGCGGCGAGCGCGCAGGGCCAGCAGGCGGCTCCTGCCCATGAGGGCCTGATGGAAAACACAAAGGAGCTGGTGAGTACCGGAGCCCGCGGGTGGTGCGGCCGCCGCGGCAGCCCCGGCCCCTGGCGGGGGAGCGGCGCGGGGCGGGAGCTGCGCGATGCCCGGGGCCCGTGAGGGGGGAGGGAGGTGGGGACAGCCCGGGCTGCTGCGGGGGCGGCCCCGCGGGGTGCGGGCCCGGGCCGGGGCTGCGGGGGCCGGGCCGGCGCTGCCGCCGCCCCCGGGGGCTCCGGCCCCAGCACGGCTCTTCCCCTTGGCCGAGTTCTGCCCTTCGCCCCGCTTTCCTCTTGTCTCGGATCCGCTTCTCCCCCTGCTCCGCTGAGTGCCGGGATTCAGCAACTTCCTCCAGCAGCTCCAGCTTTAAAGTTCAGCTTCCCAGCGTGGTCATGATTAGTGCTGGAGAGTTTTCTTTATTATCAGTGCTTCGAAAAGTTGGGGTTTTTTGCGGCCACTTCCCCCGCTCCGTGCAGTTTTTATGACTTCTGGTGTTGTGACTTTGTTCTCTTTGTGAGCGGTAGTAAACTCGTGAAACCAGTTTCGCTTTCAGGTTGTTGCTGGAAATGTTTGAAAGTGTAGCAATTTCTGCCCGGCGTGCTTTGAAAATTAAAAGTCCTACTACAAAGCATATGCTGATTATAGTAAAAAATTTCTGTGTGTGAAAAAGCAATTTATTTTAAAATGTGGCTGGCAACTGTTGCGATTTTTCAAATCTAAACCTAGTCAAAACTGAAAGCTGCAAGGCAATCTCTTGTATTTTAAATTAAAATTATTTTGCAGGTTTGAGGATCTGCATTTACATATTTATTGTATTCAACACTTTAATTTTGACTTAAAAGAAATGAACTACGGCTATGAGAGTCTAATCTGGAGCCTTCAATGAGAACTAAAATAATATATTCCCTTAAGAAGGCAATAAAACTTGGCAGGTTAATTGTCTTTACTCATTTCTTCGGCCTAGGCATCGTTTTGAGGAAGTGAGTAATGTAGGCTGTAGGAAACTCTGCAGAGGGATCTTGTTTCCCAGGAGCACTTTAGGTGTTGTTCTTGAGAATACGTGGGCTTGTGCACATGCAGAAAGATTGCAAACTGGAAATAAGAATTCTCTTCATTGTTCCCTAAAGAGCAAGGTGCCCCAGGCAGCAGTGGTAGCATGCAGAGAAGTTCCCTCTCATTGGCTTGCATTTCTCTTACCTTCTAAAATTTGATTTAATTTTGCAAGGCTTTTCCTATCTTCTGCTAACCACTACTGCATTCCTTCATTTCTCAGGTAAGTTGGTACACTCTGGGGATGTGGGATCCTTGGCTGAACCTGGCTCTGAGCACGTGGAATGAATTTAGGTGTTTAGGTTTTGGGTTGGTGGTGGTTTTGGGGTTCTTTACGTTTAAGTTTGTTATTTTATTTGGGGGTTTGTTTGTTTGTTAATTTTAATGGTAACACAGTGTTTAAAGTGAAATATTTGCCTCTTCCTTTGCTTTACTCCTGTAAGGGCCTTATAGAAATGTAATAGAGTTTGTAACGGATTTTTAGTTTTATCAAAACTCAGATATTTCGCAGATTAATCATCACACCCCCCCCTCCAAAACTTCCTGCTAATGTGATATATTTTTTTATGAAAGAGTCTCCCCTCTTGTGTGAAACCCCCTGGGGAAGAGGCTATGGACAAAACCATTGGCAAACAGCAGAAACTGGCTTCAGACAAAATGCTGTCATACATAGCAAATGAAGAGACAGGAAAAAACATTTCTGTAATTTTCCAGCAGAGATTTTACTTATAATAAGAGTGGAAGGCACATTTCCAGATAGAGGTGAGTTGCTTATATAAAAAAAGTAAGTGTGGTTGGTTCTGATTTCCAAGAATCCCAAGATGTTTAGTTTTGGGGGTCTTTGTTTGTTTGTTTTTAATGAAAGCTGAAAGTGTGTTTTCTTTAAATTGGTGTCATGTTTGAATTTTCTTTTTTGGTCATGTTCTGTGGCACAATTAGGCTTCAGTTCCACAGGGACAAGCTACTATTCTACTGTAAATTATTTTGGCCAACTTGCATTCAAAAGAGTTGTAATAAAGTAGTTCTATTGCAGTGTTTCCTTAACATCCAGAGCTGAAACTAAGTTTGTAGCACAAAGCATCAATGAACTCTTGGAAACAAAACCTGTGCATCAAGTTTAATTTAAACTTGGAAACACCCTTGGATCCATTCAGGATATGTGATTAAAGTAAATCTGTCTTATGGCAGACCCCTGGCTTGAAGGCTGTGGTGGCCTCATGGTTGACCTTGGCCTCAGATCCTCCCTGTCCATAGTTCTGTCCTGTCTGGGAGGGTTGCAGCTGCATATGGGAAGTGATGCCTCTGTTCAAGTGCTGCTGTACCTTTGCTGGGCTACAGCTCCTGTGCTCCAAACTCCAAATTGCTTCCATTCTTAGTTCAAGCCCCAGATTGAATTCAAAAGCAGCAACAACCATTTGGAATGGTTTGAAACCTTTCTGTGGCTGTTTCGGAGCTTCCTCCTGAGGCCAGCTGCACTTACCTGGGGGTAATAATTTTGGTTACATAATAATGGGGTATTTTTCTTGCAAGTTCTTACCTTCAAAACTCTTTTGCATAATTTTTGCCAATGCTCAAACATAGTCTTCATCAAGACTCTAAAGCCATTTCCTAAGTGTTTGATGTCTAAATAACATGAAATGGTATCTGGTTTTGCCATGGATTGCTCACCCTTTGTGCCCACTTTTTTGTGTTGTAAGAGTAGTTACTAAACTCAAAGAATGTGTGCTACAATGTGTTGATCAAATTCAATGTGTGTGTGCATATATGTATATAAAAATGTATGTTTAGAGTGAGAAACTGGTTATTTTCTTACTTGTTTAGAGTTGCCTTCCTGCTCTCAGGGAAACCAGTTTCCCTCACTGTGTTCTTTTTCATACCATTTACCTTATGTAATGCTTAATTAAGAGAATTTCTTAAAAATGCTCTGTGGTCAAGTATTCACCGGGAGGAGGGGAAGAACAGGAAAATGGGAAGTTGGGCAGAAAAAGAAAGCAGTTCTTAAGAGTTCCTTTCTCCACCCATCGCTTCAATAAAGAAAAGTATGCAAGAAACCCCCTGAGCAAAAATAGTACAGGGTAATTTGCTAGTGCTGCTCATGATACATTTCACAGTGCTCTGACTAAAAACCTCTGTTGAGGAACCAGTAATCTTATTAGGAAAATAAACCCCAGCCAGAATGCCTGAAAGTTTGTCTTGTTCTTTTGTTTGTGCATTGCTTTGGCTTAATGTTCCAATAGACTCTATTAGCAGAGTACTTACTCAAGCTGCTGCTCTTTTGGCATTAACCAGCTGCAAGGTTCTGTTTAATAGCAAGGCAGGCTCCTGCTCCAAGCAGTTTCTGTGGATAGACAAGAGCCTGGTCCTTGTTTTGTTAGAAATTGAATACTGTTTAGGTTGTATTTTGAGGAAAAGAATCTCCTCAGCATGATTTTTAGTGCAAGTCCAGCTCTGAAGAGTAGGAAGCTGGTTTTATGTTGATTTAAGGGTTGGGTTTTTTGGGGTTTTTTCTGCACACCTCTTTTTGAATCCAAGGACCTGCAGCTGCTGTGGGGAGGTGCTGCTTCGGACAGACAAGGTCTTGCTGTCTGTGAAGCCCAAAAGGACTGGTTAAGAATTGCTTGTCCTTCACGTGCCTAGAAATGACTTCCAACATTGCTTGTTCTGTTACCTCATCAGGGATGAGATGAGGCTCTTTGATCTGTCATTTCCTGGGCTCTCTTTTTGCGTTTTCTGAAGATAGGAGGGATAACAACAAAGAGAGAGGGAATGTGTGCATAAGGTAGATGGTTCCAGTTTCCTGGTATCTCTGATGAAGCTCACCACAGTATAGTACAGTACTTCAGGAACTGTTGATGAGATGGTTGAGAGCTTCTGGAAAAAGATTGAGGCCCTAGAAAATCAGAAAGGGGGAAATTTTGTTCTTAATTTTCAAAAGAAAAAGGTGTAACCAATTAGCAAGGACTCAGCAGAAATTGCAAACTGCTGCTGTACCAAAGCTGCTGCTTTACCTTGGTTATAATTCTGTTTGAGGTATACATTGTCCTTCTTGTAAGGATGTGTCTTTGACCTTTGAATTCAAGCAGTGCTCCTACTTTTTTCACTTCCAGATGCTAGAGCTCCTTTTCTTCATCTGAGTTCTACAGGAAGGGTTTTCAAATCTTCCTCATGTTCACTTTGTTCCTACAAATGCTGTGTTTCAACATGGGTTAAAAAGAGCCTCTGTGGTGTTTATTATCAAAATAGAAGTGTTTTGATCTGCTCTAACAAAATTTCAGCATAGGTATTTGTGTATCATCTTCCCTAACTTTCACCTGCTTTTGTGTACGAAGTATTTTGTTGGTTTTTTTCCTGCAAACTCTGCCTTTTTGAAATCTCACCAAACATTTTGAGTAGTTTCCCCAGTTGCAATCCAGGTAACTACAAATGAACATTAAGAATGTCCTGCATAAATTATCTGGCAAAAGCTGGGATACAAATATTTTACAAAAACTACAGTATTATTTTAAAATAAGCAAAACTGCTGATTGGAATTGCCAATTCAGTATTCAGTAATTTTGAATTGGAACAGTTTAGCTGAATATTAAGTAAATGGAAAGGTGATACATGAGGTTTGTTTTGACAGTGTAGTTAAACTCAAAAACTTGATGATTGCTACTTTTGAAGTTGTATAAAACTGAAGAATGATTTTTCCTAATTGAGCGCCCAACTTTCCATTTACAAAGAGAAGCTGTTTTCCTTCCTATCATTGGATATTTTGGCAGAGAGCTTTGCAGTAATATTGAGATTCTAAGTGGAAGTGATGCAAAAGAACAAGAAAAAGAGCCAGGTGCACCGTTGTGGTAGTCCTTCTAACCTTGCCCTGTGCTTCAGCTTCTGGTCCTTCACCTTGCTCCCAGCTTCCCAGTTCTTCTTCCACCTTCCCTGGCAGTGGGAGCAGAGCTGGCATGGGGAATTGCAGGGACTGGGAATGGGCTGCACTTCACTTCCTTCTGAGTGGCATCAGCATTTCAGACCACTGAGCAAAGTTACCACCCTATAGGGCCAGAGTTCTCCAGTCTGGAGTGGGAAGGGGATGTCCTAAGACAGGCTTGTACTGCAGCCTCCATAAGAGAGCTGAAGCCAAAGAATCACACCTTGGAATGGGATGAGGCCCTAATCTCTCAGTGAAATCAGACCAGCTGTCTTAAAGAGGATAAGGGCATGAAGAGGGAGATCCTTCCCTAGGCTTTGAAACACCACGAGTATCTGTCCATAAAACCTCCTAAGCGTGACAGTGCTCTGGTAGTACTGCTGGGAATGGTTCATGTGGAATCACAGTTTATATCCTAGCAGAGACTGTGGTCAAGAGAACTTAAATACCGAGATGTTCAGGAGTTCCTGAAATCTTAAGGAAGATGACTAGTTTTCGTCATCTGCTCTGAAAATTTCTGGCAGTGTTGGCAGGACACTGTATCCATGGCGACGTTGTGCTCATCTTTGCCTTAAGCTGCACACATGTGCACACACAAACAAGTCACTGTCATGCGTGTTGGTGGCAGATGGGACAGGTGACACTGCTGCCAGCACGGGTCAGGGCCAGGCTTTGTCTGCCATGGCTCAGTGTTTCCTCTAACAATGCCATGGGCTGGTTTCAGTGCCTTGAGGAAGTTATCAGGTTATGCCCTATCCTAAATTTGATTTGCTTAAATACAATTTTTTTTTTTTCGCTGGGGTGTATATTCATAATTAATGTTACACTGATTTGGTTGTTTTGTTTCAAAACTACTGTAAGTGTGTTTAAAGTGTTTGCCTTATTGCATAACCTTTTGTGCTTACTGGGTTTTTGGAGATTTTTTTTTTTTTTAAATAATTGCATGCTAAGATTGGGTCAGTGTGGAAATCAGTTTTCCCTTGTGCCTATTAGGAAATTCTTCCATGATAGGATTTATTTAGATTTCCAAGTAAAATATATTATAATAAAGGCATAGCATGGCAGAAAAAGGCTTGAAGGAGATCTAACAACAAAGATGTTCAGGCATATCCTCTAGGAAGGGGTTTGGGGAATTGTGACGAAATCTTGAAGCTATGAATTCAAATGCAATTTAAAAAGGAAAAAAAAATCCCAATCACATTACTTTTCTCTCTACACTGACTTTTAAATAAAATTAGGTCTTGAAAAAGGAAGTTGAGCCAAAGGCTTTTGAAATTTTTCTTATTTTCTTGCCTGTACTTCACTCCTCTAACTTGTGCTTTTATTGTAGAATTTTTTTTGGTCTTTATTTGTTATTTCCTCTCAAACTTCCAATCAATACTAAGATTATGGAAATAATATGAAATATTAAATGGTTTTTTTTAGCTTAATGAGGGCATCACATAGGAGTAGCCTTGTTTCAACAGAGCTGTGTAAGATATTAATAAGTGAAAATTGTCACTGTATCAAAATGCATGTGGTGGATGTGCCTCAGAAAAAGTACATCTGTTAATCTCTTCTTTGCTGTCTTTGCTGGAAATTGCTTAACTGTCATGCCTTCTACAAAATTGTGTGCTTTTATCCTACTTCAGATTTTTTGATTATAGAAAAACTATTATGTAACAAGTTTTTTGTGTATGACAGTGGCAAATTAGTCACCTTTCTCTCTTTCAGCATTTGTGCAGACCCTATTGCCATAGTAACTGAGCTCTTCATAATGGTTAATGTATTAATCCTCTGAGCAGCCCTGTGAGCTGGAGAGGTGTTCCTGCTTCACACAGGAGTCATAGGGGAGCTGAGTGATTTATGGATAACCCCACAAGCCAATAAGAGCAGAGAGCCTCTCATTCCTTTTGCTGTGGTACAAGGGCCCTCTTGATTGAACTGTCTTTTCTCTGCCCAGCTTTCTCAAATGAATGAATTTTAGTGGAATTGGCTGCAGCCATCTGGAATGTGCTCATTTGCATATAAGATCAGTGTGGCTTGTCAGTGTTCAGCTCATCAGACTTAATGAACTCTAAAGATACCAAGGAAAATAAATATATGGATGGCTCCTGTGTATTCTCAGTGGATCATGAGACTCATTTTTTCTTTCTGTATATGACAACACCAAAAATTGGCCAGTTTTGATTATGCCAATGCTCATGTAATTGGCAATACATGGCTCATGTCTGTGCTGATACAGCAGTGCTTTAGAATATCTGCTTTTGAAGACTGACCTGTGAAACTTTTTAAGCTTGACTTTGGAATCTTTGCATTCAGAACATTCTGCTATTCTTTGGTTTTTTGTGTTGTTTGGTTATTTTTAATTTTTAGACAGAACATAGTTCGCGAGTGGAAAGGAAACGTCGAGACTCGTTCGGGATGTTTGACGGTTATGATAGTTGTAGTGAGGACACCAGCAGCAGCTCCAGTTCAGATGAAAGTGAGGAGGAGGTTGCTCCTTTGCCATCCAGTCTCCCAATTATCAAGAACAATGGGCAAGTTTATACTTATCCAGATGGCAAATCTGGCATGGGTAAGTGTGTGCTGTGTGAGTGCAAGGAGTTGGATGTTGATGGATTTTAGCGTGAGCTGGGTTGTGAGGTCCCATCCCAAATGTTGGTCCCAACTGAAAAGGGACCAAAGCAGCTAAAGGCTTGGGGTTGGTTGGTTTTGAGAAGGGGAATTGTTTGGGTTCTGCTAAACTGAAATGAGAGAGGGTTTGAATCCTGCTGACAGGGAAGAAATAGTACGGGAACATCTTCCCTCCTATCAAATGTGTTGTGTGCGAACATGCATGTCTTCTCATGTGCATTAGTTTTATTCTTTGAGGAGCTTTGAGGACAATGTCAGTGTGTTCTAGCTATGCCAGGGCATACCTTTTCTCTGCCCTTTCTTACATGTACAATATGTTTAAATATTTCTTCCTATAGTAGGAAAACTTCATTACTGCTACTGTATAAAACCTGTTAGTGTATACCTGTTCACTCCTCACTAGCTGAGAGCTAGAGGATCTAGGAAAATAGATTGAAAGGGAAGATTTCTTTTGTTATCAGGGAAAAATATTTTATGTGAAATCCTAGTGATTAGTGTGGAGCTCTCTCTGGGCAGAATTTGGGTGTTGTCTCACTAGCATTAGTTGGTCTCTGAGTCTTACTCATCTTGGAATACACTGTGGGTGATGCTGTCCATCTCTGAAACGTGATTCGAGCCAGAAAAAAACACTGGTGGGCTGGGGTAATTGGGATATACTAATTTATGAATCAAACAGTAAATCTGGTTTTATTTCAGGTTGGAAGTATTCTATGTTTAGAGGAAACCAAGAATGGCAAGCCCAGATTCAAAGCAGATGCTTCCTTGAGAACAGTGAAAAACCAAAAATCAGCTTGAGCTGATTTAGCTGGGTCATTCCCTTGCACCGGAGGTGAAATTGATAGGGAGCAGAAAGAGGCACTGTTTCACCAGTGAACTTGAGGTTCTTGCTGTTTCACTGATATTAGTAGTGGTATTTAAAAATTTTTTTTCCTGTGCAATTTTCTTTGGGGTAAAGCCCTCAGAAACTGTTTGATGGTACCACCTACAGGAACTTCATTCTGTGCTCTATATTCTGATTTTTTTTTTTCAATTTTAACTACACTCATAATATTTTGAGGTTTTTTTCTTTCTTCTGATTAGCTACGTGTGAGATGTGTGGGATGGTTGGTGTCCGGGATGCTTTTTACTCTAAAACCAAGCGCTTCTGCAGTGTGTCCTGCTCCAGAAGCTATTCCTCCAACTCCAAGAAGGCCAGCATTCTGGCCAGGCTTCAGGTAGCGGTACAGACACCGTTTTCTTTACATCCTTTCTGTCGTCTGTGGTGGTGAAATTGGGTATTTGTACACATGGGCTGCATGTTTTAATATCACTTTCTTGGGTTTGAGGGTTTTCTTAATAGGTATATGTCCGTTGACTTAAAATATTAATCAAGTAATCATCCAGGCATGTTTGTAGTATTCAATAAAAGATAGAAAAATGTCAAGAAATATCGTTATACCCTGTCTCAAATTCATTGCAACAAATGCCAATAAATTGCATTGCTGTAAGTTAGATTAAAAGTTCTTCCTTTTGACCTGCTTTTAAGAGATATCTTTTTTTCAGGTAAACAGCAGTGAATCTGTAGTGCTGTTCAAGTTGGGATAGTAGTACAAAAGTCATCTTTTGGACACTCCTTACTACTGGTTTTTAAATTTCTTTTATAATACATGTGTGATACTTTGTGTACTTCTGATTTTAGTTTAAATCTGTCAAAGTTAGCTGCAGACCTGTGGAAATTTCCTGACAGGAGTTTAGAAAGATGTTATTTATTTGGGTTGTTTGTTTGTTTTTTTTTTTAGGGCAAACCTCCAACAAAGAAGGCTAAAGTTCTACAAAAACAGCCCTTAGTGGCTAAATTAGCAGCATATGCCCAGTACCAAGCAACTTTACAAAACCAGGCAAAGACAAAAGCAGGTAACAGTATATAAACAGAGCTGAAACAAAAACACTGAAAGCTTTGTGCCTCATGAGCAGCTTCCTAACTGCAATAACTTTCCCTTAGCAGCTGTCCCTGTGGAAGGTTTCAGCTGGGGTAACTACATCAATAGTAATAGCTTTACAGCAGCTCCTGTTACCTGCTTTAAACACGTGAGTATTTCTCAGTTTGTGCTTTCCTTCTCTGTATGTGAATAAGTGAGTCTGTGGAAGTTCTTGAATTTATTTTTTCAAAACATTAATATCCAATTATTTTTCATTATGTGAGTATGACTCCTTTTTAGATAATTTTTGTCCTTTAAAATCATTCTGATCACCATCAGTTATTTTCATCATAGATACACTCTTATAAACAAAAAGGAAGGCTCTTACATACTTGAGAATTCTTTTTCTTATGTTCAAGTCACAAAATAAACCCATGTACTGCAGAGTAACAAACCAGCCAAGTCAAGCTGTACTGAAAACAGTTACAAAAGGCTTTTTAGATTAAGTCAGGCTTGTTCCATTGTGTTGGACTGATCTTTTCATTACATATTTAGATTTAGAGGTTTTTTCTTTATTTTTAGTCAGATTCTCCCTGTCAGTCATGCTGCCAAGTAATCTAGTATGGGGGGAAACTAAGGCTGTTTAGAAATCTGAAATTTAAAAAGTTGGTTTTCTTTGTTTTAGAGTTTCAAAAGTTTCAGACAAAAAGACATTCTTTAGTGACTGAGGAAATTAGGGGTTGGGGAAAATATTTAGCACCATCTGTCTTTAATGTGTTTATAAAATTCCAGACATGAGACATTAGACTGACAATTAAAATATTGTCAGTACTTCCTGTCTCTTAAGTAAAAGCTTTGACAAAAGGTGTTTTCTCAGCATATTTTTTAATTTCAGAAGTTGAAGTGTACTGTATAACAAATTTTTTTTCTTGCTCTAAATTATGTGCTGAAAGTTGTAATCAAAACAAACGTTTTTCTTCATGGAAGTTGTCCATGAGAGAGAAGAGAAATATTTTCTCTTCAGCGCAGGAATTGCTGCTGAGCCCTCTCAGATCATAAACCAGTGGGAGATGAGGGCTCCTGGCAGTTGGCACTCTGTGAATGGTGCCCTTTATGCTCAGAGGCCTCAGCTCTGCTCTGCCCAGAACAGAGCCTTGCCTGGGAGAACTTGGGGAATTTGTATCAATTTCCGCATGCTCCAGTCAGCATGTTTGCACTTTGCTTTCACAGCTGTGTGCATGTAAGAAGTGATTTCATAATCCATATCAAAAAGTTTCATTTGATAACATGGACTGTGCTATTGGATCTGCAGATGTCTCAGGGTGTGTGGCATCCTGTATTAGAGACCGCTACAGTCGTCAGATCACTCGTAAATTATGCTCCAACATTACATTTTATTAAGAGCAGTTGTATCTCCTTTTCTCACTGCTTCATTCATTCAGGTGCACACTGCCCCAATAATGGGAAGCAAGACCACACTAGTGGTCACATTGTACCTCAGAAATTTTCACAAGATAATGGCAACAGTGCTGCCAAGTAGCCTGAAAGTTGTTTCTTTTCTGTCCTCGTTTTCCTTTTTCATACAAGTAAAATGCAAATCCTGCTGTTTTCTTTGGAGAGCTCTACTTCTTTGGTGGATATGAGTTAGTGTTATATGGGTATGATTTGCATTTAACTTTACTGTGGTTATTTATTGGAAAAATACATTATTTAGACCAGTCAGAATCTGAAAAACACATCAGTGCTCTTCTGTTAGGTCCTTCTCTTTGTCCCACTCTCCATTGATAACTAAACAGTATTCTTTTTGACTTTCTGGAAAGATTATTGCTATTTTCTGTGTACTGTATTGCTTTGATTTGTAAAAGTTTGTATGAGTTGATGTTTGTTTACCATCCATATTATGGATTTCATACACCTGTATGTGTGTGATCGAATATATAAAGCTGTTCTGTTCAAGATCAAAGTTTTGAGTTGACAGTAAAATCATGACATATCTACCCTTAAATTCATTATTCAGTAAAATTTATTGAATTTACTGGTTATAATCAATATATCTGTATGGATATTTGACAGGGAACATTATGATCAATATTAAAGAAAATTGAGAGGAATTATGAGATGTGAGATTTGGCTTTTTTTTTTTAATAACCTGGTCTGATGTAGATTTCATAATCAGTTTTTCTGGTTTTGTTTTTTTCCTGGGAAGTTATTTCTTCTTCAATTTAAAATAGCTACATTTTAAAGTATCTAAATCTTGGGAAGTTCTTTCTCTTTATGACAAGAATTAATTTCAAAGTATTTTGATGTGCTTTTTGTGCTTCCATGTTAGATTTATTCCAGACTTGAGTGTTGAGTAACACTAATGAAATTCAGTAGCAATAGAGTGGCCATGCCCATGACTTCAGCGTTCAGTAAACTGAAGTAGGGAGCTGCTTTGGTTTATATCCTGCAGGAAGCCAGTGTCAATGCCAGAATTCCCATTTGTGCACCTTGCAGCCTCTTTATTTTTATATTTTGTCAAATTGCATTAATCAGGCACACAGCAGTAGCTGCTGCAAGGAGAAAAACTCAATTTAATGTTTTTAATATTGAGTGATAGTTTAGTCACATACAGTGAGCTCATTGCTGACCTGCATTCCACTTTTTATCCTCTAAACACTTTTTACTCTTTTCTATAGTTGCTTTTATTAGTTCAAACCATTCCTACAACTGAAAGGAAATTACAGTGGTTTGAGTTATTTCTCAGTACTACTTACTGGACAGTTTTATGCACAATTAAGAGCAATTATTTCTTTTCACTCTGTTGTTAATGAGAGGCACATTTCCTGAAGTTCTTTCTTCCACCTGAATTTTATTCTGAGCCGAAATATTTTCATTCTCTTGATTTCATCTGTTTTTAAAGTATATCCAGTGATTTAAGGGAGCATTTCCAGGATGCTACACTGGGTGGCAATATTCTGCCTTGAAGGTTTTTGTTTAAACCCTTTTGCATGTTTTCTGCTCTGGCATTACCTGTTGTTGGGGCGCTGCTCACACACCAAGTTTCAGCATTCCATACAATTCAGGAATTTGTAGCATCACCATCAGGATTTGCCATTAAAATCCTGATTTAATTAAAAGTCTGGACTCATGGCAGTGTTGATGCCTTCCAAAATCTCTAGAAGCCACTGATTTAAGCCACGTGAGCTCTTTATTCAGGTGCGTATGTGGAATACTTGGCGTTTAGGTGCTCCTGTCAAACAGGCCCTTCCTGACTGCACCTTACCTTGCAGAGAAGGCCCTTGGTGCTCACAGATAGACCCCTCCCAGGTCCTGTCTCGGAGCAGGAAGCCAGGAACCAGCTCTTCCTTGTTTGGGAGTGATGTGACGTGGATCTCTTCGTCATGAGTCTGAAAGGTAAATTTGTTCTTACCTGTAAATGATGGTTCTGCTAGTTCCATGCCAATCCAGACTGCAGTCACCTTTCAGTCAGCAGATAAGTAAGATTAACACTTCCCTAGTGCATTTTGAGTTTTTAAGAGCACTCTTCAAACATTGATTGATTAATCAGATGAGACAGAAGAGAGATGAAGGAAGATGGCTGTCACAGCCCTGGTTTATCCAGGTCTTCCTGCTTCAAGAATATCCCTAATGAGTGAAGGAGACTAACATGGTGCAGTGTAGCAGGTGTGCTGTAAACCATCCCTCAGGACAGTATAATTGTCTGACATTTCAGCAGTGATGCTGCACAGGATGGCTTCCTTCTTGAAAGGGTGAGCCATATGGATTGGTGTAGGAGAACTAGCAGAACCAATGTTTTCACAGACAAGGACAAATTTAACTTTCTGCTATTTCCGTCTATACCAATCCACGCTCTGGAAATGAAATTTCCTTTTTAAGTTGATGTCAGGAGAAGTGTTTTGATGCACTATTCTCTCTGAATCAACTGAATAGATGACCAGGCATTAAAATGTACTTCAGTTCAGTGCAGCTGAATGATGAAATTTGTTAGCACTGTTGTTTTGGATTATTTGGCCTCATCTGTATCTCTATACGGGCAACAAGATTTGCTAAAATATGCAGTTTGAAAAGTTTTATTTCCCCATTTCAATTCAAAAACCTACACATGTCAATTTAGAGAGGGTAGTGGTGAGAGGGTGGGACTTAAGTTGTATCTGCATATTTTGTATGTGAAAATAAGCCATCATCTTTTCAGTTGGATTTTTCTCTGGCTGCCAGATGGCAGAAGAGAGCTCTGTGGTCTAGACTGGTGTAGATGGGACATAGCAGAACATGAAGAGACCAGGCTTCAAGAATAGCACCTGGCATACTTACATTTTCCTTTAGGAGTTGAAACTAGTTTTAAGTTTTGGATAACCTCAAATACTTCAACTAGTGAAGGGTTTCCTTTTTTTAAGATAAATTCAGCTTCTAGTGCTACTCATGGCAATTGCTGATTGCCAGCAAAACTCCAATTTTGTCATTTTCAGTTATTCAGGATTAATCCAGATTTCATCACTTGTAGCTTCTGTGCAGTTGGAGTCTATTCCCACTGGGTGGTTCAGTTCTCTGGGTTCTCTTTGTGAAAGAGACAGTGCAGAGCCAGAGGATCCCTCCTTCAATTAACCCAGTGGTAGCTGGCTAATCTCTGAACTGATAAGAATTTATCTTTCTCAGAATTGATGTGACTGTTGTTATAAAACACCCAAAATATGAATCTCTCTCTCTCTCCTGGGTAGTCTCAAGTTTAATGCAGACTGAGACATTTTCTAGCTTGTTACCAATATAACTTTGGTTGAGTCACTGTTAAAAATTTAGATTCTTCAGCACTGTGCATTACTGGTATCTACAATTCCATCTTTGACTGACATTTCATTATGCTCTGTTCAACAAAATGTTCTTTGAGATAGCAAACTAAATGTAATTTCTATCACCAGCTTCTGCAAACCCTTACGAGTTCATCAGGCAGATATTCCTTCTTGTTCCTAACATATTCCTCACATGGGACAGTGTGAGGGATCTTGCTGAGCCTTTCCTTCTGATGTTCATTAAAAAGGTGCCACTCAGAGCCTTCTGTTCTTTTTGTCTGCTCCACGGAGTGATCGCTTGCAGGTGATGTGAAAGCCTGTTCCTCTGAGAGGATGTGAACCAGTGGGTGATAAACCCTACCATAACAAATCATCAGAATAGAATAATGAAATAATTTGTAGGCATTCTTCCAGCCTGACTTGCAGAATTTAATGGTTTTGATGTCTGTGCTACAGGTACCATGATTTTCTTGCAAGTAGAATTGCATAGCAATTTCTACCATTCTTACTAACATCAGTAGTTTCTTCCTAATTGAAACATCATAGAATAAAACTGACCTTTGGGAATGTACAATTTGTGCTTAACTGCTGTTTAAACTTTGAATGCTATAGGTTTTTTCCAGTAAATACAGAGGAATAAGTGGATACAATTACAGTATTATGCATAGTTGTCAAATCAAAACAAAAGTAGGTTCTCATAGAAACAGTGGTTTCTAACCATATGTTTGTTATATGTATATTCAATGTTTTGTCTTTTTAAGTTGCTTGCAGAACACTGAGGTAACAAAAAATTAATATTTTCACATGGTGAGCTGGTGACTTTTTAACCACAACCTTGACAGGCACCCATGGGGACTTGCTGGGGTGATATTGCAGAAGGAGTGCGAGTGGAGGTTCCAAACACTGACTGCAGCCTACCTACCAAAGTCTTCTGGATAGCTGGAATTGTAAAATTAGCAGGTAAATGTGTTTTAGTTGAAATTAAAATAATCAAAAGAACTCTATGAAGAGGTCAAGTACTTTAGTCAGTGATCATCTGGTGAGAGTAATGCTGACACTGGTCAGGTTGGCAGAGCTGTGTCTGTAGGTTATTTGTTGTAGTGCTGTCACTGTTCTACTCTGGCTGCTGTGATGCTTGAGAATGTCTGTCCTTGGTTTGATTTTTAATATTAATTTAATTTTAATACTACTAAAGAGTAGTGCAGAGCAGAAAGGAGACATGGTATAGGAGCTGTCAAGAAACCTCATTATACAAATCACTTTTATTGGTAAAAAGTTAGAAATTCAAGGTTACAGATCTAAGATATGAAAAAGCAGATACTGTGTGTAATTAATTTTGTTCTCTTTTGTGGAACTTCTAAAGGTTTATAGTTCAAGAATTTTAATCTTATTTAAATTTACTTATGTGATAATACATGCACATTTATCAAAGTAATCAATTCTGTGCATTAATAGCATCCAGAAATGTGCCAAAAAACGCCAACTTGCTATTAAAAATTACATTTAGAAAACCAATATAATGTACATGATGATTGGTCAAGAAATATTCATACATATTTTATAATCTTGTTGCATTCTTGTATTTTTTTTAATGCTTTCTTTCAGGCTACAATGCTCTGCTGAGATATGAAGGATTTGAAAATGATTCAAGTCTTGACTTCTGGTGCAACATTTGTGGGTCTGACATCCACCCAGTTGGTTGGTGTGCAACCAGTGGGAAGCCCTTAGTTCCTCCTCGAAGTATGTCAATAGTAGTCTGACTGACTGATTTCAAAGTCTCTCTCTTTATTAAACTAAATTTGCTCATGATCCAGATAGAAAATATTCTTTTACCATAACAACTTTTTCAACAGTTAAGAATTAATAATTAATTTTAACTTTTGACTCATGCTGTGTTTCTTGGAGTAGCCCATCTGATGTGACTCAAAGCTTTTAAGATTGGGGTGGCAGAACTTTGCTAATCAGTTATGGGAATACACACTGATTTTTATTTATATTAGTTATTAAGTTGTTTACCCTGGCCTATAAACTTAATCTTGGGTAGCATTCATTCTCTAAAAAGGCTTTTTGTCATTTTTGTCATCTAGGCCTTTTAATAGTCATCTGGAATTTCTTCTTTACATATTCCAGACTCTAATATTGTCTCTAACGGGCACAGTTAAAAATCAGTGGCTTATTTCTTCCCCTTCATTTGCAACAGCCATCCAACACAAATACACAAACTGGAAAGCTTTTCTAGTGAAACGACTTACTGGTGCCAAAACACTTCCTCCTGACTTTTCTCAGAAGGTAAGGCTGATCCAGTATCAATGATGTTCTGTAAAGAAAACTGCAGCACAGTGTGAAGAACTGAAATATTTTACAGTGGCACATTAGCTCCTCTTGCAGTGAAGGAGGTACAGTAGTTTCTTCCCTTAGATACAGTTTTCCTTGGAATCTCTTCTCCAGTTATGTCCACACTTGTCAGTATGTATTTGGTAAACTTTTTTCTAGAAAGAATAGCTGTCTGTAAAAACTAGTTGGTCTATTTTAACTTTAAAATACCCCATTTAAAAAATCCACAGAAAACCCTGAAGTTCTCTTGAGTTACCCTGTGATACGTAAGAAAAATGAAAACTGATTTTTCTAATTCAGGAATTGTTTCATGCACTATTTCAAGAAACTGAACAGAATATGTTAATATAGCATGTATGTAGAAGGAATGAAGATCATACTTTTAAATCTTAGTATTTTCTTCCTGGTCTGGACTAGGTTTCTTTCTGTCTTAGTCATGTCTTCAGGTGTGGCAGCTGCTGTAAAGTGTGCTGGAAGTCTACTTGCCAATATTGTGAGATGATGGTGTATATAGTTCTTAGTAGAAATATGAGACTTAATTCGTTGTTTTACACTACATGTAATGTTTTTAAATTGACCAAAATGCCTTTCTGCAGTTGTTAATTTTTATTTTACAATTGGCTCAATTGGAAGCCAAATTAAATTGGCAAGATCGCAGTCCTTTGGAGAGGTGGTAATGAAAATGGCAAGTGACAGATGCTGATTTTTAAATACAGTCTGTTTTCACATGGCAGAGTAACATCTGTTTATTTTATTTTGTGTATTTTGAAGAAACACTTCTGTAAATGGCCAGCTTTAATTATGTTGAAGGTTTGTTTTCTATGCCTTAATATGAAGCATTTTAATCCTTTTTAACATTTATTAAAATGCTGTATTTTGAGTGGATGACCAAGCAAGAACAAAATATCTTGAAGTTTTTCTTGTTAAAGTTGTTTCTCAAGGTAACTTCACACATTGCTAACAACTGAACAAACTTTCATTATGTCAATGGAAAATTCCTTAAACTTACATGAGAATTGCATCTCATCTTAAGGGATGACCTTGAAACAATTAAGGCATTGTAGGATCTGTTCTAAGTTTTCTGAAATATTTTGTTACAATGAAATAGAAAACAAATAATTTGTGTCATTTCTCCGGGTTGATTAACAAGTACTTCAATTAAATGACAAGCACGTCAATACTGTGCTTTAAAAGGCAGGAAATGGAAAACTAGAGGATATTCTTACAGAACGTCTGTTTTGTGTTGTTTCAAGGTGTCTGAGTGTATGCAGTACCCGTTCAAAACTTCCATGAGGGTGGAAGTGGTGGACAAGACTCACCTGTGCCGCACGAGGGTGGCTGTGGTGGATAGCGTGGTTGGGGGCCGCCTGAGATTGGTCTATGAAGAGAGTGAGGACAAAACTGATGACTTCTGGTGCCATATGTACAGCCCACTCATTCATCATATTGGCTGGTCTCGAAGTATAGGACACAGGTTCAAAAGATCTGGTGAGTTTGGTTTGGGTTATAGGAGTGGTTTGTGGGCAGTGTTGGCTGGGAGGAGTCTGGCTTTAGCAGTTCTGTTGCTTTATACAATTAAACTACCTTGAATAATGGTGCTTGAGAATGTTATGTAATGTGGCCCAGGGATTTTACCAATTTTATGACACTCAGGAATTTCAGTTAAAATTATAATTAACATATTATACAGCAGTGGAAAAGGCAGAATAACCTTTAGGTTGATTTGTAGTGTTTAGAAGATTCAATGATAAACAGAAGCCAGCAAATGTAGGTAGGAAAACCTTTAACTGCACAATTCAAGCATGGTAAACTTCACTTTTCATGCTGATACCTGGAATTACAGCCCTACTCCACAAACTCTTAGTTTCTTCACATCTAACTCCTCCTTTCTACAAGGCAACATGGACACGTATCCTAGTAGAAACAGAATGTCTATTTACTGGCAAGTTTAAAGGCTGTCTAATATTTTATATTGCAGTATTTACATGATTTTGGGGCATTAGGGAATGGGCTGGGAAAGTGCAGTGACAGTGTGATAGAAGGGACACAGTTAAAGCCTTTGCTACCTAAAATACAAAAGCAATTGTAATTTTAAATAGTTAAGGCTCCTGATTTTTGTGGTAGTGTTACTAATAAACTGTGGGCCTCCCAACACCAGTGCTTGTGTGGTATTGGTTAACATATTCAGAAAAACATGTTGTGCTCTCTGTGAACAAAAGTTCTGAACAATATTATAGTATTATTATTATTCCTTGTAGATATTACAAAGAAACAGGATGGACATTTTGATGCACCCCCACACTTATTTATGAAGGTGAGTTGAGTAGCTAGAACACTTTTTGCAGAATTGATTGAGGACCTGCAGTTCCTGTTGTGTGTAAACCAGACCTGAAACTCTGTTTACATCCTGGCCCAGCACAAGTGTTCCTGCTTGTGTTGTCCAATCTGACCTCCCTGATGTAAGCAGAGGTGGTAGAACAATATTTCAGTCTGTTGCTTTGGCATTGTGGGCGTTTGTTTTGTTTCAGGCTCATTAAATTCTTTGTTTCTGCTGCTGTTCTGTGATTCTTTAGGTAAAAGAGGTTGATGCAGCTGGAGAGTGGTTTAAAGAAGGAATGAAATTGGAAGCTATAGACCCCCTAAACCTTTCAGCAATATGTGTGGCAACTATCAGAAAGGTAAGAAAGCAAATGTGCATTTTGGGGAGGCAAAGAGGAATCCTTTTCCCCGTACCTTTATTCAGGCTTGAAACAAGAAGGTCAAAACCAAAATTAGGAGAGTTCATTCGTGAACGGGGTATGTCTGTCAGTTGTTTATATACAACCACTATGCAAATGTGCTCATGTAGTTTGACTTTAAGCTCTGGAAATTCAGCCTTACCTTTAATGTAATGTATATGTGAGAGGAATTTGCAGGAAAATATTCTGCTAATTACACCAAGTGTTTTGTAACTGTTCAAAACCAGACCTCATCTTGCTGACTCGCAGAAGTCTATGAAGACATTTTAAGGCTGTCCTTCTTTCTTAGTTTGATTGAAAGGGAGCCAATTCATGTGAAATCTGCTTTAAAAGAGAACATTTGAAAAGCAGCTTAGCTGAATTGTTTAACCTTTCCAGTGAGGAGAATTGTTATGGTTTTGAGTAATGGGGTACTGAATATCCTTGCAAACTGAAGAATAGACTGAGTTATTAAGCTTTACAAGTAGAGTTGTTCTTCACAAGAAAAATAAACTAAGCCTCAGAAAAAGGAAATATTCATCTCATAACTTTGTTGTTATCAAAGGTGCATGTAAGAGTTGTATTCACAGTCCTAGAGACAGATACGATTTGGAAGGTTTTTGTTATAATTGAATGTCCTTCTAAGTGTGCTTCTATTATTATTGAATTGCTTTCACACTTGAAACATGGCATGCTTTCTTTCTAGCTTTCTCACCCAGCTGAAGGTATTTAATGTGAAATTTTGTTTCTCTTTACCAAGGTGCTAGCAGATGGCTATCTTATGATTGGGATTGATGGCTCAGAAGCAGCAGATGGGTCTGATTGGTTTTGTTACCATGCCACTTCCCCTTCTATTTTCCCTGTTGGTTTCTGTGAAATTAACATGATTGAACTAACTCCACCCAGAGGTACAGGTAGCATTCTGACACCTTTTATTGTTATACTGCTCAGTGATACTGTGTGTGCCATGTGCTTTGTTTCTTAACTCAGCCTATGAAATTCAGGTCACTTCTTAGGACTTCCTCAAGTGTGAAACAAATATAACAGCTTTACTTTCAAGTAACCTAAACCAGAGGTCACCAACTTTTCATTTAGAAGAAGTTAGATTGATTATTGGCTGAAATAATTTGCATTTGCTGTCAGAAATTGAGGATTCCACTAAGTCAATGGAAAGTGTGGGAGTCACTGAGAGGGCTCTTCAGTAAGTGTCACTGGTTGGGAAGTCCTGCCCACCAAAACAATTAATGAGCACTGTAAAGAATCTCAGGCTAATTCACAACTACACCAGTCAAGTTTTGGAAGGCTATACACAAACTTGAGCTTTAGGACTTGAGTATTGGTGTAGCAGAGGAATGTTACATTGAGAAGAAAAACATTAATATGCAGAACTGATACAGTATTGCCATTATTAATTAACTCTCTAGCTGCATCTATTCATGGATAGATTCCATAGTCACTCTAAGCACTCTTATTCAAGTTGCATTAAATATTGTGGATAACTTCAGTTGCTGTGAAATCATTGGACTTTGCAAAGCTTATTCCTCCCAAACTTCTTCATCCCATGCTGAAATCAATAGATGGGTGAAGATGCCTAGGCATTTTGTGGGATGGGATTGAATTTTGGGCCGTGGGTACTGAGAGTGGCAGCCCTCTGCCCCCACAGAGGTGAGTTGCACACCTCTCCTGGAGCTCCCACACCATGCCTACTGCACTGCAGATTTTTGGGATGTCCATCACTGCACACTGATGCAGAGAAATCCTCCAGGCTATTGTTGCTCCAGCTAGAGTTAGAGAATTGTTAGTTTAAGCAGTTGTTAAAATTGCTCACAGGAAAAGATATTCCTGTGTTTTATGCATATTCAGTAGCAGTTATATATGTTTTTGAGAGATTTTCTTCCCTTTATAATAGCTTTTTAAAAATTCTCTAATTTTCTGTATTACATATTACTGCTATTTTTACCCTTATTAAACTTCTAAAATATCCATGTTTATTCTTACCATTCTGTTCCTGACAATTTAAGTGTTTCCATAGTGGAGTTATTTTCCCCCAGGGAAGAAACTGGATGTTCTAAATTCCGTGATCTGTTCTGGGTCATTTGTGTAGGGCATTTGTTGAGATAAGAATCTGCATGGACAAAAATCTTCCAGTTTAAGTGATTAATCTTAACTAAAATAATATCTTTTATGTTACCCAGTGCTTCATTCTTCTTGTTAGTTGCAAATGGCAATGTCTAGGTGTCTTTTTGTCCCTTAGATCAAAGCTCAGAGAGTGGAAGTTTCTGCTACTGATGCTTGACTTCTGTTGATTTTCAGCTGTAACACACTCCCAATGTGCTATTTTTTCTGTTGTTCTTACACGTGAAGTTTGCGGTTGATGTATGAAAATGTTGTTTAAAATTCACAGGTTATGCAAAACTCCCTTTTAAATGGTTTGACTACCTCAGGGAAACTGACTCAATAGCTGCACCAGTAAAGCTCTTCAATAAGGTAATGGAATTATACATGTTTGTACTGGTTTTAGGATTTTCTTTTCATTTTTGCTTAGTGCATGGGATGGACCCATTTGTTAAATACAGTTTTAAAGATCTAAAACTTTTAGAGATAAGAACCATTTGAGTAAACAAAGGTTGGTATCTCTGAAGTGTTAAACAGATGCAGAGATACAGGAAACTTCATCAATAATACTTGGTTTTTTTCTATATTAAGTGGATTGAAATCCCTGTTTCAGCACTGTGCTTAAACCATCTTGATGAACACGTCTGTTTACTGATGTTTGCTTTCTTTGCTTGCCCAGGAAGTTCCAAACCACGGGTTTCATGTTGGCATGAAGCTGGAGGCTGTCGACCTGATGGAGCCGCGCCTGGTGTGCGTGGCCACGGTGACGCGCATTATTCACCGGCTGCTGAGGATACACTTCGATGGCTGGGAGGATGAGTACGATCAGTGGGTGGACTGTGAGTCCCCAGATCTCTATCCTGTGGGATGGTGTCAGCTCACTGGATACCAGCTCCAGCCTCCAGCACCGCAGTGTGAGTTCTGCTTTGTCAATAATGAAAACTAATGTAATGGGGGCTCATTTTACTAACCTTTTTGAGTTAGGCCCCCAGGCATAACAAAAATAGAAAAAACTCTTGCTAATGCCTGGAAGTTCTAATTGGCAGTTCTAATCTTTCCCACTTTGATTTCTAAAGTACTTCTGAGTATTTTTTACTATTTTTCAATGCCAGAAGATGCTGGTTTGATGCTGGGAAAAAGCCTCTTGTCAGTTCTGGAGGAGCTTGCCTTGCTGAGAATTTATATTGCTTTAAGACTGCCAGTGTATCTGTTTCACCTCTTGAATTTGGTGAAACTCATCCTGTGCAGAAGCTGTATGTAATTTATTACATCACAACTTGTCCTGTCAGATCAAGTGATGATAACTGATGAAATGCATTTCAAAAACTGTTAATAAGAGGGTAATGGGCAAGTTCTTGTTAAGTCATTTAATGCAAATTGATTTTCCACAGTAAATTTCTGTCTTCAGTCACTAAGGAAAAATTCTGTAACTGTGTAGCAGCTTTGACACATTGTAAAGTGGGGATTTTTTTTAAATAAGCATAAATTTTGAATTCTTCATTTTTGCAGCATCAAGAGATAGCCAGTCAAGTTCATCCAAACAGAAGAAAAAAGCTAAATCACAGCAGTACAAAGGACATAAGAAAAGTGGGTGACAAAATAGTGTTTGCACTTTACCTGATGTTTTAAAGTTTCTGGTCTCTACCTAAGTCCCTTTTCTGTTTGGAAATGTTCGTGTCTAACCAGGTGTTATGCTTAAAGGTGCAGTATGCCACAAAAACAACTTTTCATTGAGACAGATGTTGTGCCCTCAATACCACAGAGAACATGCCTTGAGCACAGAATGGGAGCATCTTAGTGATAAAGGAGAAAGATGGTAATTTGTATGGGAAATGTTTTAATAACACTTTTTCATGAATGCAGTGTTTAATAATTCGAGGGCATTTAGAAGTCTTTTTACTACACACGAAAATAGTTTTGTGTTTATAGGAAAATGGGAAATACCATTCCAAAGGAATTAAGAGCATGTATTTTTAGAGGTGATAAACTTTGTTTGGAGAGGATTATTTCCCCAGAAGCATCCTTCTGTCTCAGGTACACACACTGAAGCAGCTGCAGCCTGAAACTGAGCCAAGATGTCTTGGGTGTCCAGGCAGAGGAATGTGTGTGACTGTGCAGTGTAGCTGCAGCAGAAGTAATACACAGCATTTGTATTTCATTGATAGAGCATGAAATAAGTGGGTCATGGTATTAAGCAATGCCCTTGGAAGTCCTACCCATAGCCTGTGGAATTCAGGGACTACAGTGTGGCTGTTGAGAACAATGTTCCCAGTAATAACTAAATGGTGCCATTGTACAAGCCCTGGTTTTAGAGAATGGGTGAGTATCAGTCAGAGCCATTTCTCAACGAACAGTCAGAGTTACCTGATGCAGTTTAAATTGAGCGTTTATTTTAGTTTGACTTGATGTTTAGAGAGGAAGATAGCTGTTGGAAAGAAACCTGTCCCTTTGTGCAGCCCACCCATGGCAGGTGAGGTGTGGAGGAGCTGCTCTGGGCATGACAAGTTGAGTCCTCCTCCATCCCGAGCCCTTCCAGCACAGACAGCCCCTGAGGCCTTCCAGCCTCCCAGGAATAGCCAGGAGTTCAGTCCCAGCCTCCAGACAGGTAACTGGTCACAGCAGTGTTTCACTGCAGAGTGGCAGGCTGTGGTCCAGGGTGTCATGTGCTGACTCATCCAGTCTTTCTTTCTTCTCTTTTTTTTCCTTTGAATTTTAGTTGGTTTGATTTTTTTCTGCTAGAGAGCTTTTCATTCTTGCTGGTGCACCATGTCACTGAATTAATCATAGCAGAGGGTTGCAGCTGGTTTAGAATTTCAGAAGAAGAAAGTTGTGGCGTGGGTTACTGAGAATCTCAGAGAGGCTCTGCAGATTGTTAAGATACAAAAAATGCACCCTGTAAAACTGAATGGTAATGTGAATCTGGGAATATTGGATGTAAGTAGGTCATTATTGTGTCTTATCCTTTGCAGAGAAAATAACTATGTGCTGTAAATAAAGATTTTTGTCTTTGTATCAGAAAAAGGCAGTTATCTGGGAAAATATCTTTGGAATATGTTATTTGAAATGTTGTGGATTACTAAGAAAATATATTTGAAGCAGTGTAATTGTGCATCTGTATGAGTGAGCAGAGAACTCTTAAAAATTAATTGGTAATATTGAAGTCCATTAAAATTTGAACTTCGTTAGGTATCGTTTACATAATATAATCAATCTTCAATTATACAAATTCACTTCAAGGATCTGGCAGTTTATCTCTTTCCTGGTATCTCTGGCAATGTAATGCAGCAAATTATTGCTAACAAATACATTGTGGCAATAGGAGCTGTCAGACAGACTGGGTGATGTTCTCCCTGCAGGACAGCTGCCAGGTTGATAGATTTAGCTTCAGATTTGCTTGATTACTCCCTTGAGCTTCCTTAGCCTGCACAGGCTGCCCTGTCAGCACTCTCTGCTGACTCTGGAATACATCCAGAACAGTTTCTCTTGTCCATGTGTTATCCATTAACAGACTGGGAAAAAAGGAACCCAAATGCCACCTTTAGACCCAGAGGAAAACCTTTACTCCCTTCTGCACACCTCTCAACACTCCTGAAGGAACCCTTTAGTTTCACTTCATGTTCCTACTGGTGTGTGCATCCATGTTTAACAGAGCCTTTGATGCCAAAGAGAAGCTTTGCTTATGGGAGAGTGTTCTGGAGCATCTATTTCTGCCCAGTTGTTCTTTTATGATAAATCTGTATCTGCATTGCATTTCTGTAGTGCAAAGATGTACACAGTCTGAATTTCTGTGCCAGAAGATCTCACAGTTCCTATTAAACACCTGTGTTCCTTGGTTTCTGATACTCGGTGATCAATTGAGGGGATGATTATGATAATTGAGGGGAACTTTTCAACACTGAGTTTTGGTAAGGCTGGACAGAATTAATTTTGTTTGTGGTGTGGTTAGCCTTGTCATTGACCAAGGAGATATATCTATAGATATATATATATATGTTGATAAATATATCTATCTTGAAACCAGCAAGACCATACCTTTTCAGTCTCTTGGAAGGAGGCATCACCTTGATACCATCAAATCAATTTAGAGCACATTTGAGATTGGCCAGAACTCATTAATTATGTGCATATTCCTCAGCATCATTCATTGCCTGATATTGCAGTAGCTGTAGGACATATTCAGGCACAGTGCAGGGGATGTTTGCATGGCTTTGAATGGAGCTGCTGGAAGATTAGTAACAAAACAGCATCTGTTCTGAAACTTCTTGTCCATGGGAGATCTCAGTAAGGGTTCCAACCCAATTCTATCCTCTTTTGTATCATCATGAGCACAGGAGAAAGGTTCTGCTCTTCACCTTGGTTTGTATGAAGTGGTTTTGCTCCCTAACAAATTCCCAGTGCTGCTTTAGGGTGCGTGAGTACTTTGCATCTCCCAGTCATCTGAAGTGATCTCTTGAGCACTGAAATTCATCTGTTGGACTGCTTCATTTTTAAAAATGAACATACAGCCAGTCTTGCAGGAGAAGAGACTGTTCCCAGAGATTCACCCAGCTGTGGAGCATAGTGCTCTATTTGTATTGGTTTTGGGAGGTTTGAATGCCATGGCATCAGAGAGTGTCTTTGTGTCCTGGCAAATGACTGAGATGATGTAAAAAGGAAGTACCTCACCCAATCTGCATTCCTTTTCCTTCAGCTGGATGACTTCAATTAGTTTTCCTTTTGCTTCTTTCAAGCAATTTGGTGTGTAGCTGTAACTAAGCTTTTCTAATGGAGGATTGTAGTTAAAAGCTGTATAATAGGAACAAGTGAAGTAAGATATCATTAAATATCTAAATGTTAGGACTTTGGTTCAAATGAGCCAGAGGCAATACAAATCATGGCAATTACTGTTCTCCTTTACCTGCAGGAGCTTCCTGCTCAGGAGAGGGAAGGGAAACAACATGCATGGTGTGTTGGTTTGTATCACTCACCTCTGTGTAGCCTTTGCTTAAGGCATTGCAGCATAGCCAAGTAGCCAGTTGTGTTTCTTATCATTTAGACAGCTCTTTGTTGCCCCCCAGAGATCAGGAATCTTGGTCAGGGTTGGGCATGATGCAGGGAAAAGTATTTGGGAGGAAAAAAATCAGGAAGGGATGGTGGGTTCTGTAGGTGGGAGGAGGAATCTATTAAAGGAAGATGAGGAGAGCTTGCATTATGCTGCAGCAACTTTTGACATCTTCTACTACCTTAATTTTCAAATTTGATTTTTGTTTAGCTCAAGAGCTTGTTTCAACATAGAATATTTCTAAAAGAATAATCAAAGAGCTTATAAATTACTGCAGGGCTATCAGTAGCAGTAGGTTCTGGGTTGGGGTATTTTCCTTGCACTGCATATTTCTGCATTTCAAGACACATTGACAAGATGTATAAACTATATATTGAATAATTATAGACTTTGATACTTTTCTCATTCATTTGGTCATAGATAATAATTTATTTTTGTATAATCAACCCTTTAATGTGGCTACTGCACCTTTAATGAATGTTTGCATGTTTTGTTTTCAGTGTTCTTTTCATTGTGCTCATATTTTGATAATCATCTCTATTTGTTAGTGAAACTGGAAAAGTAATTGTGACATTGCTATTCATAATACCTTTCTCTTAATCTCATTTCTATTTAATTCTATAAACAAAAGAAGGGAAGATTAAAAGTACAAAATAAGTTTTGCTTTAATGAAACTTACCTTCTGGGATCTTAAAATTTTATTGATGGGTTGAGAATTTTTGTTAATATGTCTTGTTGCCTCACATAGACTGTTTTCAATATCTGGGCTAAGTAATTTGAATTGTAGGTGAACTGTTGGCCATTTCCAATCTCATTTTCACTTGCATAATGACTAAATAGGAACCACAGTGGTTTAAAAGTTAAAGTGGTTTAAAATACTCAGTTCTTGAGAAAATCTGGTGGAGAATATATTATTGTAAGTAATATGAAATCTGTTAATATTAGAGCATAACTTATGGTTCCATCTGCACTCACAAAGTGTCTGTTCTCTGTGGGATCCTGAGCATTAAAGCATCACTAAAATGTGGCATATAAGAAAATGGGGAATCTGGGATGCTCCCAATCCATAATATTAAGTAAATTTAAGTCATATAGATGTTTAATGTGAACTTTTGATTTGTAGTGACTTCGTTACAGCTGAAGGAGGAGTTGCTGGATGGAGAGGAGTACAGCTTCCTGCAGGGAACGTCTGACCAGGAGAGCAACGGCTCCGCCAGCTACTACATCAAACAGGAACCCTGAGGCAGCTCCCAGGAGTGAGGGGCACAGCACTGGTGGCAGGAGAAGAACCTTTCACCAAGACTGACTGATTCTGTTCCCACTTGGATGGTGCAGTTCAGGTGACTGTGCCTGGGGCGCTTTGCTAAACGTAGCTGAATTAGACTCAGTTCAGAATTTTTTGGAAGGGCGGGGAAACTATTTTAGTGAAAAAGATTTTTCAATTTATTAAAAAACAAAAACAAAGGACACTTTTGTGTTGTATTTGAAGCTTTTGAAAGAATTTTGTAATATTTTCAAGTTCAGATTTATTGTGCATTGTTAACAAGAACTGAAATTCTAATTTTTTTGTAAGATTAAAGTTTATTTAGCATGATTGTGGGAAGCAGTTGGAGGAAGATATAGTTGCAAAAACAAATGAACTGTCATAACAAATGAACCTTTTTGGTACAAGTTGGGAGACTGTTAGCCTCTTGTGAACTGCACTGGTCACGCCTCTGTTTTTTTAATTGTGAAAATAAGGCTTTAAAGCCCTGATTTAAAGGCATAAATTATATACGGAAGACAGTCCTGTAAAGCTCTACTCAGTGAGTAGCCCCAAGTGCAACGGAGCCATCGCCTGAGGAAGATTTTACCTTTTCAAGGTGTTTTTATTTAGTTTAAAATACCCTTTTTTATATAAGGTTTTTGGTTTTTTAGCATTCTTTAGGGTCTGATTCAGTGCCCATTAATATCAGTAGCCTTGTCTCCGCCGACCGCAGTGGGCATTGGATTGGATCTGTAAAGCTCTTGTCTGTATATGAATGTCTGTAGCCTTGGAATGCTTCAGCAAATGTTTACAGAGCCCTATGCCAAACTGGAACTTCAGAAAATTCTGTAATTGGAAGATTAGTTGTAGCTCTGAATTTTGACTGAAGAAGCAGCTTAGATGGACAGTCACTAAGGATTCCCTTGGTAGTGGGAAGGAACTTGTGAGTATTCTTGTGATTTTTTTTTTTTCCCATTCAGAAAGCCCTAAATGTTTCTTTACTATCTTAAATATTTATCTGTGATCATTCAGATGATGTGCCACATGGTTTCAGGTGACCTGAAAGGAGCCCTACATTGTGGATTAAAAATTAGTTCAGTCCTGCATAGCCTGCAATATTCATGTCTTGCTGCAGTGGTGTAACACAGGAGTTGAGAACAGTGTCAAAATCACATGGTTTTAGTCTATAATTCATAAATTTTCTGGATTATTATTTCTGGATAATTCATGGATTTGCCTATTGCCTGGAATTCTTGTCTCATGTCAAGCATCCTATTGGCCCCAAATGGTCAACTTCCAGGTTTTTACAAGGGAAAAATCGCTTAAAAGGGTGAAAGTGATGACCATTTAAACACCAAGTATTTTTGCAGGATCTCTTAATAATTTGGATTTTATCTTCCCATATTTTTAACTTTTGTACGTTTTTGTAAATGGAGTTGATGAGTGAGGTGGTTGATCAGCCCTGCGGAGCTGTGACTGGAAGAATGTGCATCAAGAGCTTTAGCTTTTACCAGTAAGGTTCATTAACTAAACTCTCAGGAATTATAAGTTCTGTAAGTGCTTCTGGGTCTTCACAGGTCCCCTTCAGAGCAGTACAATGATCATCTGACTCTTGACCAGAAATTAAGGCTTAAAAAAAATTGATCAAAAATTAAGATCTGTGTCCTACAGCCTAGGAAATGTTTTAAGGATATTGACCCACAGAGCCCCAGGATACCATTTTTTGTATATTGTTGTTTGAGCTTAAAAAAAAAGTGCATAGAAAGTTGAAAACCAGCAATTTGATTATTTTCTAACGTATTGCTCCCACTTTGGGTACATAGTATTGATGATATACACAGGTTTACCTCATTCTATGCAAGAGGGGTTAATTATGTAAAGTTTTGTATTTACTACAGGAGGTAAAACATGTGCTGTATAGTGTAGGAATTTCTGGAATTCTTTCCTCCCTTACTGATAAAATTTCTTAAATTATGACCTGTTTTTAACAACAGCTTCTTCTATTGACAGAATCTGTTAATCTGATTACAAGAATCTACAACTTTCAGTGGTAAAGACATTTTAGCTCCCTAAAATAGCCATAAAAAGGACTTTGTTGGACCTGGTAGACTTCAAATAGTTTATCTCAGTTTCTGACCCACCCGTGATGTTTATTTTGAACATCAAAATAAACAGCCTAGATTGGAGAACTAGGATTAGAGACCATTGTAGTGACAGTTTGAGCCTTGCTTGTTTTCCTGTGTTCTCAATTTAATCTGCTGTAAAATCCAGCTCTGCAAGCATTGATTTCATTTGGTAAGTATGGCACTATTGATTTTTTTTCTTTTTTTTTAATGCAACGACTTGCAGGTTGTCCCATCAGCTGGAACAAGGTTCTCACAGTCTTGCTTTCTTCTCTCATCAACAGCTTCTGCCTTCAGTAGAAAAACTGTTGCATTAATTAGCGTGTCATAATGTAGAGAGTTGGGCAAGTTAATGAATGAGGTGCATTGCCCTGGCTCATCCCTGATTTCAGAGTCAATCTTCAAATGTCAAGAGGGAAAACTAGTCCTTAACACACTTCCTGTGTTAGGAGAAATACAAGAATCTGTTCTAAAGTCTGTCAGTCTTTATAATATTCTGTTATTCATCAAACACTAAAGTCTGTGAGGTGATGTATGTTCTCAGGTACCCGTGTGACTTCAGCAGTTGGTGAAACGCCTTTTGTGTCTCTGGGTTCATGATATGCCTCAGTTGTGTAATTGTCAAGTACTTTGAGTCTGTGCTAAGCAAACCACGGAAGGAGCTGCTGGAAGTCACTTGCTGAGGAGCAGCTCAGGGAGAACCTGAGCAAGGTGCTACCAGGGATGTGATTCCCAGAGAACCCGAGGGGTGTCTCTGGCTTTGCAAAGCATTCCCGTGGCTCTGGGATGTTTCTCATGGCTTTCAAGCTGTGGTACCTGCCTGAGGGAGCAGCAAATGTTGGACACCTGAACCTTCAATGGGGTCGGACTAATTCTGGCATTTGGCACAGCAGGTTTTTCTGACCATGAGGCAGCCCAAGCCCTGTCCCTGACTTGGCTGCTGTCCTTCTTGTTCCAGATCTCTGCTGATCTTTGATTATTACATTATTTTCAGTAGAACTCTCTAACCTGTTCCTTGCTGCATCTGAGGAAAGCTACAGCAGTTACTGATTCCTTGTTCTACGGATACTAACACGGGTTTCAGTGTTTGTTTTGAGTTTTTTTATTGTTGTTTTCTGTGATGTGAATACCCTCCCTTGATCTTTGTACAATGGTGCTAATACATTTGGTAACAATCCTTTATTGGGAAGGGATTTTAAAAAACTGTGATTTCAGCTGAATTTTTCTTCCTTTTGATTTTTTTTCATATTTAAAATGAAAAGCCACAGCCATTTATACAAAAAAAAGGCATCAGCTTTGGCCCCTGGGAAAATGTTGGGGCAGGAATCAAGAATAAACAAATGGGTTTTTACACCATTTCTGTATGTATTTGATATATAGATCAATATCTGTACAAATTTAATCTTTTCTTTTCTTGGTAATTTGTGTGGTCAGTGAGGGAGTATTTAAAGCTTTCTCATGCAATGTACATAACTCAGTGAAAAAATGCTTTTGGAAAAATTAATGTTACTTTCATTTTTACAAGACTGCAGATTTTCAGCATGGATGTGGAAAGCATTAAAATCATAACTTTGTGTACAAGATGAAAATAATTCACTAAATTTGCCTTTTTTACACAAAATAAAAATGGTAAAAAATCTTTTTCTGACTGGTGATTTTTTTGCTTAAAACACTCTTAACCTTATTAAAAATACCCACAATCTGTATTAACATGAATATTTTAAGTATGTTGGTGTGATGACAAATGATGTGGGGCCCTGAGCACAAGGTAAGGGATTTGATAAGAGGTGAATTCAACAATCATTTCAGAGAGCAAGCTTTGCACTCAGTCTCATTTCATTTAGTATTAATATTTGTGTAAGGAGGAAAATTTTGTGGTATCCCTTTTTTCCCTAGCTGTGTTGGAAGTAGCTCCAGCCTCCCTTCAGCTCTCCCTCTGCAAATTTGCTGCTGCTTGAGTCCAACAGCTGTGCCAGGGTCATGGCAGTGGCTCCTGAATGATTAAAATGACTTTTATGAGTGTTTGACCAGGGGTCTGTTGTAAGTGAATGCACCACAAGGAATTAGTTCACACCCATTTATTTGACAGTCACTTTCAGCACTAAGATAACCGTGGTTGTTCCCAGGGCAGCAGCTGGAATGAGATGAGGTGTTGGAAGGCACAAATCACTGTGGGCACCCATCACTCGTAGATCCAGTCATGTGCACAGGGCTTGAAGTCGATGAGCTCTGCGGGCTTGAACCACAGGTTGATCTCCTTCTGTGCACTCTCCACAGAGTCACTGCCATGGATGATGTTCCTGCAGGAGACAAACATTGATCCCTATAAAAATACACCTCCAGCAGCTTTGTTCTGTTTGCAAAAAGTGGATGAAGCATCTAGAGTGGGGAGACTAATTACTGTTATTTCAGGGAGAGTGTTCCAACACCCCCACCCCTCCACGAGCTAATTATGCCTATCAGGGTCACTCTAGAGCTACTGTTCTGCAACAGCCCCTCCTGAGCTTACATGCTGCTTTGGGGAGGAGCTGGACTGCAAACAAAGTCAGCTTTGTATCACTTTCCTAAGTAGCAGGTATGTGCTGTGACCTGCAAATGAAATATCAGACTAAGGTCTCCACCACCAATTCTGGCTTTCCAGAATACAAGACTGCCAACAGTTTTTGTGCTGGCAGGTAAACAGTGAGTAGGAGTTGAGTTTTTAGTATCAATTAACTGAGTTCAAACCTTCCCACTTGAATGCAGAAATCACCACGGATGGTGCCAGGCTTGGAGTCTGCAGGGTTGGTTTCCCCCAGCATTACTCTCCCAGTTTTAACCACGTTGAGTCCTTCCCATACCTTAAGATAAAAAACATAAAAATTCTGTTAAGCCATGCTTATGCAAAACACTGACAATTCTGCTTTGCTCTACCATACTTTGCAAAGAAACAAAGGCTCTACCATTAAAGGTATTAACCTTGCCTAGATTATCTCTTGGGCTTGTAAAGGTGGCAAGGGAAGAAAAAAATCATATGAACTGGAAGTAATTGTAAAAAGGACTATCAACATTGTTACTGCAGTGAAGGAGATACTTTACCAAGCCTCAGAGTTAATGCACAAAGCCAACTCCCAACCCTTTGTGTTCTGGTGGAACAGGGACACCCTGCTGAGTGTTCTCTCCTAGTTCATTATCACACCAGGAGATGCTACTAGAGCCAGCACCTTATTTTGGGGAGACTGTAAAAATCAATGACACAGAAGTTGGGTTTTTGTGTCAGAGAGCCTGACTTTTTTTGCCTAAAACATATTTTTTATATGCAGAAGATTTACTTTCAGGAATTTTGCTTTATACATTTATACATTAGGCATTTTAATACCCATTTTATATGTGCACTTGTCTTATTATATAGTAATTTCACTATCTTAATTTTAGGTTTTTCTTTTGCCACTATCAGAACAAGGTAGTTTGAAAAAAAAAATGTTTCTGCAGCGCTATCTCTGAATATTCTTAATAATTTATACAGCAAGAAAAATATATTCAAGAAAGGAATCTTAAACTAAAATGAAGTCACTTACCATGGCCACAATAGGTCCAGAGTTCATGTATTTAACCAAACCAGGGAAGAAGGGGCGGTCTTTCAGGTCAATGTAATGTTGTTTGAGAAGGTCTTCAGAGGCCTTTAAAAGGACAGATGTAACTTTAATATCGTTTTCTGAATGTCATTGAACAAAAGGTGTTACAGGTATAAGACTATGGCGTTAGTGATTACATTCACAATGTTAACAGCAATGCTGCAGCGCTATTGTGTGTATCAGTGGGAGCTCCTGCTGTAACATTAAAGGAGTTCTTTGTGGCTGTGCTGGGAATTGTCAATATGATTTCTTTGCACAGCAGTGAGCCTCTGCGATAAGGGACCTCGGGGTGATGTTACCCAACACAACCTTTCAGCCCAGGCTATTCCAGCTCTCAATCGGGCTGCATTACACATGTGAAGCAGAATTCGCTGGTTTCGGAAAGGGTGGAAGCCATGTGCGGGGCAGGAAGAAGGGCCCGACACGGGCTCCGGCACATCCGCTGGCAGCTCTACTGCAGCCGCGAGGGGCGATTCTCGGTGTGGGTGCGCTGAGCCCTCCCGGGGCAGCTCAGGGGGGCGAGGCGCGGGCACTCACGTGTACGAACTTCATGGCCACGAGCCGGAACCCCTTCTGCTCGAAGCGCTTGATGATCTCGCCGACCAGCCCGCGCTGCACGCCGTCGGGCTTGATGGCGATGAAGGTGCGCTCGCCGTTCCCCGCCATGGCGCTGCGGGCGGGAGCGCGGCGTGAGGGGACGCGCGGCCTCAAGGTCGGCGCCGGCCATGGCGGCACCGCCCTGCCACGCGGCACCGCCGCGGAGTGTCCCCCCGAGCCCGGCCCGGCCCCGCCGAACCCCGCCGGGCCCCTCCGCCCGCACCCCCCGTGCCCCCGAGCGCGGGGCCCGGCGCGGCCCGGCCCGGCCTCACCTATCCGGAGCTGCCGCCGCCGCTGCCCTCCGCACCGCTGCCGCCGGAGAAAGAGGCGCAGGAGGAGGCGGGCACGCCGCGGATCCCCCGCCCCGCGCGGAGGAGGAGCCGCCGGGCCGGCGGCGCTTCGGGGGCGGGACCGCCAGCGCCGAGCGGAACCGGGCCGGGCTGAGGCCCGGCGGGACCCGAGCGCAGCGCGGCCGCTGCCGGCCCCGAGCCGAGGAGCTGGCTCCCGGCCGGGCCCGGCCGCACCTGTCGCCTCCGGGGTGATTTACAGACGCAGCAACTGTGGCTTAAGCCTTTGAGGCGCTGAAATGACGGCGGGTGTTTGACACAACTAAATAATTTTTTACTAATTTTTTGCAGGGTTGGCTGCTTTCAGGCGTCCCCGCGGCCTGAGGGTTGGTCCTGCACTGCACAGCACGGCTACAGCTCTTTGAAAGCATATTTATCACAGAAAAGGGATGTGGCACCCATAACACAGGTTACGGGTTCCACAATCAAATTATTGATAATTTGGTTGCGGGTTCCACAATCAAATTATTGATAATTTTATTGGGAGATGAAGCCGCCAAGTGTCAAAGCCCCACAGTCCCTGAACCCATGCCGCAACATGAAGCAGGGGGAGTGTGTTGTTACTTTTATGATATTTACTACTTGGCCCTTTCCTAGTTTATACAGCACCTTCACCTGAGCAAATATATTATATTATATTATATTATATTATATTATATTATATTATATTATATTATATTATATTATATTATATTATATTATATTATATTATATTATATTATATTATATTATATTATATTTTTATTATATTATATTATATTTATTATGTTTTATTATATTACATTATATGTTCTTATATTGTATGTTATTATATTATCGCGCACCATCACTGCAGCTGGGATGTCAATGAAATAACCTCTGCAGTCCTTGCAGTGTCTCTTTTTGAGGGGCCAGCTGGTGTCTCCACAGGGTCAGTTGGTGGTTTCACACTGGACCTGCTCGGGCACCTCAGCCATGCAGGATTGCTGTCCTCCTCTTCCCAGTCACATCACATTAGAAACACTAATCAGCAGCTTTCTCACAACCCAAACACCTCCAGATATAGCATGTTTCTCTATTTTGTAGAATTTACACTTCTCAAGTAACCTTTCAAGCAAAACATTAAACTGGAGACCACTCATCTCATGCTCAAGTTTGTCACATTTTCCCTTTCCTCCAACTTCTTTTAACCTAATGATTTATCTTCTATAACACTGAATATTTTCAGAAGAGAGGCTCACAGCCTCATCTACAACTTCATAGTTAAGATAATTTGTTCCACCTCCTTATAGTCATTAATTAAAGACAAAATATTTAAAATTTCATTTTATTTCACTGAAGAAACAGCAAATATTGTTTTATTTTGTGCCATCTCTTTTTAGGAGCTCGATATCACCATAAGGTATCATAAGCCTTCAACATTCACTGCATAGTTCAGTATTCACATACAAGAACTCGCTGTGGGGGAAAAAAATCATTGGGCTTGAGCAACTGATTCCATGAAACTCTTGCTCTTAGTGAATAAAATGTTGCACAGAAATAAATACATAATATCAATCCCAACATCCTCATCCAGTACAACTTTTGCTGTTGAAACTGAAATGCCTTCTGCATTATTATGACTCTATTCTTTACATCATTAAATAAATAGAAAATGATAGTGATAAAGTTGCTTCTAAAACAACTTATCCAAGGACCATTTGCTTTGTAGTTCCAGCTAATGAGGAAAGTACACTAATGAGTACCAGCTAAATTACCAGCTGTTGAGATGTCAAAGCAAACACCACTTACTGCTCTGTGCAATGGCAGAGAGCTGCTGCACTCTGTGGCTAAAGGTAGAATCTCCCTCATCCATCCTCACATTAATCTTCTTTTCACATAAAAGGACATTTCATCAAGCCAGGCTGGTTAATCGGTCCTTAAAATACTACATAAATCCCATGTGGAAGGAAAAAAGAGAGTTGAAACAGTGTCAGTGTGGAAGTCAGTTGTCATTTAAGCTCTTTATGGGCACAGCATGCTCTGGGGAGAGAAATGGGCTTTTTTCTGCAGCCATTTTAGGAATGGGGAAACACTTGACTTAAAATATTAAGTAAATCCTCAACATTTGGGCATATTATCTATGCATTTACACACCATCAGTTGTCCTCTAATGTTTTAGCAAAGTTAACCTCTGACTCTGAGCCATTTGCGTATTTATTTACCAAATAAATTTTTACCCATTTTTTAATGTTTACCAAAATACCCTCTATGACTATAAAATGCTTCAGAAAAATATATGTTATCTATTCTGTGTTTTCATGTCATATCTCTCAATCCCAGAAGCAGCTTTTAAAATGTGCAATTCCATCTATAACTTGACGACTTTTAAATCAAAGGAGCAGCAAGCACTGACTCTAACATCCACAACAGAGCAATTTCACTGTTTTCTGAGGTTTCTACCAGGGAATTCTTTGGAATAGCTAGAGGCTGGCAGCTGCTCATGGACATGGGAATATCAGAAGATCCAGGCTGGGTGTTAATCATAGATCCACTCATGAGCACAGCTTCTGTAATCGACCAGTTCTTCAGGAGTGAACCATAAATTGATCTCTGTCTCAGCACTTTCCACAGAATCACTGCCATGAATGATGTTCCTAGGAAAAGAAAAGGTGAATAAAAGTAAAAGGAATTCTTAAAGTAAAGTAAGCTTCTTGTTTTGAAGTGATTCCCACTATGGACAGAAGCTTTAAGTAGCAGTAAAGTAGGAAAAGACACAGCATAGGCAGTGCCAGCTTTGCTCCTCATTTTTGTCAATGGGGACAACCATGACTTGATCCCTATCCTTAGATACTAATATGTCATGGGCACAGGGAATGGCAGCTCCATGTGTAAAACAGAGGAGGATGGAGCACAGTTCCTGCAGATATTATGACATAACACTTGGCATTTAGTGCTTTTGGATAATATCAAATGTTTTAAAATTTACTTTCCAACTTGGACACAGAAGTCCCCACGAATAGTGCCGGGCTTGGAATCGAACGGATTGGTTTCCCCCAGCATCACTCTTCCAGTCTTAATCACATTAAGACCTTCCCACACCTTAAAGAAAAAAAAATTCCATTCAGATTATTAAATTTTAGCAGCAGATAAATTATATCATCCATGAAAACACAGGGCTGTCCATCATGGTACAAATCACCATCTGAATATTTGTCACAGTGAGACAAATTTATTTCCAATTCTTCTGTCAGATTCTTGAAGCATCTGCTCACGTGGTCCCCTTCTGTACAATCCCTCTCCTCAGCCAGGGTGGGGAGATGGGGAGAGAACAATTTTCCATCTCAGTATGTCAAACAGTCACACAGAGTTGTTTGGTCATGGGAGAGCTAGGCCTCAACTATTTTACTAATACAATGTCAAGGAGAAAAAGAGAACTAAAGTTAAAATGTTCCACCATCCTTTTTCAGCTTGCTTACTACATGGTATTTCAGAGTGGGGCTTTTGTGCAGATTTACTTCTTTCTCAAGGTCCTGGTTGTGATTCCTTTTTGCCCCTGCCCTCTTCCTCAAAAAACTGACTCAAAGGAGAGAAAGATTGTGAGAAAAGATTAAAGAAAAATAGTTAACAGCACATCTTCCTAATCACAGTATTTGAATCCAGATTTTAAAATCTTTTTAAAAATAAACTGGAATTCAACAGGTGACACTGTCTCATGGCAGGGAAGACAATCAAGCAGTGTGGTTTTCCTTGCCAGGAACTCACCATGGCTACAACAGGTCCCGAGTGCATGTACTGCACCAGGCCATCGTAGAACGGCCGGTCCTTGAGGTCAATGTAGTGTTCCCTCAGGAGGTCCTCAGAAGCCTGGGTTAAAAACCAGACAGACAGAGAAAAAAGCTTACAGTAAGAGCTTAAGAGCACAGTGAAATCACAGAGATAAACCACAGAGCACTGGTAATCCTGAAACTTGCACGCACTTTAAAATTCAGTATTTCTAGCACCTTCCTAGGAGTACTTTTGGTCAATATGAATTTGAACTGTTTGCTTTAACCACAACTAAACTTAGAAAAGTTTTTGTTGTCAATACAGGCAGTTTATGTGACCTGGGATTTGTAAAAGATACTCAAAGATATTTATTTGCCACCTGAAAGAATATTCTCTTCAGACTAAGGGCATCAGGTTACTAAAATTAGTGTGCTTAGCACGTCTAAAGCATTTAGCCAGAGCTGGGAATTGGAACTTTTCCAAAAACATCCCAAGTACGACTTCTCAAAATTTCAGTTTTAAATGTTACAGAGGCCACATTTGTTGTTATAGTATGCTGCTGTACTTGAAGGCTATGACTGATATAAAAAAGTAGACACAACAATTGAGGAGAGCTTACGTGTACTAATTTCATGGCTACCAGTTTGAATCCTTTCTTCTCAAAGCGTTTGATGATCTCCCCCACCAGCCCCCTCTGGACCCCGTCAGGCTTGATGGCAATGAAGGTGCGCTCCTCGATGGCAGCCATGATCCTGAGGAGGCAGGGAATAAAATTTGTTATTCCAGGACTGTGCGACCCCAGCCCATTCCAGCCCCGTCTGCTAGAAGTGTCATTAGATTTGCTGCATCTGAGGGTCAGTAATCCACGGTCTCCAATGTTTGGACAAACTGGTGACAGCACACAGGTTTTCCCAAATGCTGCAGGAGTGAGTTTCAAGCAGTGGAAGGGTGCCAAGTGTAGGAACAATCAGCGAATACTGAAATCAGAAAAACTCTGAACAGAAAGGAAGGTAATGATCACCACAGATCCATCTTCCAGTGCCGTGCAATAAATTAATAAATCAGTACCCACACAGAGTTTTCACCTGGAAACCAGCAGGACCACAGGGGCTCTGAGCCCCGCGCTGGAGCACACCTGAGCAGGCAGGTGAGGGATGCAGGAGCTCGGGGAGGCTCCGCGGGGGTTGCGGTGACACTGCCCGGGAACAGGGGCACCCTTCCCGCTGCCCCGCAGCCCGGCTAACCTCTGGTGGCCCGGTGGCTGTGGCAAGCCTGGAAGCCTTGTCCCCCGCTGGTGGCCCTGTGGCTGTGGCAAACGCTGTCCCCCGCTGGTGGCCTCAGTGAGTGTCGCGGCCGGGTACTCCGCTGCCCCCCGGGTGTCTCTCACGCCGTGTCCCCGCTGTTTCCCGGCGGCTCTGGCAGCCCGTGACCCGCCGGTGGCTCTGTCAAGACGTGTCACGGCGGGTTCCCACCCGGATTAGCCGTGCTCCATCCCCGCCCCCGCGCAGCGCGGCCTCCCGCCCGCGCAGAGCGCCGCTGCCGCCCCAGCCCCATCCCGGGGGTTCGGGATCCATCCAAGGCCTCTTCCCTCAGAGCGGGGGTGCCGGGCTCGGCCCTTCCAGCATTTCAGTCTTGCCTGCTGCAACCCGGTTTTTATTTAACAAAAGGCACATAATTTAATATTTTAAATATTTTATTAAAATTATTTTAATAAAAATAATTTAAATTATTTAAATTATGACAATTATTAATTTAATTATTATTTTAAAATAATAACTTTTAATAACTTAAAGTTATTTTAACAAAAATCTCGTTATCATACTGTTCTGCTTATATTTCCTCTTTAAAGAAGGTAATTAATTTTGGGGTTTTTTTCTTGTTATATTATATATTAGCTCTTTGAGTCAAAAGACCCTTCAACCATTTACACTGAGTTGCTTTGCCTTGAGCATTTTATTGCCTTTAAGAGAATTGAGGATAAAGCATCTGGATGGATCCATGCTTGTCCTGTTTTTGCTTCCAAATTGAAATTAATTTCCTGGGCTCCGCTTGGCTGTTCTTGAAAGCAAAACAATGAAGATTTTGCTTCCCTCTAGGCAGGACTTCACTGCTTGACAAGGAAAAGTTCAGCTTTTTGATAACATGGATTTCCTTACTTGGGATCCCTTCTCTTCACTACAGTCCATCACACACCCATGTGGTACTTTTAGTTCTGCTGGGGGTCTCCAGATGTGACCTAAGCATCTATTCAACCAGCCTGCTTTCTTGCATTCAGGGTCTTTTTCCATCACACTTTCCAAGAGCTCTGATTTAACAGATGATATTTAAAAAATCAGTGTCACACATCCTAGCAAGTCCTCCTTGAGGTTATTTTGAAATTAGAGTTTCTGAGCAGTCTCCTGACAATGCCAATCCAATTTATTCTCTTGCTTTGATACACATTTATTTAAGATGTTTCATACTACTTAAACTCTAATGCTCTTCACTATGACAAAATAATACATAAAAATAGAAGAAAGGTCTCTAGAAATGGGATGTTTATAAAAATATCAAGTTTAAAGCAGCAATAGGACATCTATTTAAAGTCTTGTTAAATCTACATCATTTAATGATTAAAGCTTAGGACTTGCCCTTAGGTGGGCAAGCACGACTTCCAGCTTTACCATAGGTCTGTTCTGTGATCTGTGCCAAGTCTTTTAACCTCATTAAATAAGGGTCAACTCTGCCACTTTTGAGACTAATCCATGATTAGCAGACCAAATGGTTCCTGCATAAATGAGCTTTTGCTGGTTGGAAATTTTACCAAGATCACCTAATTACATTGGAAATTACATGTTTATCTAAAATGTGAAGAAGTAGAGAGTCTAGACAAATAATTTCCAAAACATGGACTGATCATGGGAGAGAAGTAAACACCTTCAAAGTTCTCAGTGAGTGAACTAAGTGTAACTGTTGAGCTCAAACCATTTCCACATTACTTAAAACCAGCAGAGATTTTAAAACAGGCCTGAGACAAAGGACTGACTGTGAATGTCTCCAGACTTCAGGAGAATTTACCACAGCTCCAGCTTTGCTGGTTTGGCCCCAGCTTTACACTGGTCTCAGCTCACAGCCTCTGTCTGTACCACCCAGAACATTTGGGGTTCTCATCAAAACTGCCATCAGGGCAGAGATGCCACCTGTAAGTGGGCACAAAACCATGGACAGCATCTCCCAGGTTATCAGTGAGTTTGAGATGAGTGCTGTGATCAAACAGGCGAGTGAAGCCCCTGTGGTATGGTGGGCAGTGGTCCAAGTACAAGGACAGGGAGGCCTGGCAGACTGACTGCATCACACTGCCCCAGGCATGCCAGGGCAAGTGCTACCTGCTCACAATGGTAGAGGCCAGGACTGGATGGTTGGAAACCTCCCCTGTGCCTCACGCTACTGCTTGGAACACCATCCTGGGCCTTAAAAGCAAGTCCTGTGGAGGCATGGTACCCCTGAGAGGATTGAGTGCGACAATGGGAGTAATTTCAAGAACAGCCTTATCAACACTTGGGCCAGGGAACATGGCACTGAGTGGGTGTACCAATTCCTCAGCATGCACCAGCTGCTGGGAAAGTTGATCAGTGCAACAGAGTGCTTAAAACCACCTTGAAGGCACTGAGCAGGGGGGACTTTCAAAAACTGGGAGATGCATTTAGCAAAGGCCACATGGTTAGTTAATACCAGAGGCTCCACTAGCTGGGCAGGCCCTGCCCAATCTGAACCCTTGAGAAAAACAGATGGACATAAAGCTCCAGTGGATACCTTTTCCCTATTTCCCAGCATGCACACATGGGATAAACCTCTCATGTGTACATGTATCTCATGCACACATGAGAGGTATGCTGGGAAAAACTGTTTGGATTAATTCTGCCTTGAGCAAAGACACACCCAGTCTGTGGGGTTATCTTTGCTCAAAGACCAGGCTGTAGCTGGTGGTGGTACAGAAGGATGGAGAGACATGATGCATACCTCAAGGGGACATTGTTTTGGGGTAAATCACCCATCACACTGCGCCTGTATCTACATGTAGAAGTATGTATGTATGTATGTATATAATTGGGTAAGGCACATAGGTATAGAGTTATAGACTGAAATGCATTAATTTGGGCATTGATCATATGGTATGGGATAAGGGGTGGAATGTCTGGGGGATTGGCTTTTTATCCCATATCCATTTTTGTTTTATGTCTGGGGTGGTCACTTCCGCCCCTCTCCCCCTTCCCTGGCTCTGAGTGTATGGTGATGGGTGAGACACAGCCCAGGATTTCCTGCCAGAGTTGTGGGTGAGGGAAGGTTGCCTTCTCCTGGTGGGGTGATTTCATCTCAGTGGCCATGCAGTGTGATCCCTCTGACGAGAGACACTGTTGCCATGTGGCTTTTGCCCGTTTTTTTCTTTCCCTTTGCACTGTGACTGGAGCTTGCTTTTCTGCTGCTTGGGAGCCCAGAGCAGCAGCAGATAGTTATTGTCTACATTTCTTTCCTGAGGCCCTCAGCTCCTCAGGAGGGAAAAATCCTAGCAAAGGATTTTTCATAAAATATCATGGCTACACACATATACATATACATATACATATACATATACATATACATATACATATACATATACATATACATATACATAGTAAAGAACTGTTACTCCTTTTCCCATATCTTTGCCTGAAAGCCCCTTAATTTGAAAGTTATAATAATTCAAAGGGAAGGGGGTCACATTTTCCATTCCAAGGGAGGTTCCTGCCTTCCTTTGAGGACACCTGTCTTTCAAACTAGGGCAGTGTGTAACGGCTAAAGAGAAACAGGAAAAAAAATCCTTCATAGAGATAATTTCCAATAATTTAAATGAAAATTCCACTTGTGAGTATGAGAGTACACATCACGTCTTTTAAAAAATATTTTTTAGCTGGAATGATGCAATTTTTTGGTAATAATCAAAATTCTAACAGCTTTTTTTTCCTTTTGCCATGTTTATAAATTGTATTTCAACTGCCTGTGCCCTGGTGTGCAACTTTAAATATTAGCTTGGGAGGATGACGATGTCTAAACAGGACTCACAATAAATCCAATATACAGGGCTGGAATCTTTTCCTCTTTGTCATTCCTGCGCAGACTCACTGGCTCAGTGAATGAGGAGCCAAGGCAGCACATGCCTTTAAAGCATAGTTCCTGCTTTAGAACCAGTCCAAATGAGAAAAAAAAATTAAGTGCAAGGCTCTGCTGCTCTCCAGTGGAGCTGAATGCAATCACCACAGTTAAAATGCCATCCCTTCTCAAGCTTTCTGCCTTTTTTAAAGCACATTTTCATTTCTTTGCTCCTGGACTGCTGCTGGGCCACCGGGTTCCTGTACAAGTGATATTACCTAATGAAAAACACTGATTTCCCCAATGATAGAAGTTGCACCTGAGGAGGTTTAGAGTGAATACTAGGAAAAAATTCTTCACTGAAAGCACTGCCAAGCCCTGGCAGAGGCTGCCCAGAGCAATGATGGAGTTACCATCTCTTGGGGCATCTGAAAGATCTGCAGATGTGGCACTTGGGGACATGGTTTACTGGTGTCCTTGCCAGTGCTGCGTTAATGGATGGGCTTGATGGTCTTAAAGGTTCTTCCCAACCTAAATAACCCCACGATAAAATGAGGGATGTGAAACAACTCAAAAAATTTTCAGTCTCAATAGGTATTTTCAAGTTTACTGTAAATGGCTGTAACAGCTCCCATTGTTCCAGTGACAGAACACATGACCCAGAAGGGAACTCCCTGTTCCAAATCTTAGGAAAATCAATCTCTCTCAGCAAGTGCAAGATGCCTTCTAAGCTGTATTATTGTTAAGAAAACAGGATTTCTGATATTATCTGGAGACCTTATTAGAAAGGCCTTTTTGCTGCCAGACAGCAGCAAACATAGAGCTGCAGAGTTCCAAAATCCAGGAGCTCAGCTTCTAACTCCTTCAGTCATCCCCCAGTGAATCACTGGCTCTATTTTTGCCTCCATGGGTGTGATAAACAAATTCCCTGGGAGCTGTCAGACTGCACTGCCTCACATCTGCCACTCACAGAGGGAGCTGCCTACGGGACAACCCAAATCCAGCCAGAGCTCCCCACCCTGGTCCCACAGTAAGGGACTAAAGGGACCAAACCTCCTGCTGTCAGAGCCTCCACCAGTGGCACAGGGCTTTGATATTCACTCTGGTGACCTGGGGTATCCTGGCCTGTAGCAGGAATAGCACAGCCAGCAGCACCAGGGAAGCGACTGTCCCTCTGTTCTTGCCACTGCTGTGTTCAGTTTTGGGCCACTCACTTTGAAAAGGACATTGAGGGGCTGGAGTGTGTCCAGAGAAGAGGAACAAGGCCTGTAAAGGGGCTAGAAAACATGTCCTATGAGGCTGGGCTTGTTTAGTCTCGAGGAGGCTCAGGGGTGACCTCACAGCTCTCTAAAACTCTGACAGGAGCAGTAGTGAGGTGGGGATGGGGCTTTTTTGCTGTGCCTGTAGAGAGAAGACCAAAGAAAACCGCCTTAAGCTGAGATAGAGATTCAGATTAAATATTTGATTTTTTTTTTTACTGTTTGTGTGGTCAGGGGTTGAAAGGGGCTGCCCAGTGGGTGGTGGAATCACCACACTGGAGCTGTTTAAGAGGCATCTGTGCCCAGCACTGTGTAATGTGGCTTACAGGGTGACAGAACCACAGAATCAAATAGGCTGGAGAAGACCTTTGAGTTCATCCAGCCCAACCTGACCCAACACCACCTTGTCAACCACACCGTGGCACTGCATGCCACATCCAGTCTTCTCTTCAACACCTCCAGGGCCGGCGACACCTCCCCGGGCAGCCCATTCGAATGCCCAGCCTGTGAAGAATTTCTCCCCAGTGTCCAACCTGAACCTCGCCTGGCACAGCTCAGGGCTGTGTCCTGTCCCTTGTTCCCCGGGACGAGCCGAGCCCGGCCCTCACCTGGCTGCACCCTCCTCACAGACAGGAGGGGTAAGATGTCCCCTGAATCTCCAGGCTGAGCTTCCCACAGCTCCCTCAGCCGCTCCAAACCCCTCCCCAGCCTCGCTGCCCTTTTAAAGCTCTCCTCCAATCCTGAGGAATCGGTGATTTGTCCAGACTCGGCGGATCCTGAGGCGCTTCCGCCCGCCCGGCCCGGCCCGAGCCGCCGCCACACGCCGGCCCCGCCCCGATGACATCACCACGCAGGCCCCGCCCCTCGCCCGCCCCGTGGCCCCGCCCGGCGCGGCGGGTGAGGTCACAGGCGCGCGCCGCTCCCCGCCCGGCCCCGCCGAGGCTCCGCCGCTGCCGCAGGCGCCGCTCCGAGCCGGAGCTGCCGGGCCCCGCCAGGCCCCGCGCGACCCCCGCCGCCATGGAGCTGGCGGACGGCGTGGTGTACCAGGAGGACCCCGGCGGGCCCGGCCCCGCCATGATGTCGGAGCGGGTGTCGGGGCTGGCGGGCTCCATTTACCGCGAGTTCGAGCGGCTCATCGGGCGCTACGACGAGGAGGTGGTGGCCGAGCTGATGCCGCTGGTGGTGGCCGTGCTGGAGAACCTGGACTCGGTGTGCGCCCACAGCCAGGAGACCAGCGTGGAGCTGGAGCTGCTGCGGGACGACAACGAGCAGCTGCTCACGCAGTACGAGCGGGAGAAGGCGCTGCGCAAGCAGGCCGAGGAGGTGAGCGCGGCGCTGGGCCGGGGCCCGCCCGGGGCAGGGCGGAGCGGCAGCGCCGGGGCTGGGGGCGCGGCAGGAGGATGAGGAGGGCAAGGAGTCCCGCCCGGGTCGTGCGGCTGAGGCGCGGCGGGAGCCGTCCGTGCGGGTCCGTGTGCCTGCGGTGCCCGAGCTGCTGTCCCGCAGGGATCCTGCGGTGCCCGAGCTGCTGTCCCGCAGGGATCCTGCGGTGCCCGAGCTGCTGTCCCGCAGGGATCCTGCGGTACCCGAGCTGCTGGCCCCCGGTACCCCCTGCCGCAGACGTGGAACCGTGCGCTGGTCGCGCTGTCACGGCCACGCGCGATGCTCCCCGCGGGCTGTCCGTTTTTGCAAAAACAGTGACACCGCACTGCAAAAGCCATGGGGATGCACCGTGTGTAGGCTGAAGCCTTTCGGAGTTGGTGCATAAAGCTGCAGGCAGCAACAGGTGGTGTGGACTCTCCAGTGATGTCGGCTCTGATTTAGGGTGTTAGGCGTTTTTATTTTGGTGTTTGTACCAGGAATCATTTCAGCACAAACAAGCTTGCGAGGTATTATCTAATATGATATTATAAAGCAATACAGTAGGAAGTAGCTGTGCAGGATAACTTCCTCCAGCTCATTGTCTTGCCAAACTCCTGAAGGAAACTGGATTGGCAGCAGTGTCTGCAATAGAAAAACCATCTTACAAATGTATTTCCAAACCCCTTGTCCTGTGCTAATCTCTCTGGTTGTGCTTGTCTTCTAAATTTTCCAAAAATCAGAAGAACAACTGCACTGAGGGTGAACACAGTATGAACAATAAAAGCTTAATTTAAAAAACACTAGCCCTGTACAAATACTTTTTTTGTTTCTGTTACAAGTGAGTGCAAAATGTTGCCTGCAGATTATTCCAGGACTCAGTTGTTATGAAGGACTGTGGTATGAATGGTGTCCCCCCAGCTCTTGGACTGACAGATCATTCATCCTCCTTGTCAAACACATGGTGGTTTTATGATGCCTTATGGACTCCAGTCAGGGGACTGGAGTTGCCACACTATTTCTGACACAAGCTGTTGTAAAAGGGACTTTCAGAAAATATGTTTATATTGAGAGTAATATGAAGAGGTTGATAAATACTTTCTGAACTAATTAATGAGAAAATCCATCAGGCTTGAAGCACAGGCAGTATTTGCCAGATCAAAAAGCAGGCCTTGGGCAGCAGGACAGAAACTGTACCAATGTGATGAAACAGAACACGGAGCTAATTTTGTTGTTGTAGCTTTTCAGGAACTGTATGTGCCTGTTTTGGTAGTGTGCTTCACTGCCATCTCCATTTCTCTGTGTCATGATAAATTCACTTGAGAGGACAGGCTTTATGCAGTTGAAGAACCAATGCTCATGCTGCAAGACACCTGGCTGATCTTTCCAAAGTGCAGTTAGACCAAAGACTGTATTTTCATGGTAAGGACAAAGGTCATTTTTGTGATGTGCTGAGGTCATTGAGCTCTACAGATGTGAAAGTCTTAGGTACAGCCTGGTGTATTCAGGAGAGGCACATGTGTTAGTCAGGCATGGTTGTTGAATTATTTCTTCGATGCTGAGGTAACCTGATGGGTCCAGTATGGTTGAAATAAAAGGAGGGAACAGAAATTTAACATTTTTCCTTGGACAAAAAGTTGCTGGCTTAGCACATTTCTTTCGTTTGGAGTTTGCCTCTGTCATGTGGCGGCAAAATGGAGAATTTTGAGCTGCTGAGTTCTATATTTATTATCATCTGTTCCTAGATTCACACAATGGTTTGGGTTGGAAGGGACCTTAAAGTTCATGTCACTCCAACCCCTGCCACGGGCAGGGACACCAGGTTGCTCCAAGTCCTGTCCAGCCTTGAGCACATCCAGGGATGAGGCAGCTACAGCTTCTCTGGGCAATTAGCACAGCTTCTTTTACTTTCTGCTTGTTGTACGAAATTTATTTGCACCGGTATCTTTATGAACATTAAATAGTTTACTGTTTGTGTAGGGGTCTTCTTATCCCATGTTTGTAATTTGCCTTCTTTATTTCCTGTGCTTAAAAAGTGTTATTAAAGAAATATATTAAAAGTTGTTGCCTGTGGATTTCTGGAATAATTTTTTTTAAAGTCACCCTGACAGAATTTCTGGGCCTACTTCTTAACCCTCTGGGTACAGCTTTGATCTTTGTAGTTGCTGTGAAATCACTTATCTGACTTTTCACATGGTAGGTTTTCTGATACCGCTGAAGGAACAGAGGAACCAGCTGCTCTGCTGTTCTGCTTCTGGTTCTTACCTTTCCACTTGGTGACTCTGAGGTAGCAATTCCTGCCCCCAAGAAGTGGAAGAGGAACCAGCATTTGTGCTTTTGCCATTTTTTACCCTGATAAGAGTTACTTCTGCAGCCATGTGCTGTTTCACAGCTGCACTTGTAGCTGGCCTGTGTTTTGTGTGCACTTGCAGAGAGGATAAAATCTACTCCATTTAGCTATGCCAAATTAGGATATCTTTTAGTTTTTCTGCTGTTGGTGGGATTAAGCTGTTTTTGAAATCTTTGGCAACTGTGAAAAAGGATTTACCACTACTAAAATTGCCTTAAGTCATAGCATGAACTTGATGTCTGCTTTTTCTTAATGTTCCCAGAGGTAACTTCTTCGTTAGGATTGTGTGTTGACTAAACACTGTGCAGTAAGAGTTTAAGTATTTTTAATTTGAGGAAACAAAACCGAGTTGCATTTTACAGAAAACTTTCACTCTATTTTACAGCTGTCAGGTTGTTTTCATTTTAATGTATTTTTGTGACCCCTAAGTCGATCTGAACTGGCTTTTGAGGGGATTTTTTTTCTCCCTGCTGCAAGAACTTGCCATTGGCTGAGAATCATTGTTGCAATACACATTGCTGAAGGACGTGTCATAGAGTAATAAAGATTGCCAAGTGGGTGGGACCCTGACATCAGATATGCTCAGCATTGCACCTGGTCCTGTGACAGGAAAACCAGTCAAGACGTGAAGAGACAGAAGATGACATAAATATAGGAAGAGATATTTCATTTGACTAATAATGTGTTACTGAGTGGTTGTGTGTAGGACAGAGGTTTCCAAATGTGCTGGGCTGCTGTGCAGTCTGAGTTCTTGTTTATTCCAAAGACCTCTGCAAGCTTTCAAGTAGGTTTAAAATTGATTACATAAATATTTTGGAGTTTAATTGTGTGGGACTTTCTACACTTTTTATATGAGGTCTGCAAGAACAGGTTGGACAAAAGTCTGAAATGACACACGTGATCCTGCCTGGAGAAAATGGGATGGATTAAATGGGAGTTGCCAAACATGGCTGATGATGGTATCTCAGGTTGGGTTTCAGTAGCAGGCACATGCAGGAGCAGCTCTGCATCACATCCTGTGTTACACCTCATCATAACCTAATCAAAATTAGGATCCAGACATCCAATGCTGAGCATCAGAACCTGGAAACAAGATGACCTTTTAAGGATCATTTCCAGCTGTATTTTCTGTAATCTTATATAATCTGGTCTGGTTGTTTTAAAGACAGGTTGGTGTCCTTCAGCTTGCTCTTAAAAAAAAGTACCAAAAATCTCACTTCTCACACTTCCCATTAGAGTTGCAAGACACATCTTTGTGGCCCAAACAGGACATCACTTAAATTGAGGAAAACTAGATTTTTGTCTGCCTCAGTGTTTTGAATAACCAGTAGCTGGGTTGAAATGAGAGGATCACTATTGAGTGCCTAACGTGTTCCTACATATGCTGCTGGATTTACATTAAATAGTGCAGGAGATAAGTAGTATTCGAGTGTATCGTCAATGTAAATTAAAAATAAAAAGTATTTTAATATGAGTGCTCAGCCTGTCCTTTGCTGCTCTGGTGGTTTATCTCACTAGTTCTTCTGTCATACTTGTGCAGGCTTAGGGTGTGATGATCAATCAGCTGGGGCTGTGTCTGTGATTATACTATCACCAGAAGGAGAAATGAAACCAAATAAAAATAAACAAAGTCCAAAGTTCTCAATCCCAAGATCTGATCAGGTATAGTTTACAGCAGGGGAGGGAAAAGAAACTCAGCTGTAATTACATAAATGCTTTAAAGTATAGTAATGTAGATTTGAACTTTAACAAAATGAAGGTAAACTAGTGGAAGGTAACAAAACCGTTCTAGGCAAAACCAGTTTTACCTCTTGCAGTTGAAGAACTTGAGAGGAAATACAAAATTATATCTATCTGTAGTTTCATGAGTAACAATGACATTGATGGCTCTGAATGGCTATTTGTTATTCATGAGTATAATTTTCCCTGGCCTTTAGCAAGCTATGACACATTTTTGGGAAATCATCAGAGAAACAACTAAACAAAGATGTTACAGTTTTATAATTCTGATTTCATGTTTTCCCATGTTTAGGGTAGCCTTAGCTCCAGTGCCAAATTTGCGTCAAACTTTGAAGCTCTTTTTGAAAAGGGAGTCTGCCAGGAATAGGCCAGACATGACTTGAATATTAAAGGGGCAAAAGTCTAGAATCAGTTACTACAAAGAAGAAATCAAACAAACTTAAACATTGTGGTTTTCAAATTACATAGACTAATTAATACTCCCAAACTTTGTGTGGAGGGGGTAGAAAGATTCTGCACATCTGTGTTTGAAGAGGGATTTTTCAATGGCAGCACCCAAAGCCGAGCTACCTGGGCTATGTCAGCTGTTCCTCAATTGTTGTGGTTTGGTTTCAAACACAGTCATATGAACACCATGCCCAGTCCTGTGATAGCTGTGCAGAGCTTGTCTGAAAGGAACTCTTGTTTCACTTCATAGGTTTTGATGCATTTCTGCATCTGAAGTACTTTTTAGTCAGAACTTCTTCTGATGATCCTGTGCAATTGAAGCCCTTTTCATAGGGTTATGAATTTCTGCTTTTGTAAAAGCTCTAAAACACAATGGCTACAATGTAGTAATAGTTCATTAACAGTTGATATATGACCATTAGAAATATTTTTCCCACTAAATTTTCCAAGCAATACGTAGGAAAAAAATATTTAAATCAGATTACTGTTTTCAAGTTGCTGCCTTCACTGTCTCTTTTCTTCCATGTGGTCCTCAGTTGCCTTTGCCCCTTTAACTGTCCTGGATGTTTGGAATTTTTTCCTGCAGAGGTTTCTCCTCCCTGTTCTATGGGCTTTGTGCATAACTTGTGTTGGTGGCCTTGTCTTCTCCTTGCAATGCAGAGCAAAGCGTATTGCAAACATCCTTGGCTTTTAGAAATATTCTTTGTGCCAGCAGTACTTGCTGAATTTCTTGACTTTTTGGGTAAGATAAATAGTAAAAAAAAAAAGTCCTTTCAAAGTTGCTATAATGGTGTGTTGGTAATTTTTATGTTAGGGAGTGTAAACACTGATGCATTCATCAGTGAATTCCAGAATATGGGGAGTCACAAGTGTGGTAAACCAAGGGAACAGAGGTGATAGTGATCATCACAGAGTTTTCTGTGCAGTTGTCAGATTGTAGATGGTTATTAAGGATTTGATGAAGACTGTGAGAATTTATAGCAGAATTTGGTGGGAATGGAAAAGATACCAAATCATTTTGGTTGGCACTACTGCTGGTGTGTCCCTGTCGCAGTGTCTGTACCTTTGTGCTTATGGGTGGAAATAACTTTACTCATGATCAGTCAAACTAAGGATACCACAACTCCCTGTGTTCACATGCACTGTTGGCAGTTGTTGTACATTGTTAGACAATAATAAAATAATTCATATTTACGTTAATCCCAAGCAGGTTCTCTGGAGTAGCTGGCACTTAGTTGAAAGTTATTACACAATATAACCTAGACTGGGTGCTTGACTGATGGACCTGGACTGAAATAGTTCTTTGTGTTTAAATGTGGCCTTGATATTCAGTTGTTTTGGAAACCACCTTGCTCCTTCCTGGCTGTGTGAAGGGCTGTTGTGTTTCTTCCTACCTGCTGAAAACCTGTAATTAGTTGTTTGGTCTAACTTAACTCTTTTGTTGTTGTTTAGAAATTCATTGAGTTTGAAGATTCTCAAGAACAAGAGAAAAAGGACTTACAGACCAGAGTGGAAGCATTAGAGTCACAAACTCGACAACTTGAACTAAAAGCAAAAAACTATGCTGATCAAAGTAAGTAAAAATGCTGCTCTCCTTTTAAGTGGTATTAGTGCATTTTAATTTTTGTTCTGTAAAGTGATAATATATATGTTAAGTGTCTGTGACCTCTGATTCCTGTACTTAGACAGATAACTGGATTTAACTATTGTGCAAGTCTGTTTTCTTTAGAGTTAAGGCAAACAAGTCAGATATGAGCTTGTGACTTGTAATCGATTCTTCTGGTATCCTGCTTGTATTGCTTGCCTTATTGCTTTCTTCACATTTAGCAACTTTTTCAGGAGATGCTTTGATTACTTCCTTGTTAGTGATAACAAAATAAGGTATTTTCTTCCTATTAAACAGTTGTCTCTGCTAAAATAAATGTAATCTTCAGGTTTAGAAGCACAGCTGGGAGGAGGAGAGCATTGATGGTGGTTCTCATTAACTTTTATATAATTTTTGCTGAATTATTTATTTCTAGGAGACATTCAGTTTTTATGGGAAAAAAAAAGTTTAGGGAGAACACTTCCCTTTTTAGAGATGTTCTGTGTAATTGAAAAAAAAAAAACTTCTGGAAACTTTGGGAAAAGATGATAGTGATCAGTTGTCTTGAAATGCTTGAGGTTACATGTATTGTAGTTTAGACATTCTGCTGGGCTACTTGTTTTCCAGCCACACAGTCATTGAATGAAACTTCATCAGTTTTTCTACTTTTGTACTTCAAGCTTCTAAGCCATTCCTGTTGATGTGAGACTGTTGTGTTCATCAGTTAATATCTAGCTTTTATTGCTGGACCCTGCAGGAATGTAAAGTGAGACTGTGACAAGACTGAGAGATGACCAGTTTCTAAAAACAGTGTCAGTCATCAAAGCAGCCCCTTTTAACTCTTCTTTCTTCCTTTATTCCTACTCAGCTACATTTCCTGCCCCTAACACAGTTGTAAGTTATAAGTTATAGCTCTTTTCCAGCTGAAGCTCTAAAACCTTTATTGTAAGGTTTAATTTTCATTGGCGTGATTGAGTCTATAGCAGGGCAGGAGTATTAGTCTGAGGGTGTTAAGATGAATGTAGGTGTCATCCAGGGCAGAGTTTTACTGAAATTTTGGACAGCTCACAATGTTGTTGGCAAATCTTAGAGGCATGACCTGCTTCATTATCCACTGTTCAAATATTCCCAGACTCTGTACAGGCAGGGATGAAGGAGCACTTCAAGCAATCTTTCCTATCAAAGACCAGGGTGATTATTTCCTAGGATTGTCTCTTTGTAGATGAAGTCAGGCTAAAATGGATAATTGTAGAGACTTGTACCAGAAACCCTGAGATTCTTGTGGAACAGTGTGTGTGTGTGTGTGTATTTAAGAGCATCACAGGAGGGGAAAAGAAGATGTTGTAGCAGGAGTTAAGTGATCTGTTTTGGTGACAAAGACACTGTTTTAGAAGGCCTGTGCTCTAAACACCCAGCCCAAACAGCTTGTTCATGGGAGACCCTGCTCTCTGACAATAAGATTGTGGATCAAGATTGCATCCTGTCTTGTAGGCCATGGCTTTATTCTGTTAACACAATCCAAAGGACAAAGTGGTTGCACGAAAAAGAAAAATCAGTTGGATTTCTGGCAATGAATGTGGCAGCATACCTGGAGTTTCTCTAATAGAAATTACATTTACCGTGTATTGATAACAACATTTATGTTGCTCTGTGAGTCTGTTGGTGTGAAATTCTCTTTGCTTTGAAGCCTTCAAGTATATGTATGATTTTAAAGTTTTATTTATATATTGTGTGTATATGTGTATGCATATATATAATAATAATAATGAAAGTATTTGCCCAAGAAACTCAGTTGTTCCAGTAGAAGCACTGAGGGTTGCTAGAACTACTTTTTTGTAAGAAGTAATGTTACCATAACTATGTAAGGCTCTAGTGATAAAACAATGATTTTAGACAGTTCCAAAATCTGTTTATTGGAGGAAAAAAATCTTTGTATTGGAGAAGAACTTCTGTGATGGCAAAATTGTGTATTTGGAGAAACAATAGGGCTGGGTTAAACACTGGGTTTGGTTATGCTTGGCCTTGATAAGCTGTCTGGGACAGCTTGAAAGGCTGTTGGGAAGATTTGACATACTGCTGATGCAGAGCAAGATCAAAGGGAACACAAGCACATTTGTTGAACACCTAATGAATATTATGCAAGTTAACTGGTTTTTTTAGTGATCTAAATTTCTAAGGCATGAAAACCATATGAGTACATATTTGTGAAGCAGCTTAACCTTACTGCATTACCTTGTTTTGTTTTATAGACCAGGCAACTGGCATGTTGTACAATCCCAATCATCGATGTGTCACTTCAATTCAACTCCAAGTCTTTTAGCTATATTTCTTTTTCTCTTCTACTTTGTGTAGTACTGCTTGTGCATCTAAGTTAAGCTCTGGTATTGCTAACTGTGTTACCACATGTGGCAGTGTTATCACTGGTAATGGGAGTTGCAAATGTCTGGCACAGAGCAAGTAACCAAATAAAACCTGGGTCTGGAGTGCAGAGTGAGATCACAACATCAGTTGGTGATATGAGTAATAGCTTAGAATGGAAAATAGGTAATACATGGTTTTGTGTATACAAATACAAGATTTTTTGCTTCGTGTAGGCTGCCTGTGTTCTGTATGTTTTTACTCAAATAAGCAAAGCCTATGAGAACAAGTTTCGTCCATTAAAAAGTTTTCACTCATTCTCTATAACACTGGCAGTGCTGAGCATTTAGTGAAGGCTTGTCAGGTGGGGCAGCTCTTAAGTTACATGGTTCAGGTCTGCTTGATTGTATGTGATTAAGTCTGTGTGCCAGTTAAAATTGCTCAAGAAGTTATGGTTGTTATGTCCTGAATTTTAAGTACTTGTTTGTGCAGTCTAAGTGATTGTCATACTAAATCAAAAGAAAAAAAAAGTATTTCTTTGCACTTAAATTTACCCTGTGGGATTGCACCCTTAGCTGAGTGTTCAATCAGTTAGGTTGGAATAAAGCTGCTGTTTGACTTCTTTTCCCCTCATCAGAAATTGAAACAGTTGCTGCCAGATGAATGAACTACCTTGAAGTGCTCTGTTCTTTTTTAGGAGGTGGAAAGAGGGGAAGATGACAGCAAAACCCTGCTGGGAGGACTGAGCCCAGCAGATGATGAAATCCCCAGCGGTGGGAGCAGATGCACTGGAGTTACCACTCCTGCATGATGCCTAGCACTCAGTCCTGGTACTTGATGGGCTGTGGTGGTTGCCTAAGTCAAGTTTGCAAAAAGATGGTGCAATATGTGGCACTCTGAGATAAACTCATTAAGCTTTAGAACTGCTTAAAGGAGAGCAGAGGTGTAAGGATTTGTGGCTTCTATTTGAGTGCAGGAATGGGCTCAAATCAAGAGCACTGATGAAGCTCCTTGGCTTGTGATCCAGCTTTTCATCTTGTTTTGCACTGCTGCTCTTGGCTGTAACTTTCCCTGGGTTGCTCTGTCCCTTGTGTGGCCTGGCTCTCAGCAGTACCTGGACAGAGAGGAGGGAAAGGCAATGCCTGTGCTCTCTGTGCCGTGTGGAAGCTTGAGCAAGTTAAATAGCACAGAGTTCCTGGGGATTTGTTTAGGAATGATGTTGGTACGGGCAGAGATTTTAGAAGTTCTTGCTGTGGGTCTGTAGTGAACTTTTACTGTGTGTTGGCAAATGTCTGTTTTTGGGTTTATGACTTACCTAGAATTCATGTCATTTTTTCCTTCTCAGCAGCAGAGGGCACCTGTGAACATGATAATGCCACATGTTTAGTAAATAACATTTTTCTGTTTTGCAGTGGTGTATCTGGGGCCAATACCAGTCTTTGATATAATTTTAAGTATTTCTTACAAGAATTTGAAAATACCTGACTTCCACATTACTTCAAGTCTTTGCTGTTGTGAGACCCCCTTATTCTACTTGTAATTTGTTTGATGTCAGCCCTGGACCTGGAAAACAGAGGGCTGTTAAAAACTTGTAATAGCAATACACAGCTCATTTGTCCAGCAGTGCTGTGTGAAGGCACATGATACTGCTGGGGTAGTGCTCAGTCTCCAGTTACAGGAAGGGATAAGATCTTCTCAGAGCTCACGGGATGTTCCGCTGAGTGGGGGGGAGGGCACGGGCTACAGAGGTTTATTTTAGTTTCCTTCCTTGGCTCTTTCTGGGAAAGTCAGTTTTCTTTATGTATTACAGGTTATAAGTTAATTAAATTTTTGGGAGTAAAAAATTACTGGTATATTTTGACTTACTACAGGAATGGAACAACTTTGGCATAAGCTTTCTGGAGGAATCAACTTATTTATTAGAGAATCTGAAAAACACAAAGTCTTCATGACTGAAGTGCTGTCTGATGGAGGTGGTAGGCTGTGGGAGTTGAAAGATTTGGCTCCTTTTCTGGATCTGCCTAGTGCTAAAGTACAACCAAGATAACAAAGTGCATTTGACAAGAAAACAGATATATCTGCATACCTGACTTTATCAAACCTGAGCTTTGTGTGCAAGATAGATTACTTTTGGGAAAAACTGCATTTGTGAAAGAAACCTAATAAAACAAACAAACAAACAAACCCCAAATAAGTATAATCCCAAGAAACAGCTCTTGGGTTTTGGAGCTGTAAATGTTGTGACACAACTCTTGGAATGACAGTATTTCCTATGTCAGGTGATACTGTGCAGATATTGCTTGCTGAAGGTTTTATTTGGGATATGAGACAAACGCTTTGAAAGCTGACCTAAAAACATTTGTTTTTCTCAGAAGCTAAACAGGACTATTGCTTTCATTGGCTTCAAGAGGAGATGCAAGACCAGGTTTTGTTGTGAATGTTCTGCAGATGTTATTTGATATCTGGTTTTCCTCTGAGCTCTCAGGACACCAGCATTGCTGTAATGTACACCCAGGCAGACAGCCGCTCTTGGATAATCTGAAGGCATCCAGTATCTGAGATATCTCTGCACATGGGATATCATGCAGCTCATGATTTCCCTGTTGTTAACAGGGAAACTTCAGCTGTGAAGTTTAACAGAAACAGAAACTTCCCAGAAAGTTGTTTTGAGATTTGATTTGTGTATCTGCACAGATGGTGATGTGAATAACTAAGGTGGTGTGAAACAGCTCTGTCAATAAATGCTGCTTCTAGGGATGGCTCAACTGGTGTTTATCTCAAGGAATACAAAAAAGCTTTTCAATAGGTCCTGGAAAGAGGTTGAAAAGTTCAGGTTTGTTCAGTGGGGGTCTGGATTGTTCCTGCTTCATTTTCACAGGCTGACAGCAGTAGAACTAATCTGATTTCCAGCAAAGGAGGAAGAGAATGGCTTGAGTTCTTGTATTTCTTGATTAACAGATGTGGAACTGAACTGTTTGCTAGTGTGTGCTCAGTGTGGATGTTCCTCATCTCTGATGATGTCAGTCATTATCTCAGGTTAGTTTACCAGGCAGATTCCCCCTACCCTTTGCTACAGTGTGCCTCAGGTATCAGTCACAGAAAAATTCATCTGCAAGAAGTGTGAGTACCTGGGTGTGCTGGAAAGGGAGGCTTTCCTCCTGACTGTGCATTTCACAGTGCCTTTCCTGGCTTCCTGAGTTCCCAAAGACTTTGGGCTGTCTGTGTGGTTTTGGGCTGTCTGTGTGGTTTTGGGCTGTCTGTGTGGTTTTGGGAGCCAGCAGCCCACTAGATGGAGCAGGGGGTACAGCTGGCTCCAGAGCAGGCACTGAGCCAAGCTACAGGACTCAGAACTAAAATAAAATGGAGCAGGAAATTAGAGCAGTGATTGGCCTGCTTTAAGCTTAGCTGTTAATATACCTGAGCAAGAGTGGTGAGATGAAATCCATTGGTGTATAATTAAGTGCTCATGTGTGTTTTTAAGTTAAGGGAGCATTGTAGTTTATGTGCTGGAGTTTGGTTGTTACAATGATTCTGTTGCTCAAAATACTGCAGTAACTTAAGAAAATTACTTTAAATCTCTTTTAGAATCTTATATTCCTGATTTTTCCTGTTTTTATCAGACAGGGAGTAGCCAAGTGTATAAATGGAGCATCCCACTGTTTGCAAAGCAGTCAATCAAAAGTTTGCTCAGTAAAACACCTCTTTTGCAGTGACTGGGCAAGAAGTTGGATTTTGGGCTTGATTTTTTGTAGAAGTTTCTGGTATATATTCTTGATTGTTTGAGTTTCAGCCTATGTGAGGAATGTCCTGGCATGTGGTTGTCTTTATATTAAATATTGTAGCAGCAGGATGTTTAAAGAATTTTGGTTTTTTAAGTTTTGTTTCAGGTTTTTGGTAACAAATTGCAGGGATTTTGTGTGCCTGAGACATAGTGCAATCTTGAACAGTCCAAAAGTGTCAGGGTTAAGACCATTGCTGCTGCATGTGTTGATATTTGCTATCAACAGAGCATTCTTGACAGCTAAATTATCTTCATAATTTCAAGTGCCCCACTTATTAAACTGAGATCTAGAACTGTAGTTCCCAGTGTAAGAGCTACTTGAACATGTTGGTCTTGTCAAGGGGTTGAATTTTTCACTTGTTTTACAAATTAGTTTTTTTTGTGCTGGTTTGATTTGCAGGTCTTACCACTTCCAGGTTAAACACTTGTTTGATAGCTTAGTCCCCTTTTCAGTGATGTGTGTGCTCTTTGGCAGCTACTTTAGGAGGTCATAAGGTCCTTCTGGATCTGTATCTTAACTTTGATGTGGGACCTGCATTAAAGAATAGAGCCAGATGAAAGGTGTCCAAGGAGAGTCTTCAGACAATCCTGGTGCCAGAAAGGGCTCGTTAATGAGCTGGATCTCTGTCCTGGCTTGTGTAGGAAGAACTTGTAATTCCTCTTGAAGGCATCACACTGGTTGGATTTGCCATTCTAGCAGGTCTGTTTCTCTTTCTCCCCCTCAGGCTTATCAGGAGTTTGAGGCAGAGGACAACATACAGATGAAAGGTGTTCCAAACTTGGTAAAAGCCATCAGACTTGGGAGGTAAGCTCTGACTTTCAAACAGGCAGGGTGGGCAACTTGGCTGCCTAGTTCCTCATGATGCTGTCAGGAGACAGAAACTCCAGTTTCTCTAGTTTACTATTACATTTAATATCCCATTTCCAGGCTTAATCGGTTTTCTGTGAGAGAACTTTGGTCAAGATTGGTATCTCAGGTCATTAAAGCTGTTAGAACATTGGCAGTGCTGGAGAAGCTTGCACTAGGCCTTGGGTTTGAGTTTGTGGTGATGTTCCAGGGGGATGCCTTCTCATCAGCCTAAAAGCACTAGAACATTTGCATTTTATGCTCATACTTATGGTGCTTGAAGACTTTTGTATTTTTTCCACATAAGCTTTTAAGAGTGAGTAGTGCAACTTTTTTGGTACCTGTTATATTTTGCACATGTATTATCTTAAACAATGTAATCTTGCAATGTAAGATCTTCCTTGATGTGACAAGGCTTTGTAAAGACACATTGCAACAGAGACAATGGATACTTTTGCTTTCAGGATATATATAATCAAACTAATTTTATCAGTCACTCCTAAGAATTTGACATCTCAGTGGAAAAAAGTCTGAGACTGAAATATCAGAGAAACTTTGTATTGTTACTTCAGTCTGACAGGAACTATGTCTGGTTGGCACTTGGCAGGCTCAGCACGTGGCAGGCAGTGCCAGCACACAACTCCATTCCTCTTGGGGTGTTATCAGGGCCAGACTTCCACTCCTTTGTATGTTGGTGTATTAAAACGGAACTGGCAACAATTTAGTTTAAAATGTGTTTCTGGATGCCAGTGAAAGGCATTTTGCCCTCCTATTTAGTTTCCTGTTACTGCTAATGGGAATGTTCCTTTAATAGTGACTTAAGTTTCTCAAAGTTTTTGGGGTGAGAATCTGGTGGTCTTCTTCAAAATTCTTCTGACTCTGTGATCAAGTCGGTGATGATTTCTCATCCTTGGGGAATATCTGATCTCTTGCATAGTGTTTAATTGGAAAAATAAAGTGTATTCCGTTGTTTGGGGTTTTTTTTTGGCAGGATGTTATCTTAATGGGAGGCATATTTTGGGTAGAATAGATTTCTGGTGCTGTATCTCATCCTGCTGGTATTGGAAAAACCAGTTCTGAGGACTCTTGATGTGGTGTCTGTTGAGGGTATATAACTTAGTGTACGTCCTCTTCTGGCTGAAACTTCTACCTCTAGCAGTGTAATATATTGCACAGCTGGAAATGACTTCCAGAAGAAAGTGCTTAAAGTCAGTTATCTCGTCTTCTGGGCCCTTAATTGTTTTAACCTTTGTACTTAATGAAAACTGTGGTCAGATCTCATGGAGATATCGCCCTTAACTATGCAGCATCACCAGCCATGTATATTTGTCTTCAATGACTTGATTCAAGGAACTATTTATTATAACTGGGCCATTAAAGTTTAAAAACATTTTAAAGCTTTTCTTTCTTCACAGATGGAAAAGCGGTGTGCTTCTTTATGGAACCTCAACCCCTGTGCAAGTGTGTGTTGTATCTGTAACAGTGGGAAATGCTTTTCTGGACTTTGTGAAGGCTGGTTGTGGGCAGCTGCAAAGATGGGTGTTGGTAACACCTCATGTGGTGTTAATCTTCATTAAATGTACTGTTGAGTACTTTCCCAGAATCCACTTGCAGAATTCATCCCTGGAGTTGGCTACACAGTCTAGACATGAACTCACTGAACAATGTTGGGTGCATCACCTTGGTTTGTGTGGAGTTCTGGGTGAGGCTGAATTGACTTCACCACCTGTTGTGAAGCAGAGGGGGAGGCTCCTTGGATGCTGTTTATTGGAGAGGGAGCTGCTTTCAAATACAAGGTCCATCAGTCTTTGCCCTTTCTGATCTCCTGTTTTCCCAAAGAAGGTTTAGCACAGTGGAAAGGTTATGAGGGAGATCCTCTGGGATCTGTGGTGCACAGCCTGGGCACGGTGTGCTCACATGAGAGCTGCTGAGTATTTCTGATGGGCAGCTGTTTAACATCTCGTAACTCATGACTAGGATGTTAATCAGGCAAAGATAGTGGATAAAATATGGTCTGTCACATCATAGCTTTGTTAGTTATAAGTTCTGATTCTTGCTTCTGTAATGTCTTACCAAAGGCATCCATAAAAGTGCACTTCAAATGTACAAGGAGACTTAAAACACCTTGTGCCCCAAAACAATAAATGCAACTCTTCTATTCAGTAGTGTTCTGCATTATATAAATATGTATCTTTTAGATGCATGCATTGTACTGTAAAATACATTTTTCTCTGTGTTGTGCTATGTTGTTCCTCCCCTGCTGCTATTTGATCCAAAGAGCTTTTGTTCCGTTCGATAACAGGGCAGAAATGGAAGCATTTGATCTGGCAATGGTATAAATAATATTTGATGCAATATTTTGGCCAGATATTTATAGGTGGACTGCAAAAGGTTGTGTCAAGGAGCGTAATGTTCTTATAAGAGCAAGATTAGATCAGTTGTGCAGAATGTTTATACAGATTTGAGTGAGTAGACAGTTATGTATTTTGGTTCCAGCATTTGACTTGGGCAAATACTTTTTTCCATTAAAACTTACTTAGGATAGAATACTGTGCCAAAATACAGATATATAGATAAAAAATAAATTATATATGGAGAATTAATTTTCAGGAGACCCAGCTGGCAACATGAAAATATGCAAAGCATAGAAGATCTTGGCATTTGTCTTCAGAGAATGTGTGTCTGGCCATGACTCTGGAAGCATGGAACTATAAATTTGAACTTTCCCAGGGATATTTAAACATAGCAAGTAGAATAAGCTCAGTTACACAATTTGATGCATTCGCTTATGTCACATGAATATTGTGTTCAAAAATACCTGTATAAAAAGATAGAATTTGCATCTAAGCAGCAAAAATGTTTTGTGTTTGAATGACACAATAAGTTGTGTGTAGAAGGTTCTGAATTCTGTTAGTTTTTCTGTAAATCAATTGCATTGGGATATCATAGTTTGTTTCTGCTCAGTTTCATCTGAACTGAAACACAGCACAGATGAACTGAGCTGCTCAGTTGGTTTCATCTCCCTCTAATAAGAACTTGCTGTTTAAAGTTCTCCTAAATCTGCTAGATGTATTTTTAATTTCTTGAAATACTTGCAGAAGCATTCAAATGTTTTCTCTCTTTAAATCTATTGCCTTAATGCTCAGTGAAGTGTGAGTGAATGCCAGCAGAAACCTTAATTTCTGTACCACATACGGCTTGAACCTGTTTTAACAGACACCTTGCCTGTTTGTCCTGGCTAAACACCTCTGGAAATTGTGTGGATGTGTTTTAGGGAACTGAACCTTAGCTGGAGCCTGTGGCTTCATCTGGCATTGAGGGATGTGGCCTTTGCCTCTTCCTGCAGTTTCCATGTGAAACAATCTGGATTGGGATGAGCAGTAAGCAGGACTTGAACAGAAAAATCCCCTCACTGGCCTAGCAATCAGCAGGGGAAAATAGGACTTGGGCTCTTTAGGGGAATGCAAATTGCAATATTGTGCTGCTGTTGATGTACTTGGAAAGCTCAGTGATAAGAGCTTAAAAACTTAAACACTGACATACTTTTTCTCCTGCTTTGTGTTATTCACTTCCAGGAATATTCTGATCTGTTTGCTTAGGCCTTAGCAAGTCAGTCTCACTTACCAGAGCTCTGAATTTAGTTTTAATTATTATATATATTTTTTTTTTCTTCCAGTTAGCAGACTTGAGGAGCGGGAGGCAGAACTCAAGAAGGAATACAATGCACTTCATTCAAGACATACAGAGGTAGGTTGTTACATCAAGATGATTTTGGGGTATCTGTAAAAATGTATATCCCCATTCCCTTTGTGATTTCCTGGTTCCCTTTCTCCCAACACGTTCTAAAACTTTATATTTGTGTCGTAACTTTCTTCTTTCAGAGCAAGGTATTTTGGCAGATACCAAACCTCCTTTCAGCATTTAGGTTTATCAGTTTTATTGGATCAAATATTTCTATCAATTACTTGGTTCTTAAACTTTTTTCTTACATGTTTTACTAGGAAGGGGTACTTCTTTCCTTCTGAGTCCACTTCACTGTTTTCTTTTCAAGTGATCCATCTTTTGTACTTACTGAAATGGCAATTGTTTTTCTTTCAGTTGACTAAATAATGAACAGAGCATTTAGGAAGATTTTTTTTTTTAGCTCTAAGGTGCTTACTTGGACAGATGTCATGTTAAAGACACAATGTAACTGCATTTTGTGCAAGCTTAATTTCTAGCAAATTTTCTCTCTTCTCTTCATTATTGGCTTCCTTCCACCTGCCACCCCGCCTTATTCTTTACTTCACTGATGAATATTTCAAAGTTGGATGTCTTTCTCTTCCAACTACTGACCTGAGGTTCTGTATCCATGTCCTTCACAATGCCCACCTTTCAGCCCTCCCTATCTGTCCCTATCTGTGGCTGCCTTTCCTGGAGTTCACTGCCAAGCAGAGGTGCTGGCTCAGCACCCCAGGGAATGTCACCCATTTTCAGTCCTAATGGACCAAGACCTCCTGAAGCTGAGTCACCCTGGTGAGTTCTACCAGGGATGTGAAGCAGAGAGCTGAATCAATTCCTCTCTGCAGTGTGTGTGTTGTGGTGAGAGCTGGGAGTTCCCCTTGCAGCTCAACCTGCCAGAGACAGGGTCTGCATTGCAGTTCCAGCACCAGCCTGCCCAGCAATAAAGTGTCTGCAGCTGCAGAGATAGCAGGGCTGGGGAGAGCTCTGGGGACAGGCTGTACCCTCCCTCACTCTTCTGTTAAATCAGTGTCTGTCCTGCTGCTCTCTGGAGGGGGTGATGGGCTGCCTGGTGTGAGTGCAGGAGAGCCCATGACGTCTCCTTCACACTGGGACTGTACTTGGGTTAACTGGCTTGATTTTAAATGGATTAGGGTATAAGAACCTGAGCAGTTGAGATGGCAGATTGGAAGGTGGGGTGTAGCGGGTAGTGAAGAGGATAAAATGTTTGGTCAGAACGGAATGGATGGAACAGCTTGAGCATGTTCTGACTTCTGTGCTCTGGTTCCTTGTCTTTCCTGTGCTCACAGTGGGTTTTGATCTTGTGCTGATCATACTCTGCTCTAACACTCGGATGAGATGAGTGACAAAGCATTGTGCTGGAGTTCCTGAGGTGGAACTTCTGAAACCTAACTATGCAAAATCTTGTTTCTGTCTTTCTCTGACTGTAAAGGTCTAGATGAAGGAAGCAATTATGCAGCCAAGGGCAGTGTGCTGGAAAGCAGAATGGTTTATGGTGGTCTAAAGACTTCAAGTCTCTGCTCTTTGAATTTGAAAGGAATTCTGTCAGTTGCCTCTTGTATATGTTCTGTTTAATAGAATCTGGCTTGTTTTCATTCCTGAGTAAAAGCAGGCCTGTCTGCTCTTTGTAGCTGTGAGGGCTTTTTTGTCTTTGCTGCTGAGATGATGCACTGCTACTGCTGCCTCTTTCAGAACAAACCATTCAGGGTGGTTTCACCTGGTGACTAGGAGGTAAAGGATCTTACTTTCTTTTTTCTGCAGAGCTGAAGGGTGTAACTTCATAACTATGGCACTGGCTTTTTAAAGACTTGGCTAAGGCTTTTATGTTTATTACTCATTTGGGAAACTGAGGCAAAGCGATACTTGAGATCTCCTGGAGAATTGAGTAATACCTGTGGCCTCTCTCTGCACAGGCTTCTAAAATAAACCTCTTTTTTATCTATTTAAGGAGGTTATTCTTTTTCTCCTTTGGGAAACGCTAGGCTGAGGCAGTTCGATATCTTTCCCTGACACACAGAATATGGGCTCAGTTTAATGAAGCATAATTGGGCCATGGAAGTTCCTCAGTGTTCTGCACTGATACAATGTGACAGAACAGTGAGCCTGGCTCTGGCACTGGGAATGGACTTTGTCAGGTTCATTAGGATAAACACACATCCCCAGCAAGTCCCTGGGCAGGGACAGGAAGAGAAGGCTAGTGGAGTTGTCTATTTACAATTATAGCTAAGCATGGGCAGCTGTCACATTGTCTGTGACATTAGACTTTGGATATAAATTCAGGCAAATAGATTTTCTAAAGCCTTATGCTGAGCATTAACAGCTTGAGCTGTAACACCTAGATGTAACATCTTTAGGTACTAATGTATCTGCCAGCCACACCATCTTGTGTGTGGATAATGATGCATCAAGCTGTCCAGTGGGAGTGGTGCTTTTGCTTCAGTGAGAAACTCATCACAAACCCTGAAAGAAAAAAGGTACTTACATGGAAGTATGTTTAGGACTTTGATACTGAATCAAGGAGATTGTAGAAATATCTGTTACCTCAATATATCTAATTATTTGGTACAGAGAAAGATCTATGTGCACACAGTTGGGTGCACATTCCCAAAGGGAGGAGCTGCTTGTGCCTAGCCTGATTGGATCTGCAGAATAAGCAGTAGGGTCTATAGCACTGAGCCTGGTCTGACAGCCAAAGAATTACTAAAACCATCTGGGGGAGCTAAAGCAGTGACACAAAAAGGAAGGAGGAGCGAAAGAGCAAGGAAGGTATAAAGGAGATGCTCCCAACCTGGTTAAGGCAGAGGTGCAGGTAACAATATCCCCAACATGGCATGTTCACATTTGTTTGTGATAAGTGCCAGGCTTTTATACACTGGGTGTGGTTGCATTTGTAAAGGTAGAAATTGAAATGAGTGCCAGGCTGTTCATTGTCTTTTACTTACTGAGTGCTGAAGTTTAAGATGTAGAAAAACCTTGTAACACTTTTGCAGTTGTAAAACTTGTCATCTGCCCTATGAGGAAACCAGTCTGAGTATTTTTATGAGGTGGAAGGACATTGCATTCAAAGGGAGTTGATTTCATGTACACTCTGTAATGTGTTCAAAAGCATGTTGTAGTTGGTTTGTACATGTGCCTTAAAATCATTAACACCTGAACTGTGAAATGCTGTTAACTAAGGTAATTCTTCCAAGTTCTGAGTTTATCTTTAATCCCCTGAGCTAATAATAATTGAGCAATGTGTTTAATTGCAGCAATGCTGAAGTGCTCTGTGTTTGTGATGTGTATTCCTAGGAAAAACTGGTTGTATTCAAAATACTTGTGGACTTCATGGGCAGCAGAGCGAATTGTCTGTAGTGAAAGGTTATGGATGACTAAATACTGCAGATTGTATTGAAGATGGTAGACGTAGTTAATTATTTATCATCTGTCCTCCAACATAACTTCAGTAAAAGTTATGCTGAGTGGAGAGCAATTCAATCCATCTAAGTAAAAAAAAAGTCAGTAATATTAAAACCTTTTTATTTCAACAGTGGAATAATCTCGACACAGCAGAACTTCTAATCAGATTTTGAGTCCTCAGAATTCTAGTGCATTAATTCATTACAGGATTTTAGATCAGAGTGGCACTTCATGGATATGCCAAAGCATGAGGGTCATTTAGATTGAAAAGATTTTTGAATGTCATTTGGTTCAAATCCCAGTGGTTTTGGAGTGAGTCTTCAAAGTTTTATTGCAGATGAGCAGTTAGAGTGGGCTTATTTCTCAGGAAGCTGCAGTATTTATTACTTTAACCTTCAAATTAAGTTTGTGGAAGTTGGGAATTCACACACCATTTCTTATGACTCTACAGCACTACCTGTGGAGCTCCCCATCCCATGGGAAGGGAGGATGAGGAACTCTTTTCCTTGTGGACAGTATTCCAGTATTGTGAACTTTTATCCTTGGGACCCTGAGTTGAGGCAGAGAGTGGGCTTTACATGGTGGTACCCCTGTTCTGATTTTTTGGACACCACAGGCACATATAGCCTGGATCTGTGGAGAAATTGCTGTGTGGCACTGCACATGCACATAGAAGGTTATGATTCTGTGAATCTTCAGTTGCCATGCAGCACTGCACATTCTGGTTTTAATTTTATTTTTCAGTTCCTATAGCTTGTGTGCATTGTGCTGAAGTATGTGATCTACAGATTTGGTTATTTTATTATCAGCTTCATTTTCAGCTGCAGAGCAATAGAAACTGAACAGTCGTTTAAATTGACTTGCCCTCCAGCCTCTGTGGGTAATACATGTGATGAGAAGTTTCAGTAAATAAGAGAACAGACTGAGACGAGGGAAGAGAGTAGGTTAAAACCATGTCCTTCGCAAAACATGAAAGTTGTGTGGGTTTTGCTGACCCTGTTATTTTTTCCTATGTGTTAGCAGTTCCCTGGAGGGAACTGCTCGTCTTCTGTTGATGAGAGACACTCATCTTCTGTTCACTGGCTGAAAACACAATAGTTGTTCTGTTTAAAATTTAACTTTGAGAAACCAATTGGTGTGCTGAAAATGGGAGTGTTTGTAGGCAAGTCAATAACATCTTCCTCCCATGATGAGGGAATACATGAACAGGGTATGGAATGGTCTAATGTACATTTCAAAGTCATACACTCCTGGGAGTCCCCCCACTCCCCTGGAGCTCCTAAACTATCTGTATTATAATAAATTTGTGAAAAACTATGCAAAGGAACAAGCAGAGCACCTAGTTCTGGCTGCTTGGTTGAAATGGAAAAAAACAAATGTGGATGGTTGAAGGTGGAGCTTTCAGTCCTTTTGTGCCTTTTGTTTGTCTCTGTGTGTGAGCAAGCATTAAAAACCAGAAAACAAATGGGATGGTCTGGTGAAACACTGCGTTTTGTTGGAGGATAAATGTTGTAAGCTTTTGACAGCAGTCCAAGTATATTATATAATGTTTCTCTGAAAATAGCGTGATATTTTCTTCTGGTCTGAATTATATTTATTATTTCAGGTGAATTTCAGGGAAAACCAACATCTGTATGTAACCAGCACTTAACATAAGTTACTGATTTGTAGAATATCCATCAGTCAGGATGTCTTAAGCTGGTTTGTTTGATCAGGAAAGTATGAAACTAAGAATATTTATTCCTATGTAGCTAATACTGGCAAACAGCATTTGAGGAGAAGCTGGAACTAGTGGAGGTTGGTGGCATCTGAAAGTCAAACTTGGATACATCAAACCTGTCTTGAGAGTAACACATAAATGTAGGTTTCCAGGTCCTGCTGAGTTCAGTACTCGTGTGCAGCTGCCCCCAAAAGAAAAGATTATATAAACTGGTTGTACAAATGCCTGGAGTGTCACTATTCTGAAGTGTTTGTATACCCTTTGTAGAATAGCAGAAGAAATTACAATTTTAAAGAGTAGTTTGTTTGGGTTTTTTTTCCTAGAGGATGCTGTTAAGATTCCCGATTATGTCTCAGGAAAAAAAAGTACACTAAATTCCTCTGCAGTACACCTGTGATTTTTTTTTCCCTTTATTGTTCTTAGAGCCCTATTCATCTGTGAATGTGAACGTTGGAAGTGCTAAAAATAACAAATTGTACACAGGCTTCTCAGGCTTTCCCAGGTTTAAGTTCAGAGATGTGTGTCCAAAAGAAGCCCTTGGAATGATACAGTGATAACTCCTCCTTCTCCCCATGCATGTCCTGGATCAGTTACAGGAGAGAGAGAGCAGCATCCTTTGGCCATGGGAATTGGGGCTCATTAAACAAGTCATGGCTGTAGGAATACCATGTTGGCCTGGGCTTGTCTCTTGTGAGAAAGAGAGAGCAAGCAGAACTCGTCTTGAGAGCTAAAAATCCACAGCCACTCTGTCCTTTTAATGAGATGTCAGCCTAGATAATTTAAAACCAAACTTCCCTTGTAGAAAATACAGAAAGCTTAAGTTTGTTTGTGTTTTAGAAGAAAAAAGGAGAAGTGGGGACTTCATATTTCTTCCTACAGAAATGATCTGATTATTAGCCTGTGGATTCAGAGTCTTTAATATTTGAGGAACATATTGTCTGACCATCACTTTTTAATTAGGCCTATAGTGCCTATTATGTATCGTGTATGTAAAAAATGCTAATATCGGCTGGACATAGAGGTCTCAGACTCTAAAATGGATTTGAACATGGTAGTTCTTTTCCAAACTCACATTTGAAATATTGCATGCACTTTTTTTACCCTTGGGATGTTTCCTGTACATGAATGTACAAGGAAGTTCTGCAATATTTTTAATTTATTATGGACTTATCTTCTGATTTGTGGTTTTACACTCTGCATAATTTTTCTTTTTTCTTTATTTCTTTAATATCTCTAAGTGCTTTTACTATTTAGCATTACAGGGGGAGAATATATTGGTCAAGAACTACGCAGTTGTAGTACAAGTAAATGTTGCTAAATATTTTTTGCTGTTTCTGTCCTTTTAAACAGATGATACACAATTATATGGAGCACTTGGAAAGAACCAAACTTCATCAGCTAACAGGGGGTGATCAGCTAGAATCCACAACACACAGTAGAATTAGGTAAGCTATTTATTGCTGTCACCCTGAAATGAGAAAAAAAATTCTGTTCATTTGTGTTTGCAAGACTTTGTTCTTTAATCCTACAACAACAGTTGGGCTGAATCAGAAAGATTTGTTGTATGATTGGAATGCAGTAAGAGAACGGCGTAGAAATCTGTAGAAAGCAGCTTTTGCTGTTGTGCGGCTGAGCGTTGAGATATACTTCTAGATTAATTAGCCTTAAACAATTGGAGCTTTTTGGAATGTTTGTGTTGGGGCAGGCAGGGAAAATGTCAGTGGCTGTCCCGGCATGGCCGCCATCTGGCCGCGTCTTTGTGTGCGTGCATGGTACCTGCTTGTCCTCAGGGCTTGCTGGGAATAGATTATGCAGATTTGGGAGCTTTGGAATCTATGAACCCTTGGTGGAAGGAGGGAGAAGCACTCGGGGCTGGCTGTGCTTCTGCGCTGCTGCATTGATGCTGCGAGGAGCGGCGAGGGGGAGGAGGGCGGTGATGTCATTGCTTTGGAGCTGCTGCAGAAGAGTGGAATGCTGCTGCTGCTGATGGCATTGTTTTTGTGGTGGCGGCCGAATGACAGACTTTGCCTACAAAGATCCCCCCTTGGCCCCTGCGTAGCCTTCTTGGAGCCGGCATTCCACCATGCCAGCGCAGCGCCATGAATCCGGGCTGCATGCTGCTGTTTGTGTTTGGCTTCGTTGGCGGGGCGGTGGTCATTAACTCAGCCATCCTGGTGTCGCTGTCTGTTCTGCTGCTTGTGCACTTTTCCATTTCCACGGGGGTGCCAGCTCTGACGCAGAATCTCCCAAGGATCCTCAGGTACTCCGACCCGCTGAACCCCATCTTTGTGTGCTCCCGCTGCTCCCCTGCTTTCTGTTCTCATGCTTTTTCAAACAGGGACGAATTAAATGTCAGGCTTTGTTGTAAGTTGTCTATGCGTGGAGATACAATCAATTTTTTATCATTGCCTTTTATTTAAGGTCAGTTCATGTATCTCTTTTCTGTGCAAAGCTTTAGCATCAGTTTATTGTAACCTGCTGCAGAAGCTGCAGTGTTAATGTCAGGGGTAAAGCTCACGTTCAGTGTATTGTCAGGGACTCGGCTGATCTTGTGTAGCACAAATGTATGCAGTCTGAGGCTTTGTACTATTAAACTGCACCTGCTTTAATAAAAATCCTTATGTAAGATCAGTTAATTGATGTTAAAACCACAGTAATTAATTGATCATGTTATTTTCAAGAAATCTGATTATTGGTTGGTGGGGGGGAAAAAATCTTCCATTATTTAAGCATTAGAGCTCTTAAAGCATATTCACTATTGTTCAGCCAAATGTTGCCCTCTCCTCTGTTTCAATACTTGTATGGCAAGTTGCCAGCTGTCTGTCCCCCCCTCAGGTTATGTTCTGTTTGTCCTATGTGCCTGGAGCAGTAGCAGACAGAAATTCTTTAGAATATTGTGGCCAAAAGTAGTCTTGGCATGTTTTAATACTATAATTACAGACGGAAAAGTTTCAAAATGCATCTTTCTGGCCTGAAAATTTGACATGTTCTACCTGTGGTTATAAATTTAATAGTAAATTTTATTTTAAATGAGAAAAATGCTGGAAATTTGTGTTCTCTGAACACTAATGTTGTGAAGTGAAAAAACACTAATGTGATTTTTTTCCTTCTTAATACTTGGTGCATGTAGATTTCATATGGTAGTATGCTTTTAACTTGGGTCTGTGAGCACAGAAGTGCTGTTCCAAAGATTAAAAGCAATCAATAGATGGAAAAAAATACCAGTTTATACCAGTAGCTGATAAAAAAACTTGAATGAATATTTAAATTTGAAGACATAAAATAAATTTCAAATGAAACTCTATAGATTGGCCTAGTTAGTAAGGCTGTATTTGTTTAAATGGGGGGGAAACCCAAACCCAGAACAAATATTTCCCAACTCTAAAACCAAACAAAACCGAAACAGAACCTCATATTCAGTAACTTACAAGTTACTTTTAAACAAGTCAGATGGTTTGAGAAATAGATTTTTTTTTAGGGGTTTGGGGAAGCTATGTTTTTCCTACCCTTCTAATTTGCTTTAGTTATAATATGAGTTGAAATTCACTTTCTTAGTCTTTATTAATTTAAGAAAAGAGATAAAAATATAGGATGAAGGAGTGTAATTGTAGAAGAAATTTTTCTATTTTTAAACACTAGTCAGATTTTAGAACTGAGCATCTAAAAGTTCCTAAAGGTTCCTGCAGATGCTTCAGTGCATCACTTCAGAATATTAGTTTAGGCTTTTACAATGTGTTTCCATTCTGCTCACTGTGGCATTTTCAGATATTTTTTGGGCACTGGGGAGGCAGAAGAGGTTCTTTGCTTTCTGCTCAACAAGCAGTGAAATAAATTGAAATTGCTTCAATCTAATTGGATCATTTCTTTAATGCAGAGAATCACATAATAAGCTTCGTTTCCAAAATAGCCTCTTTTGCAAACTTCATTTACTGTACAGCCTTGCAATGCACCTGACCTCTGTTCTAACACATCAAAGTATGTTTATTATCAAGTTTTTTTCAAACGAATCGGGGAAAAAATGCTGCCAGGCGTGAACTGTTTAAACTGTCCCCATTTAATATTCTCTTTCTTTTGAGGATTGCAAAGCAGATCAGCTTTGTGGCTGTCCTGCAATATGGAAATGTGCTGGACCCTCTGCCTGAGGCCGGGCCCCTCACAATGCAGCTCTAGCAACCACTGAAGGGCAGCTTTTCTTCCACTTTTTGTTCTTTCACTTCTTATCCACTAAAATGGTCTCTCTTTTGACATAATCTCAGCTTCTGTGGCCTGTCTTTTGTTCCCCACATGCTTGAGAGTTGTGGGAAATCAAAAACAAAGCAGGACCTGTTACAATAGTGGGAATCCTTGGAATCCACTGTGGGGTTTCTCATTCCAGCCGTTGCAGATGCTGGAACATTATCTGATGTTTTGAATTTTGTAACCCAGACTGATTTTGCTTTACTCACTTTGCTGCCTGCTTTGGTGTGCTAAACTATTTCACAATTAACGAATTAATTTGGAATAATACTTCTGAAAGACCAAGATAGCTCCAATGTGAGAATCAGGTGCAAAGGTTTTTGTGACAAGGAGCATCTTTGTACACCTGCACTGGAAAGGTTCATGGCAATTCAAGTTGTTTGCTGTTTGAACATTATGATTTTGACAATGTAAAATTTACCAAAGGGAGTTTATTGGTAAATAAAATCCCTTCTTCACTAACTTTTCTTCAAGTAAATAAACAAAATCAAGAATATGTCCAAAAATGCTTAGGTTTTGCTTTTCATCACTCCTTGCTCTATATTTGCATGTATTTTGTATGCAGATACTAATTCTGCCTAGGTTATGCTTAATCTGTGAAGGGCCTTGTGAAAGAAAGCACGTGTGGTTGTGTCTTGGCTTTTTATAATGCTAAAATGTGAAAACTTATGCCATCACTTGTGCATACTTTTATCTTCTCCGTCTGCTATATTTAAAGCTGTGCTAGTTGATTATAGTAATTTTTTTCTGCATTACATTGTTATGCCTGAACAAACACTTTGCTTATCTCGGTTCTAGGCCTGGGTGATATTTTTCCTTTTCAGGGCTGGCCACAGTATCCTATGAATGGCATTGCACACAGTGGTTTTGTCTCTTGCTAGCAGGAAGAATGGATCCTTTTGTTCACTGAGCGCACTACTGGCTGGGGATTTATTTTCTTTTGACGGTTACTACGTAAACCTTTGGAATTTCCAAATGCTGTTTGTTATAGGGAAGTAGAAAGAGTGAAGCAGTGAAACTTTGGGATGAAATAGTTTGCTTCGCTGGTGCAAGCTTTAGGGTGAAGTAGACTGTTGAACTGATCTTGGGTAAAACTACACAATTTTTAGCTGAGCCAGTTGTAACACTGGTAATTCCCTGACCCAGTTCTTTCCTCTTACACAAATCCATTTCTGTGATCTTCAGGAATAAAATACCCAATGATTTGAGAAGAGTTGCTTGAGGCTTACTGTTTACAATTTTGCAAATGCTTCAGCTGATAATTTAGCTCTTTGCTGTTGTAGAAATTATGTGGTTATATTTTGGAGAAAAAGGTGCAAAACGGTATTTTTAATAGTGGCTGCTGAAAACTGTTTTCATCTGAAGTAAGGAAACACTTTTGTCTTATACTTCTATTGAACGGGTGTTTCATTTCTATAAAACTGCTGTTTGCTACAGATTAGCTGTAATGTAAATCAATAACTGCTATTTAAAACCATGGAATCGACTTGGCAATTGTGAAATGAGGAATTATTGGGTGCTGTGGCACAGTCTGGGTGTGCTGCACTGCACATTTAATGGAGCAGTGTCTGATGTTTAAACCTGGAATTTCACCACTTCCCTGCTGATTTCAGAGGCTGCAGAAAAATAAACTGTGGGACATCTGAGATGGCTGATGAACCCTGCATGTCTTTCCAACAGGAAGGAACGTCCAATATCCCTGGGCATCTTCCCATTACCTGCAGGAGATGCTCTCCTCACGCCCGAGGCTCAGAGGGAGGTGGCAGAAACACCTGTGGCAGAGCACTGGAAATTCCACGAGCTGAGCCAGCCACGGTCCCACACCAGCCTCAAGGTGAGTGCAGCCTGGCTGCCTCGTGTGGCAGGAAGAATTCTCATTACAGATGGTGGATCTTTGGGAGGATGGAAAAAGCCAAGAAGCCATCAAATTGAAAGAGGGGAGGTAGACCCCTAAAACACCTCTGTGTAACCCAAATGCATTGCTTACTCCAGTGAACTTTGAGGGAACTTTTCTTAGTACAAGAAACAAAGTGTTGGGGGTATTTTTCAAATGAGTGATAATACAGATTAGTTCTCTTATTCTCAGTAATGGGTGTTTTCTTTCTGACTAAGGACCCTTTCCAAAGTTCCAACTTGTTTTTCCACTCTAAATATGTTACTAGGTAGTGGGAGCAGTCTAATTAGCTTTATTAATGCTGCTTTAGATGGAAAGCTTTGATTACTGCATGGGCAGTGCTCTTCATGCAGCCTCTACCTACTACCAGGTGTATGGTGCAGGTAGACCACAGAGCTGAGAATGACCTAACTTTCCTAAATTACTCTGTGAGCATGATTTCCCTTACTTGTAGCCTGGCTATAATTCCTGCAATTGTTCTACGTTCCAGCTTTGAGAGGGTGGAATAAAACAACCTGCAGGAGTGGAGGAATGGGGGAGTGGTATTGGAGTGTGATGAGTCTGGCAGTCTAGGGTGCACTCACAGCCCAGCAGGAGGAGGATCTGCAGGGTGAAGAACTCCAGAATGTGTAAATCCTCCCAATATGTATTTCTTCATGAGGTTTTTTGGAACGTACTGTTATTTTTGGAAAGGCATATAGCTGAGAGGAGTTTCCTCTTAAGTGAACTTAATGCCTGCCTAGCACAGCAATATTAACTGATCAGAACTACAAAAACTATTTGGAGCTAATAGGAATCCATTTATTTACCATGGAGATCATAAGGAGATAAAGGGAGGAGTAAGTAGTGGTTAATTATAGGGATATCAAAGTGACAGTGTGAGTTTGCTTCTAAAAAAATTTCACTTAGAGTGCTAGTCAAGAGGTTGGATCTTGAATATGTCCAATTCCCTTTGTCTTATGCTGTTAACATTAGTGAATTGGCAGATTTTAGGAAAGCTGACTGAAATATAACATGTACAATAAATAAAAGTTATTACTAAGAGTTGATGGGGCATGAGGTAGAAAGGGAAGCTTCTCATTCCATCTTTCCCCTCAGAAAATTGGCTAATCCATATTGTCAAAATAGGCTTCTTGGTATAATTCTTCTAAAAATAATGCACTGCTAAAATGAGAATTCACAAAATAGCACAAACTGTAGTTATTCAAATCTGTTTATTCAGAATAAGTTCCTTGAGTCCAAAGCAACATCTTGAACAAACATTTGTAATAGTTTAATCTTTGTGGTTTCCAAGAGTAAGCTAAAAAAATCCATAAATAATAAAGTCAGAAATATAAAATATATGGGCTGATTTGAAATTCCCTTAAGGAAAGGACCATTATATTCCCTGTTTTTTTCTTGTGCTATCAAGCTTTTTTCCTTGAGCTTTGTGTGTGAAAGTCAGTGATCAGTTTGTGCTGCATCAGTTAGTGGATGCTCTTGGAATACAAAGATGTAGAAATGTTTAAACAGAGCCAGCAGCTCTGCTGAGGTTTTATTTCTCGTTTGTGTGAGCTCTGGTTGCCCTTGGTAAGGGGCACCACTTCCTCCCTTCTGTGTCTGCTCACTGGAGTATGAACCATTAGCCACTGCCTCAACTTCACCCATTCAGAAAGCAATTGGGTAAATTGCAGAGTGTTTTTTTCATTTCTTCATTCCTTTAGAGGTGTCTGTATTTCTGAACACTTTTGACAGAAAACCAAATATTAATAATTGGTTGTTCTAAAATTTACTATAAAACAATGAGAACTGTCAGTAACTGGTAGGCAATTAGTGATGTATTTTTGTTTCTAGGGCTTGGAAATTCAATGTGGAGATGTTACTATAAGATGCCAGCTTTACATGTATGCCAATATACATAAATGTGTGCTTTCCTCCCTGTCCCCACACAAATAAAACTTTTGCCTTAGTAAGTTCCAAAAGGAGAAATGTGTAAGTTGCAATTCATAGTAATCTTATGCAAAATACCATTTAGACAGTGTACATCTACATGCAGGTCTCTGCCATGTTTTTTTTTTTTAAATAACCTTAAAATTCAGTTTTATTTCTTCCTCAAAAAGGCATGCAGTGAATTTGTGCTTTGCAAAATCTAAACCTGTTTTGTTCTTGACAACTTCAGTCACATTCTCTTTAAAAAATGTCACAGACATGTCCAGGAGCCTTGCTTTCACCTCTGATTCCCAAACAAACTTTACAAGACTTTTTATCAAAAGTTACCATCCTGCCTCCATTTTGTACACAGTAGCCTCAAGATTCATCTTCATTTTCCCCAACAAGATTCCTCTAATGGTGTGTGCTAGAAACTATTGGCCTAAACAGGCAGACTTGTTTTCCTTTCTGAAGTGGGCTGTTGTTCACTGTCATGTGCTGCTTAAGTCATAGATCAGACATCTGATGTGGGTCTGGGCATGAATGGGCAGTAAAATGTGAATGCAGGAGGTGAGAGAAGAGCTGAAAAAGGGCTCTTGGTATGTTCAGGTAGTGGCCTCTGGTTATGTCACACACAATCCACTCTGCCATCCCACACAGTGCTTGATGCAGCTCTGAGTGAGTGATGGTCCCAGTCTGGAGTCCAGCAGCTGGATTAAGTCTGTAATTAATGTCATACTTAATGGTCTTGACACTGTGTCACTCTGAATTGTTGTCAGAGTTTCTGAGGAGGAACTGTTTACTGATCTTCCTTGGTTGATCTGAAATCTAACTGGACAAGTAGTTACCACAGTTCCATGTTCTCTTCCCAGTGTCAGCCAGTGCTCACAGTTCAGACTGGAAAGCACAGAAATCTTGAGTGAAGTGCTTGAAAATACAGAAATGTTCAAGGCCAGGTTGGTCAGGGCTGGGAGCAACCTGGTCTAGTGGAAAGTGTCCCTGCCCAGCAGGGTGCTGGGACAAAATTATCTTTAAGGTCCCTCCCAACCCAAATCATTCTGTGATTATGATTCTATGAATTACTACAGTTTTATATCAGTTGAATCCATATTTGCATCAGTTCTTCAGTGGCTGCTTTTTAAGGTACCATGTATATTCTGAACCATTAATTTTACAACTCTGGAAAGATTAGGCAGTTCATTGTGCAGCTAGAAGGACTCTTAGAATGAGAAAGATTCTTGTTTTCTGGAAGCCTTCACAGAAAAGTAGTGACTAAAATTACCAGCTGAGATCAAACATTGCCATTAAAGATAAAGGCATTTTTATTTAGCTGTAATTGCCTTAACAAGAGTGAAACAGCCATAGGCTAAAGATGACTGTACTGGCTTAAAATATTATTTCTATTTATTTGTCTTTGCATAATTTTCAGTAAAATATAGTGATTTTGTTGTCTGTTCCTTAGTTTATATGCCCAGTTCTTCTAATAACACTTTATGTTCATTTTTTACTGGTAATGGTGCAATTCTAGGATGAGCTCTCTGATGTTAGCCAAGCAGGCTCCAAATGTACTACGCCAGCATCCACAGCTGCTTCAGATGTTCCTGTGCTGCCTGCTGAAACCCCTCAGAAGGAAAATGTTGAAGGGCTTGCAAAGGACACAGAGATGTCAAATGACAAGCTGGATGTGAGCAAGAATATTGAAGTACAGGCAGCTCAAGAGACAAGAAATGTGTGCAGTGGTGAGCTGCTTTAACTTCTTAATGTAGGGTTACTATGGACCTCATATTTGATCACTTATTAATTATCTTTTGTTGTGTGACAAATGAGAATGGGGTTTTTACTCAGTGTTTTAAGGAGTACAGAATATTGGTCAGAGATAAGTCTGTTGTTTATTGGTGACTTTAGTAATTTTTGCTTCAGAATCAGAAATTTTATGACCTTTTTTGGCAGTAGAAAAGGCACAAAGAGTTGTGAAGTGTTGGACATCTTGGTTTCAATTGCAGAAGTAGGAGGAAATAAGTGCTGTTGGATGACTTGTGTTAAATTCAGGAGAGACCCAGAAATTCCAGTATCTGCACTAGAGTATCAAAATCTGTGGGTCATTTAATTTAATTATTTTGATAAGTCTTTGTACAGAAGTATCCTATGTTGGTGATTGATTAAGAACTACTACATGTAGTTAATATGTCACGATGATTTTGTTTATGGGCATGTACCTCTTGCTTTGACCCAGGGGAAAATGAAAATGAAGAAAAATCTGAAGTTCAGGCAATTATTGAGTCAACTCCAGAGCTGGATATGGATAAAGATCTCAGTGGATATAAGGGTTCCAGGTAAGTTGTGTATTGTGATTTGAGGAAGGCAAATTTTAGAAGGTTATTTAAAGATGCTGTGTGTGGGAATTTTCATTTTCTTGTCTTTATTTAATTCTTGTGATGAGATGGATAAAATTATCCTGTATGGTGAATCTTAAGGGTGTAAAAAGAGCTTTGTGTGAAAGGAGCCCCTTCTCTGACCAGAGGAATATTTTGACTTCCTACTATTCAGTTCTCTTTCATTCTTATTATATTAAATGTCTTCCAGTTTAGCTGAGCTGTCTGTTCTTCAGGCATTTGGGCTAAGTCCTGACACAACTGAATTTCAATAGGCCAAAACTTGATATGCTTTAATGTTTTATACTCCTGTCCAGCTCAGTATCAGCAACTGCTTTAAGTTTAGGATCTTGATGGCAAAGCATTATTTGAAAATAGAATCTAGAACTTGTAAACCAACTGAAAGCTTGTGGAGTTTGTTTGAGAGGGAACAAATGAACTACTGGTAAAGAATACAGAGAAAGCTTTTCTTCATTTGTGGGAGTGTTATCTCCCTGCTTTTTCATGTCTTGTTTAATTCTCTGCCCAGCACTCCCACCAAAGGCATCAAGAACAGAGCATTTGACCGTAACACAGAGTCACTCTTTGAAGAGCTGTCATCTGCTGGTTCTGGCCTAATTGGAGATGTGGATGAAGGTGCAGACTTACTGGGTAAGAACGATGCTGAATACAGAAATTTTCCTTTTTAGGAAGTGCTTAATTAGTCTTGCTGGATTTGTTGTTAGGCTTCATTTGCATTTAAATTGTTTGAGTAGCATCCTAAGGTAATCACTGGAATGCAAAACCAAAAGCAAGTGTTACTTCTTTCTCTCTGTATAATGATCTTAATCTTTTGGGGCAATTCCTACACTATTCTCCATTTCTCCCTGTATGTTCTCTTACATAATGATTTTTTTCTTAAGGAAGGAGTTTTGTCTTGAACTAGTTTTAGGTGGTTTTATTCAGGTCATGCCTGATCTGTAGTGGCCTGGCTTTATCACCTTCTTAGAGATTTTAATTTGAAAGAGAATTGCAGCAAATGAAATGGTGGTAATATGAGAATCAAGCTGTTAATTGATAGGGGAGGGGAAACCCATATTTCTCCTTCCCCTAAGCAGCTTGCTGTTACTTCTATGCTGACTGAAATAAATTTGAGTTTTGAGTTGACCAAGATCAAAAAGGTAATCAGAAGAATAATCTTTCTATAAACAATATAGCAAGATATTTTTACTATGATATTGTTCAGGCCTCATTTTGAAATAATGAAAGCTGGTACTATGGAATGTATAAAATGCAGAGGCTACTCTCAGGTGCTTTTGAAATGAGTTGTGTGCAGAAAATCAGCAGCTTGTTTGCTTCTGTCCTCTGACCTTGCAAAAATACAGATTGTTAGGACTGCTAAAGCTCCTGTGTGCAATCTGGATTTCTGGTTATTCAGTGTTCCTCCAAAACTTATTTTATATCAAGCAGGTGACATTTCTGCAGGTATTACTCACTAGGAGTAATGGGCCCATCTCCAGTCTGAGATGGTTTTTCTTTGTTGTCACTCTGAGCAGTGAGGCTCTCCACATCCTTACTGCAACATACTCCATCTAAAACTCTTGGATGTCATTCCATTTTCAGAGACAGCTAATCACACATTCTGCATGTAAAAATACAGATACTGGAGAAGTATTAATGTGGAGCAACATCCATTCCTTAGCTGTGATATATTGGTTAAAGAAATCAAACTGTTGTCAGGATGTCCTGATCCTAATGCTTTGTTTTGCATGGGCAAAAAATAATATACTTTTTAATATAACTTATTTAAGGTTTATCAGTGAGTTTATTACCATTTTCTGCAAATCTATTGCTGGAAACACCAGTGTGTGCACACTAAGTCTAGGGTTTTACCTGCATTTGTTATGCAGAATGTGTTGGTCTGAAAATTTTATTTTAGAATTGTAATTTCGCTTTGAGAACAACCATAGTGTAAAACCTGAAAAGCCACACCTGCACCCAGGAGAGTCTGTGTGTTTGAAGTATTTGGACCTGTTCTAAGTGAGCATTAAATTTCAGTATAGAGTTGTTTAAAAATAGTTAATTGGGATTCTCTAATCTGTTTTCTCTTGGGCTGCATACCCAGGGGAATATTCTGGTGTGTATGCTTCTTTATTCAAAAAATCTTTGAAATCTGTTGCTTCTCCAGTTAGGCATTCTTGGTTGCTGCTCTCATACAATATGCTCTCTGCATTTTTTCCCTGCTTGGTAACTTTTTTTTTGCTGTTGCACTTTGGCTTTCTAGTTTTTGTTCTTGCATTATAAAAGATCCTGAAACCTCTTGGATGTGATCCTACCTACTTTTATCTGTGAATATTGAAAATGCTTAAAAAGCAATAGCAACTTGAATAAAATCTTTTGATGGCTGTAGTATAGGAGATTTCTCCAGATATTGATAAATTAACCATGGTTGATCTAAATTACTTGAGTAAATGTAATTTGCTTTTAATCCAAAACCCAGAGAGGGAAATGTCAAAAGAGGGAGCTTTGACTTGCATGTCTATTTATAGATACCTTTTCTTCTTTATCCAAATATCTTTTAAGTCTCCTGCTGCCAAAGTTGCTTAGAAGATTGTGTTCCTAAAGTATTTTAAAAGGCCTCCACCATTAAGATACCTTTATCATTCTTTATGTTAATCTTGAGCTAACATAATTTCTGCTGTTATCTGTGTCATAATTATTTTGCTGTGCAAGATGCAAAATAATTATTCTCTCCTGAAATTACCTTATTTAAAATTTGGAAAATTGTATTAGGTATACAAAAAATAGGATGAGAATTTAATTTCCAGAAATTTAAGTAACACTGAAGAGTTACTTGAAAAGTTATGTTCACTTTTCTCCATTAGACATATTAATTGGAAACTTCTGAATGGCTTAGAATTTCTTCCAAGGACTGTGCTTCTAAATTATTTCACAGAAAATGAGAGACTTTTATTAGGTTACTGATTCTTATAAGAGGTTTAACCAATGGAAATGGTTGTGACAAACTTAAATTCTTCCACATCAGTCTTCTGTATAAATCCTGCTTCTAATCACATCACATCCCACTTCAGATTTTTGGTGGTGGCTTTGTTTTAATTCACTCTTACTTTCTAAGTCTTAATCTTTTATTCCTCCTCGCTCATACTACACCTCACATGAAATGTTTCTTGTTCTTGTTTTTGCTCTACATGGAATGCATGGGCTTTAAAGACCATAATTTCTTTGGTAAGGTATCATTTGCTCTGGGGAAATCTGCAGGGCTTTCACAATCTGAACTTTATTCAGCATGTCTTGTGTCTATAACTGATACACTTTGGTATATAACAATCTATTTATAAAAGATCAAAAAGTGATAATTCTAATGGTGTAAAAGACAGTTGAGCATTTTAAACTGAACATTTTGTGCTCTAATACTTCTACAACATACGCTGTGTTTGGTTTTTGACTTAGTACTGTAACATGTTTGAAATATACAGAGTAGCAGCACTGGCCTGTGCTTAGTTAGGGATGTCTTTGGGCTTTTTCAATTGAAATCAAGCTGGGAGAAGGTGGGAGGGAAAGCTAATTATAGAAGGTAGGTTGGACCTGAAACTTCAGATAGTTCACAGTTCTTCTGACAAGTTGGTCATACGTAAAATTCATTTAACTTCAGACGATGGCAAACATTGTAAAAACATCCATTTCATTTGCTAATTTGATATGTTTGTTTCCTTTTATAAGGAATGGGGCGTGAGGTTGAAAACCTTATTTTGGAAAACACTCAGCTGCTGGAGACAAAGTAAGTGAGAATGTTTGTTAAAAAAATACTGACTTCCTGTTATTTCGTTATATCTTCAGGGTCCTGATACAGAATTGAAACTGTACAAAGGAAGTTCAGTTCTAAGAGTAATGGGGGTGTGAGTATTTTGAATTTGTAGGTGTATTTGTCTGAGTTGGTCTTCTTCTAGAAATTAAGGACCTAATAAGAAAAATCTGTTTTTGTAAGAAAAAATCCTTGTAAGACTCCAAGAAATGCAGTGCTGTGTCCTGATGAGATGACCTCCCTGTCAGAAACACAGCTTTAAGTGCAGAGGCAAATCCACTGGAGCACTGTTGAGGGATTTATTCCAAGAAAACTGATTTATCAGTACTTTTTTCTAATAGAGAGAATGTGAATGTGTTTGAATGTTGGAGATTTGGGGGGAGATGGTTTGACCTCTAAGAAAGCTGTATCTTTTTACAGCAGCTCTGTGTAAGAAATGTGTAGGTCTTAAAAAATAAAACCAGGCTGAAGCTGAACTGCAACACCATGGCCATCCATATAAACATATGTTTTCAATATTTGTGTAGAAATGCACTGAATGTAGTGAAGAATGATTTAATAGCAAAGGTGGATGAATTGACCTGTGAAAAGGATGTACTACAAGGTGAATTAGAGGCTGTAAAACAAGCAAAGCAAAAGCTTGAAGAGAAGAATAAAGAACTGGAAGAAGAGCTGAGAAAGTAAGTTTAATTCCATGGTTGTAAAAAGGGAAAAGAAGAAAACCTCTACTGTGGTATTTAGTGCAGCTGTTCTTTATTTTTTATTTAGAGCTCGTGCAGAAGCAGAAGAAGCAAGACAGAAGGCTAAAGAGGATGATGATGTAGGTGTATATGTGTGGTTTTGTGTGTGTAATACAATGGGACATTAGAAGTCTGTGTTTAGTGAGTGCTACTAAAACTAACTGCTTAATAAGTAGTGGTAAAGTTCCTCCCTGTAGAGAAATGACAGAAGATCTAAAGAGCACGAGTAAACTTAAATTGACAGTGGTTAGTTTGCTTGCTTTCCTCTGTGCCCACTGTTATCACCCTCTTGTTTTGAAGAGCTGTTTTCATTCACATTATATCGCATACAACGGATGGGAGGAGAGGAAAGTAAAACCCAGATCTTCAAAGCCCCAAACTATTTAAAATCTGGAATTGTTCCCTAGCCTGGCTGTTATCAGGAGGCAGAGGGTGGCTCTACAGGGCCCTGTGGTGCGCCTTTGTCCCTGCCATGATTATTATATTATATGTGCCTAGAGCGATGTCCCCACGGCGCAGCGGAAACGCTTCACGCGAGTGGAAATGGCCCGAGTGCTGATGGAGAGGAACCAGTACAAGGAGAGGCTGATGGAGCTGCAGGAGGCTGTCCGATGGACTGAGATGATAAGGTGAAAAGGCTCTTGCAGAATCTTTGACAGAGCTCCTTGTGAATTTTAGATGCTGAATGATCTGGTTCATTGCCTTCTGCTTGTTTTGCTCATGCTCATGAGGATCATTGTTTTTAAGTTATGGGATTATAATTTGTCAGAATGGTTCTTGGTGAGACCTCAGTGAAAATGTGTTACTTCATATGATGTGAAATACACTCATTTTTTCAAGGGTTTCTGGAACAGTTCCAAAAGTTGGTAATTATAAATAACATTAATCTAGTGGGCATTAAAAATTACTCTGTGTGTACACATACCTTGTGATCTCAGAAAAGGGATAGTGTTGTCTTCAGACTGAGCATAATTCCTTTGGAAGGACTTGGGTTGTTCAGGATAAAACAGTTTAAATTGTGCAAGGCATGTTAAATATAAGCAATAAAGATGTGATTTGGTCCCATTTGCATCCTGAATATTCAGTTGTTTGGAATGTGTGGTTTAAAAACGTTAAGTCTTCTGCCTCAGACCTCAGCCCAACTCATCCTTGTCCCTGACCACAGGTACCAGAGGCTGTGGTGCTGCCTGCTGGCCATGGACAGCAGTGACATGTGATTGTTCCCATTGTCCTCATGCCTGTGATCCTTTGGGAGGAAAAACGTACATTCCCAACAGCCATGGCTTGTTCTTCTGTAGCTATTATCTGCTGTAGAAATCCTCTCCTATCTCTTACTTATGGCTATGGGAACACTTTATCAATTATTTACTGATGAAGATTAATAGGCTTTAAACAAAAAACAGTGGTTAAAATATTAAATAGGGAGCAGAATAATTTAAAATGGTTTGCTGCTTTCTTCAAGCTTTTTTCATTACGAAGTGTTATGCAGACTTGTCTTTTCTGTCTGAAAAGTTGCCAGTTTGTTTGGGATGCAAAGAAATGTGGATGAAGTTTATTATGTAACTTTATTTCCTGTAGTGGGAATTTCAGTATTATGCTCTGATCAGTAAAGTAGTAGTAGTGTGAAAAAACAGGCTTTATTTTCAAGATGTTATCCTTTTTTAAAAAATAAGAGTTACACACTGTTCCATTCCTTTTCCTTTTTTAGTTGTTGCTTACTCAGTAAACTTGGAATTAATTTCTTGTAGAGCATCGAGAGAAAATCCAGCCATGCAAGAGAAGAAAAGATCAAGCATTTGGCAGTTGTAAGTATAGAAACGCAGCTTATTGGCAGAAATAAATAAAGACCCTAACCAATTAGCTGGCGCATTTGTGTATGTTAGCTAATTATTTTTTGGCAGATGAAGATATCTTAACACTATTCCTCTTGTTGCCCAGCATGCCAGCTCGGTAAGACTGCTCTGGAAGACAAATTTTATCGTAAGCTGCAGCATGTAGTGAGTGGCTGTGCACTTGGTGAAGTTAAATGCCAAAGTGCGGGAATTTTTTTCCTAGCTGGATATGCCCCAGGATTCTTGTTCTGAACATTTTTTCCAGATTAATTTTTATGATGAAAAGTAGAAACCTGAACAGCTTGTGTGGGTTGCATTTATTTCAGCTTCTTTTCCCTCTGTGAAGTGCAGCTTACTGATGGTTACATTCTTCTTTCTGACTTCAAGCTCTTTAAATCTAAACCAGTGTTTAGATGTTTGTCAAATAATCCTTTCCATGTTGTGATTTTCTGATAACTGTTTTATCTTGTTGCATAGATAATAGTGGGTTTTTTGAAATGCTCTCTGCATGAACTAATGTCCTTCCTAGAGCTGTCTTCCAGGTGTGATGTTCACATCCTAATTTTGTTGGTTCCCTGTAGATGTTAATTCAAGATGAAGTTCCCATTGAATTTGATAAATGGGATAATAATACTTTAAGAATTTTTCTTAGGGACATGAGTTTTTTGTGCTTTGAGAGTGTTGCTGAGTGTGTTGGGCTCCAGTTTCTTACTTTAACTGTCTTGAACAGGCTGGCATATGCTGTGTTTTGCCTGCATAGTCAAATTTGGATGTATCTGACAAATCTTGACTCTTGTCTTTTTCTCTTCTTCTAGTTTTAGCAGGCTCTTCAGTTCATCCAGCAATACAGCAAAGAAACCAGAACCTCCTGTCAATGTTAAATATAATGCTCCAACCTCGCACATTACTCCATCAGTCAAGAAAAGAAGCAGCACCTTATCTCAATTACCCAGTGACAAATCTAAAGCCTTTGAATTCCTCAGTGAAGAGTAAGACATTTTGATTTTATAGTAGATATGCTCAATCAAGTGTTTACTCTTCTAGTCCTATGAGATTATTAGCATGCTGCTAAGTGAAGTATAATCTCCTGAAGTGAGTATTGATTCATAAGGACTCAAGATAGTTCAGAGTGAAATGTGCAGCAGTGGGTGAATACTTTGAGCACCTGGGTGAAATATTCTACTTGGTAAATACCACTGTCTTTCAAGAAAGTGCATTTAGGCACAGGAGGCAACACTTGGTACACTTTTATATGAAAATGTTGTAGCTGGGCGGGTACTGTACAAGTGTATAACTCTACAGGTACTTAAGGTTCACTTAAGAATCAGGCTAACAAGAATCTGTAATTATTTTTTTCTCCTGTGCTTTGTTTTGGCAATACGTCCTTGTAAGTTACAACTTATAAAGCTCCTAGTAGAGCTGCACAACCCAAGTTAATTTCTTTTAAGGATGCTGGCAATAGACTTTCTGGTTTTGCCTGTTTTTCTCCAGTCCCTTAAAAGTAGCCCACAGGAAACCTGGTGTCTTGATAGGTGAAAAAAACCTAGGAATATCCTTGGTAACCCAGTGCTTCCACAGTGATGTTGGTTATTAAGTTTAACAGCAATTCCCATTGCACAAGAGATTCTAAAGAGCATTAGTAAGAAGTTCCCCAATGCTGATTCTTGCCCAGAACTGAAGCCAGTTTAGCCTCACGCCGGGAGCAGAAGAGGGAGCAGTACCGCCAGGTGAAAGCTCATGTCCAGAAGGAGGATGGCAGAGTGCAGGCTTTTGGCTGGAGTCTACCTCAGAAGTACAAACAGGTATGATGCTTTCAGGTATAATGGTAACAGCTTCATGTTTTGTCACATTGAATAGGGTATGATTTCACAGCTTGTGTTTGAGTAATTCCAGCTTTTTTTGGTTGAACTTAGCAGTAAAGAATCTTTCTAAAGGAGACAACAATGCAAAACTCTTAATTGTGTTTAATAAATTCTGAGCAACTGATTCCAAAGATTGTTAACCTCTTTTAAAGGTAAAATTTTTTCTGCTTGTTTGTTTTTTTACCTAGATGGCAAATGGTGGACAGGGTGAAAATAAGATGAAGAACTTGCCTGTACCTGTTTACCTGAGACCTTTGGATGAAAAGGATACCTCTATGAAGGTGGGATGTTTCCAGTGATGATAAGAGACTTGGGCAAACTATAGCCTGAATATTTTTGTTTTGGACTCAATTACATTCTTTTTGAAATAAGTTGTTTCTTTTTAAAACATAGTGAAAAAGAATTTATGTTTCAGTAAAATGTATATGACTTTAATTGTAATTAATAACTTAAAATGGACTCCCAATATATAATACTGTTGATATCACTTAGCATATTTAACAATGCTTGTCTCTCTCTTTTTTTAGTTTGAGATTCAAGTGAAACATTTGTTTTTCTCCCAAGCTGTGGTGTGCTGTAGGGGTGAACCTGTCAGGAGGGAAGACACGAGATGGAGGGTCTGTGGTTGGTGCCAGTGTGTTCTACAATGATGTGACTGGTGTGGATGCAGAGGGCAACAAGCAGCAAACAGGATCCCAGAGCAGCTTAGATAAACTAGATCAAGAGCTCAAGGTAAGGTCACTATGAGGCACATTTAATAAATTATATAGTTGCACACCTTTACTGTGTAACTGTAGAGTACTAAAGTATTTTCTAATCAGGTTCATTGGTAACAAATAGAGTTTTCTTGGTTAGTCATTAGCCCAGGATGTTTGGGTTCTCGAATCAAACTGTTAAATACTTTTGAATCTTCCCTTGCAAATCTCAGGAGCAAATAAATTTTACATCAAAATTATGTACTGATTATACCAGTGCTGCCTCCTTTAAAAACCATTTGTGACAGACCTGTTTATGTTCTAGCTGCCATGAATGGAATTCATATTAAGGGCATAAAAACAGTCTAAATTTTCAAGTGCTTTGGGATATCACATTAACTTGTGGTGATACTGAGTATACCACTTGGCCTGTCAATAATGTTTTTATTTTATACTGGTCTAACTGTATAATTATGCAGTGTAATTATAATATTTTATGTATTTTTAATAGAAGTATGAAATGTGAGGGAGCTTTATACTTCAGATACATAAAGAACAAGTAACTACATGTAGTTATACAATGGCATTGAAGATACTTCCCACTTATTTATGTATATTTCTGTGTGAAAATGTAAGACCATAAAAGATCAAATGTAGTAATTCTATTCTTGTTCCCCTTTCTGTTGTTAATGTCTGCCTTTGTTGTCCTTCAGGATCAGCAGAAGGAACTGAAACACCAGGAAGAATTATCCAGTCTAGTTTGGATCTGCACTAGCACACATTCTGCTACAAAAGTTATCATTATTGATGCAAACCAACCAGGGAATATTCTGGACAGTTTTATTGTTTGCAATTCTCATGTGCTTTGTATTGCCAGTGTGCCAGGTAAACACTTGGGCTGGTTCAGCTCCTGCTTTTTTTAACTGATCTAATTCAGCTTTTCTTATGCAATGAAAACCCACAGATTTGTTACTTAGTATGATAAAAAGTTACTGTAACAGAGCAATAGGAAAGTGGTTAGTTCTACATTAAACTGTTGCATTTCTACCCTACTGTTTCACTCTTCAGTTGGCTGTTGACTTAAATGAACAGAAAATCAGAGAGATGTCAGCAGCCAAGGGGAACTGTTTTGTTTGGTGTACTATAAACTCTGCAACAGTGTTGATATTTCATTGAATTGTGAACATCACAAAAAGAATAATATATTTGTTGCTTTTTTGACTTCTTCAGCCTCTTGAAGATAAGCAAGCACCCTGCAGAGGGAATCCTTGTTGCATTTGAGTATGTTTTAAGTCTTGAAAGTATAAGAGGATTGGACATGAGAAAAATGTTTTTTCTTCCAGAACCAAGGATCTGTTGCACCTAGTTTCTTCATAAAGATATAGTGCCCTTGTGAACCTGCACTGTTAGCACATCTGATTTTAGAGGAAGATGTAATTAAAATTGAAATAAACTTTTTGGAAAGCTGCAGAATGAAATGCAGTGAATGAGACTGTAGTGCAACATATGTTGATCTTGCTTTTGTTTTGTGAGCTTTGTGACAGTGTCTTCCATATTTGCTGAATATGTGAAACTAACCTTTTAAATAGGGGCTGTCTGCATGTTTCATCTTGGGAGAGCTCATTGAGTTTGCAGCTTAGTTATTAGATAGAGAAGTGATTTAGCTTTATCCCTATGAAAAACACCCAGTGACAGGGTCCAAGGGAATGGCCTGGAGTTGTGTCAGGGGAGGTTTGGGCTGGATATCAGGAAAAGATTGTTTTCCAGGGGGTGGTGGGGCCCTGAAGGGGCCCCCCAGGACAGTGGTCATGGCACAAAGCCAGAGCTCCAAGAGCGTTTGGATAATGCTCTGAGACAAAGGCTGGGATTGCTGGGTGTCTGTGCAGGGCCAGGAGTTGGACTGGATCTTTGTGGGTCCCTTCCAGCTCAGGAAATTATGTTATTCTGTGTTTAATCTCTTTCAGGGGCAAGAGAAACAGACTACCCTGCAGGAGAAGAAGGGTCCCAGGAAGCAGATTCCAGCCAAGTGGACAAATCCTCCCTGTGTGGCAGTATGACCAGCAACAGCTCTGCTGAGACTGACAGCCTGCTGGGGGGCATCACTGTGGTGGGCTGCACTGCTGAGGGTCTCACGGGGGCTCCTGGTGCCCATGACACCAATGGGGCCTCACCTGTGGTGGAGAAACAGTCAGGTATGTGAGAAATATTGCAGGTGTGTCAAACACCTTGAGATGCAGCTGGAAATAAGTGGTGCAACTACTGAAGTTAACAGTATGTAAGCTGTAATAACATAAACTCTCTGTGAATCTGTAAATTGTAGCTGAAAAAGTGGTGGAAGTGACATGAAATGAGAATTGACAGCTGCTTCTTGTAGGTACTTTTGAGAGAATTCTTGTGCCTGCTCTATAGAGAGATTTTAATGTAGTATTTGAAATGCAGGTCATGCCAGAGGGTGACTAAAATAAATGCCTTGGATTTTGTCAAGTGTTAATAGAGATTTAAGTGAAACTGATTATTTCGTAGACATTCATACTTTTCTTTGTCATATGGCCTACAGATCTGTATGGTGATATGATTGTCACTGGATATGTGGTGGTTGGCCCTGTTTACTGCTGTCCTAGTTAATAATTTAATGGCCAGTCTGAGCCATCAGTCACTGGGTTAATACTTAAAAGTGCATTTGACATTTGTTTATACAGTGCAACCTGCTAAAGTTTGGGCATTTCTGATCTGATGTTTTTTGATTCTGATGTGAAAATTGTAACTGGTGTGCTATGACAGCTATTCACTTCAGTTTTAATAGCAATAGCAAATTCTAACAGAATTGTTAGAAACTTTTTCAAATTTGTTTGTTTCATAGATATTGCAGCTGAAAATAATTCAGTAGATGAGAACATTCCAACAGCAGAGGAGGCAACAGAAGCAACAGAAGTCAATGCAGGGACAGGAGAAGACACAGCTGATATTGCACAAACTGGAGTCTACACAGAGCATGTCTTTACAGATCCCTTGGGAGTGCAGCATACAACAGAGGCATCTCCAGTGTATCAGCCTAAGTACCTAGTCTCAGGCCTCATACATCTTAAAATGTATTTTTAAAAAGTATAATGTTTGTAGGCACATAGAATGGAGACAAAATTACTACTTTTTTTTCCTTTTTAAGTGTGTAGAAGTTTATATAAGTAATCTTGGTACAAGGCTGTGCTTTGTGACTCTCTTCTGCCATTCCCCAGAGGTAATAATACTGATGGGTTTGAATGCAACCTAGTTTTCCTTAATTTCTTCACTTGAAGAAATTAATGGTTATTGAGGTTTTCATCTGTGTTGTACTTTCATGTGTGGTTAGTGTTTTTAAACATCTCATGTACTTCAAAAGCCAGTGTAGGAACTCTCAATTGTGAAGTAAACACTTGGCTTATAGCCTGAGTAATCTGTGCACTTCATTAAATGTATTTTAACTGGTGTTTTCTTCTAGTACTGAGTCAGAGTTATATAAGGATGTTGCAGTTCTGCCAAGTGAGCAAGATCTAGTGAGAGAAGAAGCACAGAAAATGAGTAGCCTTTTACCAACCATGTGGCTTGGAGCACAGAATGGATGGTAAGGAAATGCTAATCTTGTTATATTTATTTATAATAATTACTTTAAACTTGCTTCTTGTGCCTACAGGCCTGATAACTATCTCAAGTCAAGATTAAGCACAGGATGATCTCAAGAGAGCCAAAACTTTGAATGCTTTGATGAAGTTTTTAGTCATTACAGAATTGTAAGGAAGTATTGTAGGTGATTAGCAAGTCCTTTTTTGTTAGATAATGCTTCATCTGCAGAGAAGTTCTGGGGTTTTTTTTGTATTCAAAGAAATTGTTATGGTCTGTTAATTACATAACTTTCAATATTGTAGTATGCTGGAAAAATGCATTGTAATTTTTACTGCAGATGGATCTGCAAGGGAGTTTGTAATGCTTTAGGCCTCTGAAAAAGCCATTCTGCTGCTCATGTAGTCCTTCCTTTCAGTGTACACATAACTTCCAGTGGAAGATGAAAACCTGTCTTCCCTTTGATTGTGGATTTCAGTTTATAAGGATTTTGCTTGTGGTTGTTTTTGTCTGGTAGTGCTTTTAATCCCTCCTGATTTGTCTTTGCAGCCTGTATGTTCATTCGTCAGTGGCCCAGTGGAGGAAATGTGTTCATGCCATTAAACTTAAAGATTCTATTCTCAGTATTGTGTAAGTCCTGAAAGAATGTCATGTAAATCATAATGAATTTCTGTTAAAATACTTTCCAAAGTAGTTTTATATTTCCTCCTCAGATATTGGGAATGTCAGTTGCCATAACTACCTGCATGCTCTTTGAGAGACAGTGGAAAACTTCTAGGGAATAAGGAAAATGAAAGGAATCTTGTACCTGTTGGAAATACATAGCCCAAAGGATGAGCTGTAGCTATGCAAAACAGTTATAGGTTGCTATTTTTGCTGTTTTCTCCAGGCATTTTAACCAGATATATTTCAATCTCTCTGAACTGGATTTTGATCCCTTGTTACATCCCTTCTCTTGAGCTTTATTGTAGAAATCAAAACACTGAGGCTAATAAAAAATTACTGTAAAGTATGCTGAAATATGAAATGTTTATACCTAGTTTTAAACCTGCCTTCTGGGCAGAGCAGTCTAACAGAGTGTGTTGCTGTGCCTCCTTTTTCCTCAGACATGTCAAAGGAATAGTCTTGGTTGCACTGGCAGATGGGACGCTTGCGATCTTTCACCGGGGAGTTGGTAAGGATGCTGGTGCATCTGGAAACCAGGGAATTTTCAACAGTAGTCAGGAAAGAAATGTGCCATTTACAAGTAATGTTGTGATAATGTATTCCCCAATGACCTTTTTCTGGGTTGTCAAATATTTCTTGTTATTTCAGTTGCAAATTCAGGTTCTGTTTTTGCACTGTTGAGGTGCATTCATGAAGTATTTTCTTACTCTGAAATGCAGAATGGGATAGATCTGCTAAAAAGGGGAAAGCCATCTGAAAGTCCATTTTGGTCATCATCTTGCATTTTCATTATGCTCAATAGTAATGTCTTCTGTTTTATTAGTGATAAAAATTGTCTCTGGGCAAGTCCTTCAATGAGAATTTTGTAAGCATCCCTTCAGAATTTCTGCCCAAACTGCTCCTGAAGCAGCTCTATTCTTCAGCCTCCAGAAACAGGACCTGGAGGGAAAGGTCTTACTATGAGCAACTGAAGCTTAGCTATCTATTAGCTTGTTTTTCCACTCTATTCATTTCATCTTTCCCTTGTGATGCTTAAATCCTTGTGCTTAGCATTTAAAAGAATTAAAAAGGTTGCAGAACACTAATGCAAATACTGGAAAAGATGCAGCTGGGATGAAGTTGGTTTTAGTGGTTTTGTTTTGTTTATTTTTTTAAAACTCACTGCAGTGGTTAACAGTACCTAAGCCTCTCTAGTGAATGTCATTGATGATCTGTGGCCTTAGTTCAGTCTACCAGAAGAATTTTAATTGGCGTTGAATGACAAAATTTAGTATGATTTTAGTAGATTTCAGGTGCCTTTTTTAATATCTTGCATCTTTTAAAAAAATCTGCGCTGGCCTACACTTCTATGTTCAGCCAAGCAGCAGGTGCCTGGTGCTGTGTGGGAAGCTGTTTGTTCTCACAGGTCCTGGTCCTAGTCAAGCAGAGCCTGTAGCACAGGGTAATCTGCTGATTTAAAAATGTTTTGCTGGATTTTTAAACTGAATCATTGTACAACTTTGTTTTTTTAAAAAGGTAACATTTGGGATGTTAGTTGCTGTTTTAATGAGGAGCCTAACCACAAACTTATACAGATTTACCCAGGTTATTACAGTGCTTTAAAAAGTCAGACTTTTAAGATAGTTGCTTGTATTTCTAAATTTTCCTTAAACTAAACACAGGTTCCTGTAAGTTTTACTTTTTTGACCTGTTTTTGCAGATGGTCAGTGGGATTTGTCAAACTATCACCTCTTGGACCTGGGCCGGCCACACCACTCCATCCGGTGCATGACAGTGGTACATGACAAGGTCTGGTGTGGCTACAGGAACAAAATCTATGTTGTTCAACCAAAGGCCATGAAAATAGAGGTAAGTTCCGATGGTGATTAAAATAATTAAATGTTGTGTTTTAATGCTACAGCTCGGACTCCAGAGTAACTCCAGAAACACTTGTTTTCGTCATACGGGCTACCTAGCAAATTTGTTTTATGAAAGAGTTGTTTTGGAAAACTTAAAGCTCTGATGAGACAGTTCTCATTTATTGAAACCAGTTTTTGGGAGATTTAGTTCTCTACTTTTGGCTGGCCAGAAACTGGAAAGTGTCTTTGTGCAGAGCTTGTAAGGCTGGCTCCCAGCTTATTCTGTGTGCCTGATTTTGTTCTCCACCCATGTCGAGAAGTTTCTAAGTGTTCATTGGCATGTACTGTCCTTCCAGTTAGAGAATAGTTGATGCAAGATGTGTGAGCTGGTGTTTTATCTGCAGTGTTTAGTCTGTCATCTCAAGACCAGAAAGTGGCTGAGGTTTCTGCAAGCCTTGAGCAATATAAGTCCTTCAGCTTCTGCTAATTGGCCTGAGACATGGGCCAGGCCTTTGAGGGTGACTGCTCAGCTCTTCTGAAAATATCAAATCACCCAATAATAACCTGGTTTTGTGAAGAAGACTATAAATGTGTATGGGAAAACTGAAATGAAGTTCATATAAAAGTGAAATTGATTGTTTTGCTGGTGGATAGTGTGTATTTTGCTCAGGTGGGGTTTTTTGAGTCAGTCATGATGGAACAAGGAAGAAAGACATTTTTTGGGCACATATACCTCGTGCTGTGGCAGCAGGATCTCAGACCAAGAAGGTTCAAGGGAGGCAGAAGCTGGAGCAGGCTGGGATGAGATGTGTAAATGAAGACTGAGTAGGAAGCCACAGCTTTGAGATCACACTCATGGAAGGGAATCAGCAATTTTAGAGCCTCACATGCTGTTTGTAACTGAGCTAAACCCTGTCTGTGCTCTTGCAAATCAGAGGGTTGTGCTTGATCGAAAATTGCCAGTTCACAATGTATGAGACTAACAGAGCAACCCTTCTTACTCTTCCCTTTGTTTCACCTTCTGATTTGAACCCCAATGTTTCATAGAAGTCCTTTGATGCCCACCCAAGGAGGGAGAGCCAAGTGAGGCAGCTGGCATGGGTGGGGGACGGGGTGTGGGTGTCCATCCGCCTGGACTCCACCCTGCGCCTCTACCACGCCCACACCTACCAGCACCTGCAGGATGTGGACATTGAGCCCTATGTAAGCAAAATGCTTGGTAAGTCCCCAGGAAAATCTGGTGTGTTCTTGCTGTCTGCAGCTTCCTTTTCCTGCTAAGAGATAAGGCAGTTCTTACTGCAGATTTGGGGTAAAGGTGGGTGGAAAGGCCTGTTAAAATCAGTTTGTGCAAACTTGAATCTGAAAGTAGAAGCCTAAGTCAGTCTGTGAAGCATGATGGGGGTGAAGGGTCATCTGTTAAAGAGTCTGTTGACCTTACCTGGTGTGTAAAGTGTCCTTAAAACTCATAACTAAAGAGGAAAGTGGTGATTGAGTTGGGCAGGCACCAATAGAGACATTACAATCTTCTTCTATACTGACACATTTTTTATAGCTAAAAATGGGAAGAATCCATTACCTGCCTGGAAAAATTGCCTATTTTTTCAAAAAAAACCCTCAAGACAGGAAATTTTTTTGCTGTTGAACCTAGTAAGCTTTCTGATTTTTTTCATTAATATCTGTATAAGAGCAGTTTCACCACATACATTACACAACAAATACAGATTTTTAGGCTCTGGGAAGTACTTCACAAGTCACTGCTGTGCACATTGCACACGTCTGGTGTCAGCCTTCTGCTGCCCTCCTCCTGCTAACAAATGAGAAATTAATTTTAATGGATTACAAACCACTATCTTATATCTGTAAATTCACCTTTTTACTTGTTTTAAAAGCCAGTAAGCCCCAATTGCTTTCTCATAGCTAGTGTTAGACTCTTGAAACATAGGTTCTCAATTTATTTACAGTGTTGTAGCCTTCTAGGTTATCTTTACAACTTAAATGTGCTCCTCTACTTTGTTTCTGTCAGAAGTGGGAAGGAATTACTTGTCTATATGATTTGGGAGTTGAATTTAAGATTCTCTGTTGTAGACCTAAAATTATTCTTGCTCATAATTTTTGATGAAAAGCATCTTTTGTTTTTAGGTACTGGTAAACTGGGATTCTCATTTGTGAGAATCACAGCACTTATGGTGTCTTGTAATCGTTTATGGGTAGGAACAGGAAATGGTGTCATCATCTCCATTCCATTAACAGAAAGTAAGTAAAATATCAATGAATAGCACTGTACAATATGCTGTAGGCATAAAAAAAAGAGTATTAAACACCAGTCAGATGCTTACTAATGGATAGAAAGCTTCACTGCCAGGTCTTGACTTTCAGGTTTGTAACAGATGAGGCCTGTGTGATGTTTAGCACCTATATCTGTGTATGTGTTACAATTACCTTGAGAAAATGACACATCTCCAGAATCTCCTGTACTGCCATTTGAGGAAGGTTGGCTTGAATCAAAGGGACACTTTGAAGCCTTAGAGGTGTTCTGGGCATTAGCAGCATTGGTAGAAGTTTATTGCTTATACGAGACATCATTAGTTTTCTAATGAATGTTATTTTTGATTGCCATATGATCACAAAATACATTTTTCTTTGATTTGAGCATGTTGTTGTTGCTGCTGCTAATGCAATTTGTTTGGCTTTAGTTTTTGAGAATTCATCACAAAGTGGGTATGAAGGACTGGAACAGAAGTAGCAGAGACTGCTTTAAAGGACATGTTCAGAGTTATAGGAGCTGCAAATACATTCAAACAGGGCACTAACATCCAGGTCAAATTCCAATCATGTAAATCCTGGTTTTTGCTTAATAACAGACCCCAGACTCTTGTCATAGGCTGAAACTAATTGAGGGCAGTTGAATCTCAGGAGAAAGGAACAGCTCAAGGGCAAACCAAATCTTAAATAGGTTAAGCTTGGGAAGAATCTCTGTGTAAATTGATTGCATTTAAACAACAACAACAACAACAAATGCCTCAACACTTGTGCCTGAGACTAATGCTATAACAGGTGGACAGAAATTTCAGAAAATAAAATGCAGACCTATGATAGTCCCAATTATACTGTTGTTACTAAGAAAATAATGCAGTCTGACAGGTGAAATTTTAGGGTGATTTAATAGTGAAAACTCTTCATGTTGTATCTGCTTTGTTGAACAGCAAACACATGCATTGTTTCTCATGTTGTTCCATTGCATTGTCCATCCATTCAGTAACTGTCTTTTTTTTTGCATGAATGTACTAAGGAAGGACAGACTTCCTGCCATGGATTTTGAGACACTTTAAATCATGCTTTCAAAAATTATAGCTCTTAATTTGCGTCAAGCTTAATTTAATGTTTCCAGACAAGTTTGTTTTAAACCAGGAGTGAATGTGAAGAAATCCCTATTAAAGCTGTTCAGTTTCATTTCATTTCTTTTGGTTGGTTGTGGGTCAGAACAGCCTTTTGGGGGTTGCCTGATAGTGGAGCTGAGAACCCTGGTGAGAAATAGTAATAAAGCAGTTACATCCTTGCATGAGCAGTGGCATCTCTCAATCCCCTGGGTCTCAGTAGCAGAGCAGCAGATGATGTTCCAAAAGGGTACTTGAAAACATGAGTCTTTCTATATTATTCTGGAGCCTCCTGCCAAGGAAAGAGAGAAAGGGGAAACGTTGCTAATCAATAATAAACTTAAAAATACGTGACAGTGCTTTTGTGGTCTATTTTGTCCTGAAACTTCTATAGTAAATGCTGGTCTTTGTGAATTTTGATCAAATCTTCTGTAATTAAATATCTGTTGGTTTCTTTAGGAGCTAAAATTTTAAGCTCTACCTTAGCAAAAACCAAAATATGAGTGGTGGGTTCTCATTAATCCTTCTCCTCTACTGTCATACCTATCCATTTCCCCTTTCCTCCTTTCTCACTAGCTGTAATCCTCCACCAGGGACGTTTACTGGGGCTGCGGGGTAAGTGCAGATCCTGAACCAAAACCTATTTCAGGCTTATAATAGCCACTTTGAGGCTGTTTCCCACTCCTTATAGATTTACCCTTTGTATGTTCCTAAATGTTTTTCCACTTGCAGTTACTGCATTGCAGCAGTTTTATGTTTGCTAAATGGCCACCAGTCTGCTCAGCAGTTTAGCATATCATCCTGTGTTGCAGCTGAACTCTCATATAGACTTTCTCTTCCAGCCAATGTGATATCACATCTTATAACTTTGTCATTAATCCACATCATTTGCTGTCTTGTTACAAATCACTGTTTCTTTCACTACTTTGATAGTCTTTGGAATGGAGATGGCTTGTATGTCTAGCATGAGTACTTCTCTGGTTTAATGCATTTTAAAACTCCACAGTAAAATCTAGATATAGAATGATAATAGGGTAGCTCTTTCATGCCCACAGGTGGCTGTTCCTAGAGAATTTTTGCTGTCAAGGGCATACATTGATTAGTTGGAATGAAACTGTCTTTAATTACATGTTTAAGTACATGGAATTTGCTCATACTGAAACACATTAGAGGTACTTATTTTCTATGAAAGATACAGTCCTGTCACAAATTATTTTTTCCCAAAAGTAGGATATTGAAATCTGGTGTTTATGCTAGACTAATAAGAATCCTGCTCCATTTTCTGATGTACTTAAAATAACGAAGCATGCAATCTTTTTCTTTCCAGCTCTGTCTTGAATTGGCATTGCTGCCCTCCTGTTTAATTTTTATCTAAGTTTGCTTTAGCTTTTAGATGGTACCATAAGGTTTCTTAACAAATAACTACCTCAGCAATTTGTGTTTTGAAGTAGAAAACAACCTCTTCTTTTCCAGCCAATAAATCAGCAGCAGGCTCTGGAAACCGTCCGGGGAGTGTGATCCGTGTGTATGGAGATGAGCACAGTGACAAAGTGACCCCAGGGACATTCATCCCCTACTGTTCCATGGCACATGCACAGCTCTGCTTCCACGGCCACCGGGACGCTGTGAAATTCTTTGTTGCAGTACCAGGTGAGGATTTGTTACCACCTTCAAAAGAGGTGTTTTTTTGGTTAGGGTTTTTTGTTTGTTGTTTTTTTTCCTTCATTCACTTAGTTAAACACAGTGTTTAGGCAGATAGCAAGAGTACTCACAGAAGCAATGTATTGTATTTTAATTACAAGGCTTGTCTGATTGCTAAGTACAGCCCTGTTTAATGGGAGGAAAAGGGCTTGATCACAAGCCAGGACTTTGCTTCCTTCTGTGAAAAAGGGGCTGTGCTAAATAAGCACTTACCTGTTAAGAAGGCATTCAACTGCATTGTCATCTAATGACCAAGCACAGGAGGATTTATTCTGAGATAAAGCATAAAAAAATGTTCTGTTTTTCACCCAGGTCAGGTTGTTTGCCCTCAGAGTAGTGGTGGAACAGATCTAACAGCTGATAAACAAGCCCAGGAGTCCTTGAACCAGAGTCCCTTAAAATCAATGTTGGTGATAAGTGGTGGAGAAGGATACATTGACTTCAGAATGGGTAAGAAATCTGAGCTTTAAGTGAGTTGCAGTTCATACTGAAAGGGTATTAATAACTACTGCTGTAGTTGCAGTGAGTGCATTTGTGAGGTCAGTGTATACAGTCTTTACCATACACTGTAGGGTAGAAGTATTTTTATTCTGACACACACCTCCAGCTTCTCCTCCTCCTCCCAATAAACCATGACCTTTGGGATGTGAGGAACAATGCTCACTTTTAAAATTTCAAAGGTTTATTAAACCTTAAAAAAATACAACAAAAGGACTAAATAAGAAAAAAATACAGCACTGGGAGGACTCAACCACCATGTGCTTGCCTACAAAATGGATGCTCTGCCTTTTATACCTCTAGCCCCTCCCAAAGCCTCATCTGTCAACTCCTCCTTTGCTGTCTAGGGGTGGAGTTCACTTTTCTTACATCTTGTTGGAGATCAGGTGTTACCATAGTGACCAGCCGACCCTCCCCAAATGCCCAACTACCAAGGCCATCCCATGATAACACTGCAACAGGGAGGACATGTTACAGTAACATAATTCTACATCTACAAAACTTCTCTTAAAATGTACATAATATTTACCTCTTAATTGTGAGAGCCAACCATCTAATTACTCATCTATAACAGGGATGACTGTGTAAGAAGGTTTATTTGAAACTCTGCTTTGGAGTCATGTACCACCTTCCTGTTTATGCTTTCAGTCTTTCTTTGGCAGGTTAATCTTCTGTCTCAAACTGCTGGAAAACATGTCCTTAGTTATTTAAATATGCAGACTGACTGAAAACAAGTCATGTTAAGTGGAGAATACTCAGTGTAAAGTTTAGTCATTTTTGAGTGGGAAAGTAGATCACTTATCTCTGCATGCCCATCGTATTTGATCACTGCTTTTCTTGGATAGTACTTTTGCATGATCTAGCCCATAAAAGATTTCTTGTGTAAACATGTATCTTCTTTTTAATTGAACTGTTTGGGAAAATAAAGTGAGAACTGTTGTGATTCTGTGCTTATAAACTGCAGCTGGAGACCTCAACAAAAAGTGCATAAAAAGGTGTCACAACTTAGACCTGCTTTTGACCTTTTGCCTAAATCTGTCTGTAGTCTTTCAAAACCAACCAAACAGCAAAACAATCTACATAAACCATGACAAAGGAAAGCCCAGAAAGGCCATTCTAAATCCTGTCATCCCACTAATCCGTGCCAAGCAGGTTCCTGGGGTGACCTTGCTGGATTTCTGTGGGGGGCAGGACTGGAGACAGTTCTGTGCCACAGTGCAGTGAGGGCTCAAGTGCTGCAGCACTCAGGGCAGCTGGAACAGCCACATTCCAAGTGCTCTTTTTGCTGTCCCTGTGGCATGATGGCACAGCCATGAGCTGAGTGCCAGTGCTGCCTTAGCCCAGCCAGTGCCACGTGAACCCAGCAAACTCTGGGCACTTGGGGCTGCTCTGTGTTTAGCATCCTCAGTCCTTCAAAGGAATCTAACCAGAACACCAGCCAGAATTTGATTTGGCACCTTCCTGAAGGTGTAGGTCAGTTCCTGTTTCCTCTAATTAAAGTGACCTCCTGGATTGATGGTCCTGGCTGTCCATGTGCAGTTCAGTGTCACCTTTGGTCCCAGTCAGCTGCTGTCACTCAGAGTTCAGGTGCAGCTACAGAACTGCTCTTCTTTTTGAAGAGCAGTAATGGAGAATATGCTCACGGCTGTCTTTGCCACTGTGGGCAGAGTTGTGACAAGCTGGAATAACTGGACCAGGAGGAAAGAGTGGGAAAGGTTGACCATAGACTTGAATGTTGTGTTGTCTCATATGTGCTCAATTGCAGCTCTTGTCCCAGAGCATTTGTGTTTGGGTTTGTCCCAGAACACTTTCTGGTGTCAAAACCATCTCTGTGTCTGCCTGGTAGTTTGCAGATTAGGTTTCTCTACATTAAAGAGTTATAAGTAATGAAAAATGTAGAATGTGGATACTTAAGGAACTGCCATTATTTTTTGGGCTAGAAGTAAAGAATATCACCAGCAGAACGCTGGGCTCTTAGATAATTATGCAACACACTCTCTTTACATTCACAGACTTTAATATGTTTTTATATCAGCATATGGCAACACTGTCTTTTTAGTGTTTTTTCTTGTCTTGCTGCATGTGGTGTTGATGCTGTTCTGGTTACTGGCTGCCTCAACCAAAGCTGTTTTGTTCCAGGTGATGAAGGAGGAGAATCTGAACTCCTGGGAGAAGCTCTACCACTTGAACCTTCTGTAGCCAAAGCTGAGAGGAGTCACTTGATAGTGTGGCAAGTCATGTGTGGCAGTGAGTGAGCCTGTAGGATGCAGTTGGAGACCTTAAAAATGGCAGGGGAGGGGAGGGGGGAAGCAAAAAAAAAAAAAAAAAAGCTTCTGCATGTTTTTTTTTTTTATTTTGTGAACCTGTTTCACTACATGATGTTGAAGCATTTCTTTGCTGTTTAACTTTATCTTGAAACCTGTCATACGTTAGCTATACAGGAATTACCTTGTGCTGTTTTACTGCACCCTGTTAAATGGAACAGTGTGAGGAAATCAGATGTTTCTCCAGCTGGTGTGCACACCTCAGTGAGCAGCTGATACAGTTTTACTGTACCACAGCAATCTCATGTGTTCACTTCTTTGGTAGTCTCACTTGAGTTAAGCTTTGTTCCAACTGAGCTTCATTTCACTGTATAATGCATTGGGTAAAACAGCAAAGTTATTCCCAGAGTATGAAAAAAATGGACAAATTAAAAGATGGATTATTAAGACTCATCCAAATACTCAGTGAGGGCTGAAACAAACTATATTTCAGCTTTTGTTTTCAAACCTGGAAAATCTTGCTCATACAGTGTACACGGTTTAATTTGTTACATTCTTCAGAATTTGTGGGGGGAAAGAGGAGGCTGTATAGGAATTAAAAAGAAAATATTTAAATAAAATTGTATTTTCACTATTGAACCTTAAAGTTTGACAACTGCTGCCCTTAGTAATGAGCAATTTTGAGCATAATGTTTTTCCATCTCCCTGACATGGAACAATTGTTTCTAAAGGGTATTCTTAGGTTGCTATAAATTGGAAAATAACTGTAAAATTCTCAAACAGGGGATATGTTTTGTTCTTTTCTTAACTCCTTATGTCCTAAGCACTTAGAATGATCTTCTCTGCCTACCTGGTCAAACTCATAAGGCAATATGTGTGAAGGTTGGAGACCTCAATTAGAGCATGCACAAAGACTGAGAGCGTACAGAAAAAAAACATTCTGCGCAAGTGAGATCGTAAAGGTGATGCCTCAGGCATCAGAGGAAGTGTAGTTCCAGATAATTAGGTACAAATTGTATTTTTTTTGTAGCTCCATACCCCAGTTTAGTTAAAAAAATAATTCAGCAACAATATTATCTGGTAACACAATGACAGAGAAAATTCTCCTACCAAAAGTCAGGATACTAATACTAGGCTGACATTCTGTCTACTCACCATCTTTTTAATCGTAAATGTGAGTTTAAGGCTCTTTCTTTTATTGAAATTTCTGCGTTAGTGTCAGACCTAAGTTAAACACTTCATGATTTCTGTACTTCAGAAGATTTAAAACCCCCAATTTGCTCTTTAGTCTCTAGAAAGTAATAGTTTTGAGGGGTTTTAATAAACATCCAGCATTTATCCCCAAAAGGCTGGAGCTGTTCAGATTAGCAGAGAAATTTAGTAACTTGGTTATATGAGAGAACTGAACAGTTTCAGAGGAGTAAATATAGAAACACTTTTTTAAAACTGCCTAAACATTTTTATGCAATAGGAGCAGTTCTGGTCTATCAGGCAAACATGTGTTTATATATTTTCTTAATTTTTAAAATGAACACATTTAGCTGAGGTCTATTGTGTAAATATATATTTAGGCAGCTTTTTCAAATGCATATCATAGCTGATAAACCAGAAAATCTCCATTCAGGTCTATTGGTTAGATTTATATGTATAAATACTTTTTAAGCAACATATTTTGTACACAGCTGTTCCTCTCGTAAATATGTATTTAGGACATGAACTATGTAGTAAAAATCCTTATTAAAGATGTTTAATATCTTGGTAGTATTTTTCTCTTCAGAATGCCAAAAGCAATGAAAGCATGTTGTTCATAATTTGCTTTCCATATTCATCTTGAATGTCACTCTTAAAGTACTTTGGCTTAAATATAAAGTCTGGAAGCTTATTAAAAATTATACAAATACCAATTATACAAAAGTAACCTGAGTCAACACTCTTAGACCTATTTTAAACTTATAGGCATGTATGCTGAACATGAAGCACACCTGAATTAACTGATGGGATGTCTTAAGAAAAATGCTGTCTAAACTTTTACTGTTGTGTAGAATCTTCACTGTGAGTGGTGCAGTTTCATTGCTTTTCCTGCCATTTTCTTGAATTTATTTTTTTTTCTCTTTGGAAAACACAATCTCCAAAGTTTTTTTACTCACTGGTTGATTGTCACATTCTCATGTTCTCAGAAGAAAAAGCGCACAATTCTGTTATTTGGTTCTTTGTAGGATTTAATTTGTTATTAAAGACAAGCTGTTTTCTCTGAGTGGCGTTACTGCTCCAGCTGGAGCAGTGCAGCCTGGCAAGTGTGTCCCTGCTCTTTTGCCAAATGGAGCTGGCCCACCGTGCCATTTTAGTCACTTCAGTGGGCCAGCCCTTGCAAATATTTCAGAGAATGATGGATTGCTTCTGTCCAAAAGTGGAAGGGTTTTAAAGCAGACAGTAGTTGAACTGTGTAGCACTGTGGGTGTAGATAAAGGCATGTGTACTTCTCTTGATTTCTCATTTAAAATCTTTATCCCCTGTCCTAAGGTACAGTAGATTACTGGGTCCCTGTTGCCATCACAGTGTGCTGGGCTGTGTAAACTCCCCTTGATGTCACTTTGAAAGGTGAATAAAGCATGCAGACGCCAGGCACTGTGATGACAATACACCCTCAACTCCGTCTCAAGAATGTGTTTATGCATTACACTCGTGATTAAAGCATCATATAAATAGGAGCTAATCTCTTGATATCTACAGCTTGTTAATAGTTTGGAAACATTTCGAGCACAAAATATGCAGCACATGACTTGCCTGGGTAGGGGTGTTTGCATGGTGAGGGTGAGGCTGCATTGTCCATTCCTTGGGAAGGTCTTCCTGTGCCGGATAGGATCGAGCTGACAGAGCGTAGACACTTTATCATAGGCTGCCTTAGTAATAAACAAATGTTTAATCTGTTTTATTATACTAACTGTTCTAAAGAACATATGTCTTTAAAAAATGCTGTGTAACTGAATATTTATTTCCATGTGAGTATTATAAAAGTTACCAAAGGATTAAACCTGACTTAGCACTCTGTAAATGGCCCTGTTGAGGTGGGCCTTGTGAAGGCCTCGCTCTGTAAAATGAGACATGGTAAACTCAAATACAGTTCTTCTTTAGGGAAATTAAATGTTCTTTTCTAACAGGGTTATGCCATATTGTAACAACCTATATTGCACCTCAAAGCATTTTTCTATACACTAAATGTCTCTCCCGCCCTCTAACAAGATTAAGTTTCCTTTATTAATTTTGCTGATGCACATTTCTCAATCTTTTAAACATATATTTTAAACATTTTATGGTCTGTAATTTTTGAAAGTTTTGTCTGTTGGACACTTTATGCTGAATTTTACTTGCCTCTGTAATCTGAGATGGATTCTACAGCGTTAAACTTGCTGTCTGTTAAAACTTGAGGCTTCTTTTCTGTGAGCAGAAGAGCTCATATAGCAGTGTAGTTATTTCAGTATTTATTTCTATTATTGAATCCATGAGGTTCAGAATGTAACTTTGTACATGAAATATATATAAATATGTATATGAAACATGCATTGGGTCAGTGTGTTCTTTGTAATCTCATGTTAATTCTGCCGAATTTTGGTGCTATCAGAAGACACAATTTTGGGGATTTTACACTAATGCCAAATATTGTTGTTATCAGTGATGTGTTTGAGTCAGTCCAGGGCTGGTGTTATCCTGCTCTCTTGTAGTGGGCTCAGACAAAAGCTGTGAAGAAAAGCTATGATGTCTGTGCCTCTCTTAAGATACAGATCTGGGGGAAATCTGCTTGATGCAGCTCAGATGAAATAGATTATGTCAGATTAAATAGATGCTGCCACTGAGATTTATTTTTTAAATTGCTTTAGCAGATATTCATCAGAGCTCAAATGCTCTCTGGTTACTTCCTGCTCAGCAAAGGAAATTGTGTTTTTAAGGCACAAGAATGAGGACATGGTGACTGCAGAACCTGAACACTTGGCCAGAGCCAGGGTTTCATGTTTTCCCAGGTCACCTGCCCCTTTCTTAGCACATTTGTCCCAGCTGTGTGTCCTGATCAGTGTGTCAGGAGTGTCCCCAAGAACCCCTGGGGGAGCCCCACTGGGTGCAGAAAGTTGTGCTAGGGACACAGAGCCCCCCTGGCCTCCCCATGAGTGTCACTGCAGGTGGCACTGCTGCCCTTGGGCACTGGTGAAGGGCCCACGTTTGAAGTTGTTTAAAACTTCCAGAAGAAAAATGCTTCAGATTTGTTTGCACAAATGCCTGTGCAGACACTGGAATCACCCATGGATAAGAACTACCAAATGTCCTGTTACCACTGTTGTACCACCTTGAAGCTTTTTAAACCTGGTGCTTAACAAACCCACCATAATTTTTGCTTAGTTAGTGGAGTTTTCCTGGAAGATTTTTTCCTCTCCAGAACATATGAACTAATGCATTTCCCTCTCTTCACAGTGATGGTCCTGGGGCCATGTCCATTCCCAGGCAGGTCACACACTGCACTGTGCTAAAGCAGAGTGTGTTTGCATTAAAAGGGAAGAAACATCACAAATCTTCACTCTGGAAATGTTTCAGCTCTTGCAGCAGCCCTGGAGCCCCTCAGGTCTGTGCATAAGTAATTGAATTTTTCAGATCTGGTGTTGAGAGAGGTAAGAGAGTAGAGTTCTGAACTGAGCTGAGGAGTTACAAGTGGTGTTTGGAGACTGAAGTTTGGAAATAACAAATCTGTCTGCACTGGGCATGGGATCATGGGAAAAGCATTCACTATTTCTGAGGGCAGATTTTACAAAGTTCTTTCAGTTGTATCAGTCTTCTACACCAAGAGGTGTTCAGGGCAGAATACACACACTTTTAAACTTTTGCAATGCAAATGCTTTTATTGAAAACCACTTTTTTTGCTGGAAATTAAACCTTAAACTTACTGAGGTAGACCATTTCCTTTTTTCTACAATGGAATAAATACTAAACCATAAATTTGGGATTCTTTTTGCCTTCACCTCCCATTTTCAGTGTCCTGTCTGAGCAATACAGTCTGGAGCTGGTACTGACCATTGTGGTGATCTCTGGTGCACAAGTGTCCCTGAATTCTGCTGTGAGGGGCTCTGGCCAGGGACCACACTAGCTCCTGGCAGGGCCTGCAGGACTCGCTGTGAATCTGTGTGGTTACATTCTTTAAAAAAAAAAAACAAACAAACAATTTTGAGTGCAAATAGTTTCCTGCTTTTTAAAACACTTCAGGATGATGGCGGGAAGGGAGCTGATGGGAAGAGATGTGGATTGGTGCTTGTTACACTCTGCTTGAGCTTCTGGCCAGGAGCAGTCCGAGTTGTGACACAAGATGGTGCTCTTACAATTCTAACACAGTGTGGAGCCCGAGGGAAAACTCATTCTGCTGGAGCATTCCCTTCTCCTTGCCTTCCTACAGCAGCCAAGCCTCAGGTCCCCTGAAACAGCTCTCCCAGGTGAAGCTGTTGTGTCTAAGGAAGGACAGAGGAGCCCAGGGTTCAGGAGATGCTCCCCTGCCCTCACCCCTGTAAGTGCTCCAGTTGGGACTTCCCTCTGGAGCTGGGACCTCCAGTCTGATTCACCCAATGTGGGAAAGGAAAAGCTTTTCCTTTATAGACAAAGGTCCTGCTGGGCACTGGGATGAAGCCAGGCAGGGTGGGGGAGAAACCAGGTGAGGTTTCCTGGCGCTGCAAGGGCTGAGCAGCTGCTCCCCAGCACTCCCCTTCCTGCTGCTTTTCCAGCCTTCAGGGAAGTTCTGTTCCAGTTTGCAAGTGAGGTGTTAAAGGCTCCCTTCTTTCTTTGCCTGGGAACAGCAGTTCTAAACTCATGGGCGAGCAGCAGCTGGGGCTGCAGGGCTGAGGGGGCTGATGCTCCTTACATCCACCCCAGACCTTCCCCTGCCTACCTCCAATGCCCAGGGATTTGGGGTCTGTTTGGGGGGTGCTGCATCTCCTGCTCCTGAAAGTTGCTGTGTCCAGGGTCCTCTTAGGCTGTCTCAGATTTGGGGCTTAAATGAAGATAAAAAGAGGAAAAAAACCCGAAAAAATCACGTTGGAAACTTTTCCAGACATCACATCTGCTTTTCACTCCCACCTTTTGGCACGTGGGGCTGAGATGGGATCAATATCCTTGTGTCCCTGAGGCCCTGCCCTAGCTCAGGGCTGGCAGGGATGGAGCTGCCACCAGCCAGGCCCTTTGTGGCAATGACAGCAGCACTTCCTCCCAGTGTCATCCTTAGACTTTCCCAGAGCCTGCTCTGCAGACACACATCTTGGGGTCTCCCTTTAAAATAAAATTTGGCTGATGTTTGCTTTGAGTTCAAGGAAAAAGGAGAGCTGATGGGTCAGAGCACACGTCCTGCTGTCCTGGCTGAAAGCAGCACCTGGAGGAGGGAGCAGGAGTGTGGGGAGGTGTCCCCCAGGCCACCCTGCATCCTTCTGTGTCTCCAGGCTGGATGAATCAGCCTCTGCCTTGTGGAAACAACTGGACTGATGCAAAATGGTGCAGCTGTCTGTACCCCAGCAGGACTAAAAGTAAGGAAATCAGGGAGCTCACTGGTTTGCAAAGGCAGCTGGAATACTTCTGAAATACTCTGAATGAGAATGATAAAAAATGTTACACTTATTCTGCCACTGCATAGGTGCTCCTGGCAGATGCTGTTGCAGGGTTGCAGGTGCCACACATGGCTCTGTCCTTGCTTGGGGTGTTTGGATTCTGCTCCTGGAATGGCACAGAGATCTCTGTGGGATGAGCAGCACGTGGATCAGCTGTGAAGGGTTTCAGTCTGTTCAGACCAGACCTGGTTTGGGGTGGGTAATGGCACAAGGAAATGTTGCAGGCTGATGGGGGGAGGCTGAATCCAGGGGAGAAAAAGTGCTGAGGACTCTTGGCTGCTAATTGATGTGTTCAATGAGAGAACAGCAGGCTGTGTGTGTGTGGGTGGGGAAAATTCAATCCTTGTCAAAATTGCCCGAAAGTTAATGAAAATCCCTGAGATAAGAGAGAGGTGAATTGTGCAGCATCCACAAACCCATTACAGTCCAGTTGACTCACTGGCAAATAAACACTGCGTGGGTGCTCAGCAGCTAAAAAAGCTCTTCTGCCCTGTGCAGATGTGCTTGTGTCTCATTCCTCCTGAGAAAGAAGGAGGGAGGAAGGATGGAAGCTCAGCCAGGTCCAAGCTCAGAGCTTTGGGGGGTGCAGGATCAGCTCCCCCCACCTTGGCATTGCAAACTCAGCACCAGACACAAGGTACCCATCCTTGCCTTGCTCAGGGGTGTGCAGATTTCCACATGTGGGATGAGAAAATGAGGAAGGACATTTCCAGAGGGAAGGAAGGCACCAGGAACATCCCAGCACCATCTGGCTGGCAGTACCAGCACTGAACAGAATAAAGGTTTTATGCAAAGGGGGTGAGGAAAATGCTCTGCTGCTTTCTGGGTGACAACCTGCCATCAGCTGGGCACAGCAAATCAATGACTGGCTTTTGCAAGCATTTTTAATCCTTCTCTGAACTTTACAGGGTGCTCAGAAAGTCATTTCACCATAGCAACCTGCATCTGCAATAAAGCCCCAGATGTCACCTCTGGGCCAAAGCTGTGGCTGAGCTGCAGCGAGCTGTGAGCAGAGAGCTGGGTGTGCAGCTCTGGGCACAGGCTGAGCTGGGGTTTGCACCATGGTCACTGTGGGGGTGCTCATCCTGGGAACTGCAGCTCTCCACCCCCTTCCAGCCCAGGCTCAGCTGCCATCCTGGTTTGCAGGAAGCCCATGGCTCTGCTGGTCAGAGTCTCTGAAATGCCTGCAAAATGGCCTGAAATGGTCTTGTTCTCAAATGGCCTGGTCCATCAGAAGGGCAAGAGGTGCAGGAGTTCCTCTTGTCCTCTTGACAGTGGATAAAGGGGCAGCATAAAGGGTTCATCACTTCACTCAGCCTGGAAATCACACAAATGGGTCAGAAACCTTCAAAAGGAAGCATGCAGGAGATTTTTTGGAGGGATGAAGAGACTTTAGCAAAGCTCTGCTGAGCCACCAACAGTGTTCTGGGCTGACAGCAGCAGCACTTGGGTGTTGAACTGTTCTTGTTTTGTGAGCTGGGTTTTGCAAGCAGTGTGAGGTGTGATCTGAACTCAGAAATCAGAAAGTGAAGGAAGTGTGAATAGGTCATAAGGAGAGTTTTCAGAAGGAGGCAGCACTGGCAGGGCTTTGTCTGCTGATGAAGTGGCAGTTTCCATGTTCCTCATGGTTCAAGCAGACTTTGCTGGGCTCTCTGTGCCTTGAGCAGCTGGATTGCATGATACCAAGCTAGACTGTGCTTCTTACTGCTCAGTGTAGCTTTGGGCTGGTGTTTAACCATGATAAATCCACATTTCCTGGATTTTTATAGCTTCTGGTTAAAAGTGTAAAAATACTTTGTGATTGGAATAAGCCAGCTAATAATTTCTTTGCATAAATTCTTTGCTGGAGAAAGCTCCCCATCCCATGAAGATGTACCCTGCAGGAAGCCAGGAGATATCCCCAAAGGAAACATGGGCATAAACAAAAAATAAGGCACTGCCAGGTGTGTGTGTACTGTCTTGCCAGTGGCACATCACCATATGGTGACACAATATTGTGCCCTCCCTTTAAATGGTGTCAGTATTCAGCATCTTTATTTCTGCAGATTTTGTGGCTGTGGAGGGTGCAAGATCTTATTGGCCTTTAATACCTTGGAGTTTGTTTATTTGCTGGCTGTCTCCCTCTCTCTCCTCATAGCCTGTATTTTGGGATCACTCCCATTCCACTCTGGATTTTGCCTCCTTGGTCCAGCCTGTGCAGTGCTGAGCAGGGTGTGTCTGAAGCATGACCTCCCTGTGAGATTTCCTCAACCATGTGGCACTGGGGACCCCTGCAGTACTCCCTTGCTCCCCAGTCTTTTCCTGAGGATCATCTGCCTACCTGACTCTTTATTTTTTGCTGAGAGGTTTTTTATCCTGCATTTGTGCTAACTTTCAGCTCAATCTGTGCTTTGACTCATTTTAATATTGTTACTATCTCAAACCTACTCCTTGTCACATATTTGGGGAGTAGGCAGGAGACACCCGAGAATCTGAAGCCAAAAATAGGGAGGATGAGAGAAAATAAAATTATGACTTTCAAGCTCTTCTGACTCAAGCCCAGTCTAGCTGTGCAGCTGCAGGTGCATGGGATACCCTCGGGGCTGGCCCCCTTAGCCATGGCCACATCAGTCTCCTCTCCTAGGCACAGTGCTGTGCTCCTGGGTTGTAGCTGCTTTAACTTCTTTTAGGATCATGTTTGATTAAACCATGCATTTGTTTTCAAAATCCTCGCCTATTTCATGCTGGTTTTAACTACCACTCATTCTTAGAGCTGAACTGGTTTTAAATTTCCTTATTCCAGTCTGAGCTTTCCAGGTCTCAGAAGAGAAAACAGATTAGCCAAGGGCTGTTGTGGTATTAATTTCTCCTGTATTAATGTTGTAATACTGAGTCAAAAGTTTCTAGGGAACAGTAGCTCAGTTAAATAATCCTGCTTCTAGAGGAGTTAAAGACATTTTCCACTCAATCTCATGCATGATATTCCATACAGAATTTAAAGAGCAGCATAAATTGACTTGAGAAGCATCTTTTAGCTGACCATGATGTGGGCACTCGGCCAGGCACTGGAGCCACCGGCATTGGGATGGGCACAGCAGCAGGAACCAAACCTGAAGGGCCACTCTTGCTTATCCCCTTGTGAAGTTTACTGGCACAAAAACCCCTTTTCCTGGGGAAATGGGGTGGCCATGCTTTCCAGCTCCCCTCTGCCTTTACTCTCCCAGCAGGAGTGGCTATTTCATCCCCTGGAAAACCCCACATCTCCATGGCTGGGGTGAAAGGAGTGTGGTGGAGCCCAAGGCAGAGCAGAGGGGCAATGCCCTGGCATTAGCCCCTCAGAGCACTGTCCATGCATCCTCTACTTTGGCAGTCTCTGGCTGGGAGCCCAGCCCGTGCTGGCAGCCCAGGACACACTGTCTCTCCTGTTAAACCTCTGTGAGTTTCCTGTTGCTGGAGAGGCACTTGCTTGGTACCCAAAAACACTCAAGTGCTTAATTATGTCCTATAGCTCTGGTGGATTGTAGCACCACTGTTGTTATCGCTCTCACTTCTGCTATGAGTCCTGTAACTCTCTCTTTTCAGCATTTTATTTTCAGTTTCTTATTTGCTGTTTCCAAAACTCGTCTCCAGCACGAGGTGGGCGGCAGCTGGGGAAGTATTTTTGTCTGCAGGCGGCACAGTGAGATGCTCTGAGGCGACAGGACCTGCTGGTGTGGGGGAACAGGCTCAGTTTTCCTTGTCCTGACACCCAGCCAGGTCTGCAGCCCCAAATCAAAGCCCCATCCCTGGGCAGGACCTGGTGGAAACCCAGCCCATGGTGGGTCTGTCTCAGCTGTTTCCAAACACAGCTGAGAATACAGAAATGGGCTGTTGTGTTGGTTGGGGGGTCTTGTTTTGTGGTTTGTTTTGAGGTGTGAGCTTAGTGAGGTCTCAGCAAGGTGAGACACATCCCTGCTGCAATCCCACACCAAGGTGGTCCTCCCAGCACAGTGGGGTGACCCAGAGGTGAGGGAGCAGCAGGGTGACAGGCACACGGGTCAGATAACTGCGAGTCCCTCTCCTGTGCCTCTCAGCTCCATTCAGGGAGATGGCAGTTGTGTCACCCTCCCTTGGCACCAGGGCCTCTGGCAGGGGCCCAGCGAGCTGGATGGGACAGAAGGAGGAAACCTGGCCCTGGGGGAAACTCAGGGCTGGAAGAGGAACACCCCGGGGCTCCCGGCTGCTACAGGGGACAGAAATAGCCACACACAGTTCCCTGGAGTGTGGGCACACAGCATGGGCCTCCATAGGGAAACCCTCCCCTGGAGCAGTGACCCAGACAGTGTCAGGCTTTCTCCCATCAGTGCTGCTTCTCCCAGCTGCTGCTTGCTGGTTTACCAGCATCACTCCATCCCCTCTGTGTAATCCCTTCCTCTCTGCAGGCCAAGAGTTCACCTGAGGGCCATCAGAGGGATTTAAGCTTTTGGCAGAGAAGTAAAGGGGTTTTGGAGAGAACTAAACCAGCCTTGCTGACCTGTGTGGACTGTTGGGCTGTGAGTCTGGGCCCTGGCTGACAGGCTGGGGTGTTCTATCCTGTTTTTTTATGGAATAACAAGGCATTTCCTTGTTAAAATGCTTTACAATTTCTTGTAAAGCACAATCAGGAAATGCCATTGTCACAGAGTCTTGGTGGATGTCTGTGCTGTAGGCACTCAGCTAATCCTGACTTGTGTGTGCAGCTCCTGTGCCTGCATTGTTCCAGTATGGTGTCACTGCCACCACCACATCCCCAGCCAGCACCCAGAAGTGGCAGCACTGACTCACAGCCTGTATTTGTTCATCTGACCATAACAAACCAACCCTGCAGCCCTAAAGCAAAACAAGGGAAAGTCACAGCTTAATCATGTGTGCAGGCAATCAGGATGTGAGCAGGTGAAGAGCACCAGGAGCTGATTCCTCTCCAAGTCCATAGCAGCACTTCAGGAGCCTTTGCAGGCTGTGCTCCTGGAGACAATGCTCCTCTGTGTCAGTGTGAACCCACTTTGTTTTGCAGGGGCTTCCAGACCTCCACCATCAGTGCTGCCACTTTCCCTCTGCTAATTGAGACATGGGAAACATGGCTCATGAGGTGCAAGACAGCTGGTTACCTCACAGTGAATCTTCTGGGCTGAATTATATTTCTTGTCCTGCAGCATATGCTGAGGTGGAGCTGGGGATGGGATGATGATGGATGAAACAGGCAGCTGAAACAGCAACAGGGGTGGGCAGGGGCAGGGGGAAGCAGCATCTCAGGTCTTGCTGTCATTTGTGGAATGTACAACTTTAGGGCTATGAATACAAGCTGACGTGTGCAAGCCATAATCCTGCTAGGACAGGACATGTCACAGGCTGCAGGAGAGAGAATTTTAGGCAGCCTGTTCTGAACCAACCACCTTCACGTCAGCATCTGAACTTTGTTTTTTCCATGCATTTTTTCTTTTTTATTGTTGCAGGGTTTTATGGCTTTTCGTGTCAACCTTGGTGCTAAGATTGGGTTTATTTAGTGCTGTTTTTCTGCTGTATCCCTCCTGCTGCTGGTTTCTCCTGTAGCCAGGGCTGAGCCCAAGCCTAGGGCTTTGGTGTGAGGTGTTACCAGCTGGATGCTTCCATGGGCCTTTGTGGACTTAGATTTTAGTGGCAAACAGTGGATGGCTGCAGTCCTGGGATGGACATCAGGCAGGACCATGGGATTCTCCTTAACTAGCAGGCTATTTCTGCCAGTTAGCTGGAAGCTGTGAGCTGATGGTGTGTACCACTCACACACACACACACACACACACACACACACACACACACACACACAAACACACATATCTGCCTGTGGATACTGGGGGCTCTGAGCACACAGAGTCCCTGTGTGAGAGATTCACTTCAAACCAGACAGTGTGGGAGGCCCAGCTGCTCAGCAAAGTAATGGGCCCCAAATTTAAGCTTTTAAAAAGCTCCTTTTTCTCTATTTTTTTTTTCTTTCCCTTACATGAACAGGGCAATTAATCCTTTGTACTGCTAAGTATTATTTAATACACACACTGCCTTCCCTGCTTACTAATTTGGGTGGCAGTAGCAAGGTCTTTCTGTGTGCATTCAGTCAGTGTGAGGAGGTTCATCAGACCCCTGGGCAAGGCATGCTGAGGATTGCCAATAACAATGTCCCCATGCTCCTGAACACGTAATCTCTGCAAGAAAACCAGGCCCAGACAGGAGGGTGAGATGATCTGGAGCTCTGCTGTGGAGAGCACTGACTCCACGTGTCTCCACACCTTCAACCTGGCTCATGGGCTGGACAAAAAATTAGGAGGAAAGGGTTTTGTTCATGATGGATCACGCCTGAGCTGCAGCTGGAAGCAGCAGCAAGGTTCTCCTGGATTATTTTCTCTCACCCCATAACAGTTTTTTCCCTGAAACCTTTCAGACCTGGGCTGGTCTCCAGCCCTTTGAGGCTGAAGCAAAGCCTACCTAACTGCATGCTGCTGGAGCGGATGTGAAAGTAAAGCAGGTTGGCTATTTTTGAGCCATGAGTAAGATCAAAATGCATGTCCTGACAGGCAGCAGGCACTGCTGCTCAGGCCTGTCACCCAGGATGGGGTGGGTGACCGAGGGCACCCACTGCACCCCCAGCTCCAGAAGAACAGCAGCCAAACCCCAAGCAGCCAGCAGAGTACCTGGCACACCAGGTGCCTCACTAGGCACAGGGTACTTGGATAAGGATATTGCTTTTATTCCCTTTTTCATGTGCCACCTCTGTTATTTAATGTGTGGCTAGAATAGACGATGGAATAAAATTCCCAGATATTGAGGCAGAAGGATAAGAGCCTGGACTTCCTGCTCCTCTAGCCCAATAAGCCTAGTGATCATCCTGGTCCTAAGAAAGAGGGCAGCACATTTGGAAACTGAAGGTGATGTTTTATCAAGGGCAGATAAAACCAACACCAGCAGGAACTGCCTTGGTTATATTTTCATTTTCAAGGGGGGAAGGATCATATGGAGGATCTGTTCCATAAGGATCCCCAGTGCTGTCAGCTCCAGCAGCTGCCAGGTATTTAGCTGTGGGGTAATTAGGGAGGCAGAGGTTCAGAAGAGCATTCATGCATGTGCCCACTGAAATGGCATCCAAAGCCGTGGCTCTGAAACTTGTTTTCATTTGGGAAACACCCCAGCTCAGGAGGTATGCTTTACTGGAGAAGAGACCTTCAGTGCTGAAGAGTAGGATGGAGTTTTTTGCTCTGTAATTTATCTTGGGCAAGGGCTTGTAGTCACTTTTCTATATCTGCCTCCTTCCATTTGTGAGTAAAAATCTGAGGGTTGCCTTGTGGTTTTTTTTTTTTTTGTTCGTAGTTTCTTACCATTGCTGCAATGAAAACAGTCCTCAAACACTATATTTAAAAGGTAAAGGCAGGGAAGCATTTGCATTCCAGCAGCCTTCAGGCTTCGAAAAATGCCGGGGAATCTTGAACTCCCAACACTGGAACGGGAGATGGCATCGACAGAGGCAAGAGCTCTGGTTGCCCTTTTCCTTCAGCTGCAAAGGGCAGTTTGTGTTTGTGTTGAGCAGTGAGATGAGGAATCAGGGGAGGATTTGGTTGGGAAGGGGGGTCAGCTGTGCTGTCCCTGCCGAGCATTCCGCCCAAGGCGCCGGGTCACCTCCTGCAGCCCAGCTCCTTTTCCTGCCTCAGAGCCATCCTGCCGGGGCTTGCCAGAGCCTGGGCTGGGATTCCTCAGCTCAAATGGCACCATTCGAGCCCTCTGTGCCCTCTCAGCGCCCCGGCAGCTGTGTTGTTCATCACCCAGAGCAGGGCCAGAGCCCTTTGGGCTGTTGCAGCCCAGGAACACTCGCAGCTTTCCAAGGAGCCCGAGTGGTGCTGGCTGCCTGCTCGGGGAGCAGCCCCTCTGCAAGCCCAGGACACAAATCCCAAGGGTGCAGCTCAGCAATTCAATGTCACCACTTAAGTGCAGCTTTCTTCACCACTGCAGGTCTTGCTTCATGTATTTATTTAGTGTGAGTATCAGCAATGTACTTTTACTCAAACCCTTCTGGTGCTCCAGAATTGATTTTGCAGCTCAGGCCATGGGCTTCTCTGAAGATGAACTGAAAGCAGCCCAGTCCCTGGCAATGGACACTGGGAGTGGTTCAGATCTGATTTACTCACCTTTGCTCACCTTTCTTTACCATCAGCCAAACCAAAACATTGGATCCAGCTCCCCATGAACAGTGGCAAACTTTGGATCTGAGCTCCTGTAATAAGCAGTTGTTTTCCCTGGCTGGAGCCTTATGACTCTCCAGGAAAAAATATTTATAGGTATGATTCCTAAAAGGAGAATGACAGTTGAAAGAAGAACTTTGTCCAGCCATCTCACGTGTCCAACTCTTTGGGTTTCTGGGGGAAATGAATAACTAGAATGAGACAATGAATGAGATAAATAACATTTAACTGGTGCTATAATGAACCAGCAGTCTGCCTCTGTGGACAGCCTGCAAATTCATCTTCATTTTGTGTGAGAGCCTTAAAAAAGGCTGTGAGTTATTTGCCAAATCCCCTGAAACACAGTTGGAATTGAGCAACAAATTCCCAGTGGTGTCATTTGAAAAATCACAGCCCTATCCCTACAGGAGATAGAGCTGCAGGTTAAATACATCCTGAAAAGGCCTGGGTTCCTCTGTGTGGGATGGCAGTGTGCAGAGGGAGGATGGTTGTGTCGTGTGTCATTGAGCCCCTGGAGACACCAGGCGTGGCTGCCAGTTCCTGGATAGCTGGGAGGTTGTTAGGATCCAGTTTAAACACAGAAGAGCACAGGAAACAAAGTCTCTGTGAATACAGCAAATCAATCCAAGAAAGGTTTGAAATATACCCAAGAGAAAAGATTAAAACCAAACGAGGTTAGATGTTGGTGCCAAAATTTGATAAATTTTGTTTAATATTAAAAGAGGCAAAGAGAAAGAGAAAAGAAAGAAGTGTGTGTGGGGGCTGGGGGGACAGGGGTTAGGTAGAAACATATTCACCCTTCTGGGGGTCCCAAGATGTCCCTTGCTCCCCTCCATCTGGGCTTCTGGGTGGTGAGGGTCCCCTGCTGCCAGCACAGCCACACTGCTCCATGCTGCACTTTGCCACACCACACCACACACAATTCCTTCTTTATTTATTTTCTCTTTTTTTCCCTATGCCTCTTCTACCGTTAAACTAAATGTATCCAATTTTTAGCACTAACCTTGTTTGGTTTTAATCATGTTTTTTGGGTATATTTTGAACCTTTCTGGGTTTGATCCGTTTTATTCACAGAGGCTTTGTTGCCTCTGCTCTTCTGTATTTAAACTGGATTGTAACAGAAGTTAATTCAGCCATGAGAGCAGAGGAGGATTTTGAAATGAGCTCTGTGCTCTCTGCTGCTACAAGTACTGACAACAGGCCAGAATGGGTGGGAAAAAAGAAGGTAGAGTAAGACCTGGCAAAGGATTCTCATGGTCCTTGGGAGGAAAATTGAGGGTGTGCACAGCACAGAGCCCCAGGGGTGTGCCTGCCCAAATCCCCAGATAGCTTCAAACCAGGATTCAGGCTTTTGCCCTGGTGTGGTGACTGCACCACATGGACAGGATTTGTGGCCAGGCCTTAGTTTGGCTTCCTTGTTGGAGCCTTCCTGGGAAGAGGAAACTGCCTGCCTTGCAAAAGGCTCAGCCTTGCTCCTGGGGTTGAAACAGAAACCATAGCAAAGGCCAAGAGCTTTTCCAAAATAACTTTCGGGTTCACTGTTGGGGAATTTGGCTTAGGTAAAGCTCATGAAGAAATTCCCTTTGTCTTGGTCTCTGGGCAACCTTCTGGCTGCTCAAAACTCTAGAAGAAGAAATGGGGGAGACATCTGGAACAACCCTTCCGTCTTTACAACCTTAATTTGTGTATTTGTGTAAAGTACCAGTATCTTCTGGCTGTACATTACAGTGTAGCTAAGAGTGCAGCAAAGTGGGGATCACCTTTCTCTGGGCAGCAGTACTTCTGCACACTTGCTCCAAGTCTGTTCAGCTTCCAGGCAGTAAAAAAGCAGAAGAAGCTCCATCTCCCTTCCAGATGTGCATGCCCAGATGTGCCCAGGCAAATGAAACAGAAACTAGGCCACAGCAAAGGATGCCCAGAAGCACATGACATGGCGTCTGTGTTTGTTTTCAAGACAATCTCTTGATCTTTTTTTCATTAAAAATCAATTGGCATTTTATGTCTCATAAGCTTTCCCCTTGCAGTTCTCCAGCAACCCTTTGTGTGTTAACTGGATTATCCTCAAGGTGTCTTTATGGAGAGGGGAAGCTCTACAATTCCCAGTTTTTAGGCAGATCAACCCTATCAAAGCCACCCCACTCACTTGTCCCACCAGCCAGGAGCACACGAGGGTGAGCTGCAGCATCCCACAGGGGACATGGCTCTGGGATAATGGCTCACCTGGAAAGGCAGCACACCCTCAACCCCCACATCTGCTCCAATTTACACCTCAGTAGGTGAGCCCAGCTGGGATCAGCTGGGATGTGTATCAATGATTTCCTCACAGGTAAGGTTTCTCCTTTTTCAGAGGGAAGTGGGAAGAGAGAGGCTGATTGGTGGCATCCCTCTACTGACATCCCAACCCCATCCCAGCCCTGATTCCTTCATCCCTTCTGAGATGGACTGGAAAGAAGAGGGGGGGAGATGATGAAGGCATTGATGCAGAGCCCCTTCCATGACTTATAAATCTACCTTCAAGCTTGCAAAGGGCAGACTGAAACATGTTTGCAAATATTTGGCATTTGACAGCAAACTGTGATTGCTTACTCATTCAGAAGGGGGGAGAAAAAAAGGGCCATAAATGTAATAGACACAGCCAAAACTCAAGTAGGTCTACAAAGAGATTCCCTAGATTTAAGCTCTGTAAGTGGGGCCACTTTCCCTGCATGAAGAATAACAAAATTTCCACCTGCTACATCATGTTCAGATGTTGCATGCCCAGGGTTTTGTGAAGATTAATTATGTTGATGCCACACAGTAGAGTTTAACAGTTATCCATGGATTTCCAGGAAGAGAGGTTATTTCCTAAGGCATTGTGTTGGGCTCAGCTCAGTCCAGTAAATAAGCTGATGACTCCCTTGACTCCACTCCTTGGGCATTTCTTGTGCAGCCTTGGAGCACACTGTTCTTAAATCAAAGCATAAAAATAACCAAACCTGTATCAAGTGAATTGTAGCAGCTGGAGGAATGGGGGTAATAAACAAAGTTAAAACAGCCTGATAACAATATCCTGTTACCAAAGAAGAACAGTCATTACTCTCTAATGGTGAAATACAAAACCTTTCTTGCGAGAAGGCATTGATTTTTCAAGAAAGGGAGGGGAGAGCAACCCAGAGATGTAATGCAGCATGTGTGGGCACCAAGAGGGTGTAACAATGACAACACTGATCAAGTATCTCATCTCCAAAAGCTCAGGCTGCCTGACCTTTAGCAGTGCTCAGGATGTCATTAAAGAAGGCAGGCTTCTGCCAGCAGAGCAGTGTGTGGAAGGTATTGGAGGGGGTTTGGAGGGTGAGATTCCAGACCAGCTACTCAATGGACTTGGAAAAGCCATATGCAAGAAACAAACCCAACACAAAAAATTAGTTTTGTGTAAAACTCTTTTACCCTGTGCTCCTGTTGGTAACCTGGTTTCCATGGCATGCCCAGCACAAATCCCAGTGCTTGGAGTGCTGGAGGACTGAGGGTGGGACAGGAGCATCTTAAAGGCAAATTTAGGAAAGGGCAAATGACTGGAACAGTCCTTGGGATCTTGGGAGTGTGGGTTTTATGTGGCCACTGTCAGCTCTGTGTGAGAGGGTGGGCAGGATGGGAGGAACTGCTGGTGTTCAGCCCAAGGTTCAGTGCTCTAAAGCCAGGGGTGGTGATACCAGCACATCTCTCACAGCTTTGGGTGGCATTTGAAAGTCACTCCATGGAGTAGAATAATGAGTGTGAAGAATTGTAGGGTAGCTTGAAGACTGACGTTAATTACCTACTAATTTTCTAGCTGTGATCCATGAAACACTTGTTGCTGATCCCCAGACAGATGGCTAGTCACATAGGATGGGCTTCTCCTCTTCATTTCCATCTGCTATATTTCATTAAGACAGCTAAAAATAAAAATATCCCTAATGTTATTTTTCCATGCAAGTTGCTGCTACAGTGACTTGATGCAACTGTGAATAGAAGAGTTTCCAAGAGACAAGATTTTCTTAATTAATTTGTGATCTGTGGCATGAAAAACTACTGCAAATCCCTACATGAGATTCATCATGAGCACTACTCTTACTTCTAAGTGCTATTTATCTAGAAGAGTCAGTTCAAAGCAATTTTTTTTTCTGGTATAAGAAGAGAAAAGAGGCTTCTGTCTCTTCTGAGCAGAAGAAATTGCTATTTTTAGGCTCTAACCAGTTGTAGATGGTGCCTACGAAATGGAGATGTAATCAAGGAGATCCTTTGGGCATGAAATCTTCTTTCCTTCTGTGTAGTAGGAATATCTCCAGAAACAGTTTTTCTGCACAGCTCTGAGCCTCTTGTCAGCCAGCACAGTGCCCAAAACTCCCCTTAGGGGGAATGCATTTTTGGGAGGTTGGTTGGTTCTTTCTTTCACAGATTTTTTTGGCTGTAGCTGAAGTGTCTTTGTGAGAAGCTGGGTTCTTGCACACACAGCTCTAACAATTTCAGAGTGTAGTTCCTGATGTATTGAAGTGTTTTCTGGGGGAATTATGGTCCCCTCCACCCATATTGCAATTTACTCATTTTCCAAAAGAGACAAAAACCTGAACCATTTCTTTCTAGTCCTTCTACGCCTTTTGCACAAATTCTTTCAGAAGGACAGAAGCTCTCCCCTATTACATGATGAAGTTTCAGTTTTAGAACAAGGAGCTCTTGGTGGCTAGGTGGCCCAAAAGCCCTAAAGAAAGCACAAACAGAGAGGAGAGGAAGTCCAGCAGTAGCAGCTTGGTGTATTGAGCTCCAGGGACTCAGCTAATACTTGGTCTCCAGAACTTTGGATGAAATCTGGGGCTGGTATCTTAGATCTGGGTTATTTTTATCCTCAACTACACAAGCCATTGCCCTAGACCTCCTGAATGGTTACACAGATATTTATCTGGGATGAAGATCTCTATAACTTTACTCTTTCAGAGTTTTCAGGGTCTGAAGCACAGTGTGCTACTTTGGACCCCACAACCCAAATCACCACTCCTGCTGTGTCTCAGTGACACTGCCCACAGCACATAACCTTTGATCTCACCCCTTTTTCATTACTTGCTTCAACTTGGAAAAGCAAGCAATTTCCTCATCCTCCTGGCAACATTCCCACGAGGAATGTTCCTCCTCCCAAGCCATAGCCACACAGCCAGTCACAACAATCCTCCCTCCTCCTGCACCAGGCTGTTTCCCCATTTGCTCTGGCTCTTGCTGCTCACCCCAGCCCATCACCCCAGGAGAACCTTTGGCTCCATTTCTGTGCCTGTTCTTTCTCCTCCAAGAGCAGATATTTGAGTTCCACCCTAAAAGCACACTGACTTAGGCCCCAGTTTAGCAAAGAATTTTATCACACGCTCAAGTGTGGTTGACTTAGACCTTCGTTCTGTTTTTAGCTTATCAGAGCAGGGGTGGGTAGAGCCCTTGTCCTCTTACGCATGCCTGGGTCCCAGGGAGCTCAGCTGTGGATGAGCAAAGAGCAACGTGCCTGAAGCTGAGCAGGAGCTCAGATAAGGACTGTTGGCCTCCATCCAGCCATGGTGCCATGTCTTTTAAGGTCTCATTATCTCTGCACCACACTGCAGATGTGTCAGCCCGATGGTGGTGACACACCACAGGTTACTGGGTGCTTCCACCCCAACCCTGCATGGTCACTGAACTCTTGTAGTCTGTGTCTGCCTCAAACTTAGTCTTGGATGTTGGGGATCCTGAATAAGGACTTCAGGGTTAATATTTAGTGACTTCAGATCAGAGAATGCGGCTGAAGTAGGCAAAACCCAGTGACTGCTCCCAGTTCAGACACAAAGTAATTCAGTACTATAGCCAGTATTTTATTCTGCTGAAAGCACAGTGAGGCTGGACACAGGAGCACCTCACTTTTTCCTGTAGGGTCCAATCAGAACAGAATGAGGCTTCACAACAATGGCTAAAGAAACAGAAATGCACCATGGATATCACTGAGCCACTCAGGACATTTACCTCAAAGTCTGGCATAGCTAATTCAGCTCATATAAAAAATTTCCAATGGTGAAGGGTGAAGAAAATGGAATGCTGAATGAAGACTTTTGTTTTCCTGAACAGAGCTGAAATGAAGAAGGTGGATGGTGGCGATCAGATTTCTCCTATAGGTCAGAAGTTCAATGTATCATCAGATTTCATGTCATGGGGCTGCCCTCTTCCTAATTGCATCCAGCCAGGACTCTGCACGTCACTGAGTTTTTACTCTGGGCTCCCTCCATAAGATATATACTGTAGTCAGAGTAGTTACTAAATAATTTTAAAAGTATTTTTTAAGGGTGAATCATTTACCTTTCAATTCTGCACCACAGCAGCAAATGAAATTAGTTGCTGGCTTGCATTCATATAAAATATAAAAACAAGTGCTTAACTGGATTGTTGCTACAGCAAGTTTTTTTGGTTTTTTTTTTTTTTACGAATTTGCTACAAATATTAAGCTATAAGCCTTTAGTAGCTGTGATCTTGGATTCAGAGGTATCTGGGACCTTTCAGGGACAGAGGAACCAAAATTCTGTGAAATGTGGCCTGAGTGCCATAGCCTGACCCTGGGTGGAGGTGGATGAAGGAAGGGATCTGACCTGGGTCTGTTCAGTAGGTGATAGGGGGATCTGAGCCAGCAGCACTCTTCACACAGGTCCTGAGGGATCCCACTTCATAACTGCAGGAATTATTTGTGCATCCTGGGGAGAGAAGCTATAGCCACATCTCAAGCTGAAAAATAAACAAAAAACTAACCCCAAGAAGTCACAATAGCTTATCACTTAGCTGATGACTGACTTTTTGAGTAACTCAAGTTTAACAGGGACATCCATGGTAGACTAGCATGACCTCCTATGGGCATCTGTTCATCTGCAGAACAAAATGAGACCAAAGGAGCATGTGAGCTCTCTGGCTGGCCAAATCACAATATTCAATTATGACAGAGGAACACAAGCTCTGATACACAATGATATTGGGGGGCAGTGGCTGAGAATCAAGCTGGGGATTTCACCTTCATGCAGCAGATAATGAAAGTTAAACACCAGTCCTAACCCAACTTTACATGGTGTGTGTCTCCTGCAGGGCACCTTCAATCACACTCTGCTTTGAGAAACCTCTGTCTCCTGTGGAAATTAACTCTCAAGGAGGTTTTACCCTTCCTACACCCAGGACAGACCATTTGTGACCTGCAGTGCCTTCTCTCCTTGCTAATTTATCTCCCAAACATTTTCATACTGAAGAAAAGGCTTTCAAAGGTTTCAGCATGTTCTGGTTCCCCATGTGAGGAAGGACAAGGCTTTTGCTGGTGCTGTAGGACAGCTTTGAGATGCAGCTTGGGAGAGCAGTGGCAGCCAAGAGCAGCAGAGCTGCACAGAAGACACGTCTGTGTTCCTTGGATGCTACAAATTTCTCTGAAAGCCAAGAAACCTGAAACTGCAGTGGCAACTCAGATTTCCTCCTGCAATGGAGTCGAGGCAGGCTAATTTTAGTCCCCATGCACTATGCAAACAACCATACTGGAGCTGAGTTTATTTTGTAAGTGCTGGCTGCCAAATTTGCTGCAGGGCATAGACTTTTCATATGGGTCTTAAAGAGGTTTGAAGCCAGCTCTTCAGTCGGTGGTGCTGCATTTCAGATGGAGGGGGTGACTCAAAGGTGTCCTGTGAGGAAAGCTAACTTCCAATAGCAAAGGTCTAGGTGACTAGTTTAGATGATATACTGATTTTTTAGCTGGCCAGAATTAGCTGGGGGGGGGGGGGTGTTCTGAATCTATTTTTGATTCTAGATATAATTTTTCTTAATTCCCCTCATGAACTCACACCACGGGCCTGCAAGAGATGCTGGGAGTGCTGGAATCTGCATTACACCCAGGGTCTGCAGATAAAGGAAGCAGATCACTCCTGGGTTTGAGATTTATTCTCTAAATATTTGGCATATTCACAGAGTTCTTTTATAAGTGGGATTGATCTGACTTCCTAGGAAAGAAGCAGTTCTTTAAAACATTGCTGTTAGACTGTGATTCATGACACTCATTTGAAAGGCAGAGGCAGACACGGGGAACATAAAGAAGCAGCAAGGCAGGGTACCCTTCTAGGAAGCCCAGGTTTCACAGTGGACAGTAAATTGTTACATTTCTTTTCAATATTAAAAAGATTTAGCATGCAGACTTTCATCTGATAACTTTCACAATGTCTCTGTCACAAGTGATGCTATGGCTGAATTGTTCTTTGTATTAAATTAAACAATTCTCCATTATTTCCTATCTACTTATCATGGAGACCTTCAGGAATTTTCTGTTCTTAGCTTTGAGAATAACCACTTCCATGTTTGAGGTCTTACCATAACCTTTAAGGCATTTCTCCAGCCAAATGGGTCTGCAAGGACCTGAGTACAGAAAGGCACCTGGAATCCTGAACTCAAAATTACATGGGAGAGTAAAAGCAGGAGCTTTTTTTCAACTGTGAAACTATGAAACTTCTGTTTTCTGCAGCTGATCTTCAATCTAAGTGCTTTGGATGTAGGGCTCAAGTCCTAGTGAGTGGTCCAAGGAGAATTTTTTCTTGGAATTTGCTGTGAATTTGGGCTGGACTTAAAGGAAAGAAATGTGCATGGAAAAACCTAATTTAGATACAGAAGTTGTGAAACATCCAATTGCATTTAGGACGTGGGGGGCCACACTGAATTCCTCTGAATGCAAGGAGCTGCAGCATTGTGCACTCATTTCCTTTTAGGTGCTGATTTTGTAGGAGTCCAGCAATGCTCAAAGACACCAGCAAGATTAAAATAAGTAACTGCAGGACTGTGTATACAACACATAGCAGCTCCCCAGAAAGGGTGGGATTGAGGAAAAATATCTTTTCCATCATAAAAGCCTGGAGCAATCCAATTAATTTGGGAGGGCTCAAGGAGCTGGTGGATGCTGAATGTCAGTGGAATGTACAGAGCCTGGGCAGCCACCACAGGAGGCTGAAGACCATGTAAAAAGAAATTATTCACCTGCCTATTTCACATTTCCCCAAAAATGTGTCTTCCATGATCGTGGAGCCACGCCCCAGATCAAAGACCAGGGAGAAATAAAGAGCCTGTGCAGAGATGAATGGTGTGTCTGTGCTGCTGGTTGCTCCGTGGGGATGAGCAGGCCTGCTTCCCTCCCAGCAGGGCTACACTCTATTTTTGTACATCTTCTGTGTCATTTTGTCGCCCCTCAGCTTCATATTAAATCTGACCTTTCTGCTACACTTGACTGGGGAAAGGTAATCACCTGCTTTACTTTCTTCAGGGTTATACATCACTCTGTGTGACAGGTAGATAATTTTACCTGGAAAATATGGTTGCATGTGAGACTAGGCAGGGAAAAATATCTGGGAGTAGGTCAGGATCCACTTGAAGATCTGCCAGACCTGCCTGAGTGCAAATACATTTTTCAAGCTGGATGTTGAACTCCCACTGCTTCCCGTGAAAACTCGGCAATTGTAGAAAATCCTCTTTTGCTTTGAACAGTGGGGAGAGACTCCAGTCCCCACTTGCACAGCCCTGAGCGAGCGTGGGAAAAGAGGGCTCTGTGATTGATGATATTGCAAAGAGCTGGGAAGTTTGGAAGGAAGAAAGGGAATATTTTAGGTCTGGTGCAGTGGCTAGAGATAGATCTAAATACATCATTGTGCAGCTCGTGGTCTGGAACTGAGGCTGTGACTTGCACAAAATAAACATCACCCTAAAGTAGCAAAACACCTAAGTGCATCCCTGAGCATCAGGGGAATATTCCCTGGGGATAACAATAACCTCATGCAAACAGCTTTGTTAGAGAATTCTTACACAATTTCAGAGATCTTTTCTAATTAATGCAACTATGAAATATATTCATCTAGTGTACATTTGATTGGTTGTACACAGTGACAATTCTGAAATGATGATGGCAAAGCTAATTCAGCAGGAAAGGTGAAGGGACACAGTGTGGCTGCTGTTTGTGTCAAGCAATGCACATCTTTGTAAAGCAATGTCCATTATACACATCTAGGAGCAGAGCAGACCTGCTGACCTGATCTGCACTGCCATCCAAGCTGCTACAACTGCTTCTTCTTACTGATCTTTATAGTATCTTGATCTAGTGCTATCAGAGTGTCTGGATATTCAGGTTATCACCTCTAACAAGCGGCAGGTGGGACAGGGTCAACTGCAGCAAATGCAAGAGCAGGGCTTGCACAAAGGGAGGTTTGAAAGCCCTTAATTGAGGTGAAGAAAATACCTTGATATCACAGCTTGTTCCACTGGCTTTTCTCATGTGGAAGCTCTACTTAATGCAGAAATAATTCTGCAAGCCAAATCGACACAGAAGCATCATCCAACAAAAACACAGGCAGTTTAGCTAAAGTTGGTTTGAAAATACTCATTAATTAGGCTAAGGCAAATTTATGTATATGTGGGCTTGTTAATACTCTTCCTACCTAAATGGGACTAATTATTCCTCTAATTATCATGTAATTGTGTAGCCTTGGGATCATTGATTACAGATGCACTCCTTGTCTTGCTGTTTTACCTGAATCCAAGCAGAAGAGAGCGATGCTCCTCTGGGATGTGCTGCTACTCCTTTTGGCTGCAGCCTTGACCTTATAAAAGAGGAACAGAAAACAGTGAGTAAGCTAAGCTATTTATAGCTGAACTAATTTTCTCTTCACTCAATTAATGGCAATGGAAGAAGCTTTCAATACCTTTTAACAGTGTTTGTTGGCTGCAACACAAACCTGTCCTAGGGTGACGTTATGAGGCTTGTATCTCCAGCTGTCTGCTCTGTTTATGCTGAATATTATGTCCTGTGCCTTCAAGACTGGCTCTGAAAAGCAAAGTTTTGGTTTTGTTATCAGCCTGCTCACTCCCCCAGGGATGGTGGGACACAGAGACGGGGCAGCACTTAGGGCTGTTTTTGCTTTTTGCTCTTGCTTTTTGCTCTTGCTTTTTTCTCTTGCTTTCACTTTGCTCTTGCTCGTGCTTTGCTCTTGCTTTTGTTTCTGGTTTTTAGTTAGTTTAACTAGGCAGTCCGAATTTTCCCTGGACTGCTTTTCTTTCCCTCCCTTGCAACCACTCGAGCCTGCTCTGGACTGGGACCTGGGAAACACCAAGAGTTTGCACCGTGTGGCAGCTGCTCCCAGTGCTGGAGGGACCAATAACAGAGCGACCACCCCAGAGAGACTTTCTGAATTTGTCATCTTTTTCAGAGCGGTGAAAGAGTGTTCTCATCAGGTTTTGTTAATTTTGTATGCTGGAGGGATGTTTTGCCTGTTAAATAAACAGGTTTTTTCCACTTCTCTCTGAGAAATCCTTCCAGAACTGGTGTGGGGGGAGAGGGTCTCTGTGGGTTTGCTTTCTGGAGGTTTTCTTCCAAATTTGCCCTAAACCAGGACAAAACCTTTTCTGAATGTCTTAAGATGTAGGATTTTGAAACACAGGAACAGGGAGCACGAGGTGTGTTGTGTTTCTGGCTGACATGACTGACACTGAGGAGCTGAAAGGGAGGTGCTGCTGAGAAAGAAAAAACCCACAGTTTGGAGGGAAGGTGGCAGGCAGCAGATCTGCGCAAACCCCTGTGTAAAATTCCACAGGTAAAAGCTCAAATGGTTTCTCATAAGGTGCTTGGTGGACGCCATGGGGTTTGAAATACAAACTTTACTATTCCCAAATGGGGAAACTGAGGCAGAGTGCTTAACTTCGCAAAAGTTGCAAAGCAAGTTAATGGGAGTGACAACCTTAGTCCATGGTCTCTGAATCCATTCAGAGAAGATGGGCTCCTTTCCCTGCCACTGTGCTCTTCCCGTGCACAAATCCTGTAAGGGGTGAACTGCTGGGCTGCAAATAAACTGGGAAAGGTGGAGGGGACAGAGGGGGATGTCTTGGCTGAATTTTTTTCTTGCCCGTTACTGAAGATTTCAGCAATAAAAACCTCCCCCTGAGCACTGTGATGTGTTTCCTCGGTCTCTGAGGCAGTTGTTAATAAAAGCTGTTGATGCTGTCTGTTTTTTGAGCTGGACAAGATAGACTTTTTCTTGTTTTAGGTTTTTGAATTAAAAAAATACATGGAGTGAGTGACAGTTCATTATATTTAACCAAGACAGAATTTGAAATCCTAAGGTTTTGTGAGTTATTACTGGTAGAAAAGCACTGTTGAAGCTCAGGTCCTCTGTGGGAAATGAAAAACAGAAACTTCCACAGACACAGGAGGGTTGAATTTACAGCCTTGGAAGAAGCTTGGATTGATATAAAAATGCAATACACAGATATTAAGCAGAAAAATCATAAACTTATGTTTCTATAGTTGTAAGTAAGAATATGCCTTAAGTAAGACAGAAATTGTATGAGGATGGTGAAGGGTTTATAATGTAGTAATGTAATTGTCTAGATTAAGCAAAAAGTTAAGAAGTTATAACAGAAGGATACAGGTGTACATGCAACAGCAGCCCATTAGATAAAAGCATCTGCAGTGCAACAAAATTAAGTAAAGGTGATAGGCTAGAAAAGCAAAATAAATTTTTGGCCACTCTCTATTGGATTAGAAAGTTATATATTGCCTTGTAATGAAGAACTTGTGACTACTTTGAGCTGTGGCCACTGCTTGCTCTCACAGATCTCACAGCCTCTGATGTTTATCTGAGCAATAAATTGTTCTTAACCCAATGACAGTCCCAGCCCTTCATTAAAAGCAGTGATAATAACAGTCCTCCTCCCCCTCCAAGGTTTATAAAATTGCTTTTCTTCCTTGCTCTTCTCCACACTCTGGGTGTTCCACAGCTCCATGACCACAAAACTTCTGTCAGAGGATTTGCTGTGTACTCCAAGGCTTGCTTCACTGTGGCAAGAGAGAAGGAAAAATATCCTCTCTCTCCTCCTTTTACAGCTTTGATTGGGTCCCTGAAATCTCTGCACTTCTCAGATTGCTTTTGGTGACCTTTGAGGCTCTGAGAAAGCAGGTGCTGTTTGTGAAGCCTTTCTGTGGCTGTGGCTTTGTTTCTCTTTGATTCAACTTTTTTACCTCCCATGTCAGGGGTTGCAGGTACAGTGCAATACTCATGAGAGGCTGATTTATGCAGACACAAGGACTGTGCAGCAGGATTACAGGGTACAGTGTGCTAAATGCAGCTTTAATTTCTTTTTATGACCAAAGGATACAGCCAGAATTTCTCAAATACGGAATTTATGAGGGTCTCATTCATGCAGGCTTTAAAGGGCCCCTGCCTCTGTGCCCTGCTCAGATGGGGAGATGTGGGGAGATGGGGTGAGCAGTCTGTGCAGCCTCTGCCAGTGAACAAAACTAAATAAAAACACACCCAGGGCAGTCAGCTGGGCACTGAAATGGCCTCTGCACGCAGAGCCCAGGCACTTCTGAAGGATCTATGCAGCCCCAGCCTTTCTCTGAGTTACAGAAACACAAATTCTGTGAAATATTTGAGTCAAAAATCTTCCAAGAAGATTTTTGAACAGAAGGCATCTTCAGTGCAGTGCAGTGCCAGCGGTTGACTCCAGGGCTTTTAAAACTTGTGACAATGCAAACCAAGTAACAGAAGGTATCTCTGGTAACTACAGACATTTGATCCTCTCAGCCTCCTGTCCTGTGCACCTGTAGACACTGTTTGCTCCTCTTCTGGCTTAATTTTGCACTTTGTATCTTACCTGCAAGCCCTTTCTTCTGAGAAGAAGCCTCTCTGGAGGAGCAGTGTTTGTGTGTGTCCAGTAGCTCACCAGGCATGATTACTCACATGGAATTTGCATTGGAGTTTATCAAACAGCTTGGCACAAAAATTCAAGATATTAAACGCAATAACATGGCCTGGGAACAGAACGTGGATGTCTGATGTGGTGAATTACCCAGCCCTCCCTTGCTTGGAGTGTTACACATCACATTACATGCACTTGCATGCCACAGGGCTATTTTGGGGAGAGATGATTCTTCGGAAAGTCACAAAAAATGTTGTAGTGGAACTGGAATCCTTGGTGTATTCAGAAACCTGTCAGCAGGTTCCTGATGGGAGATGCCCCTGGCAGCCTGTGACTGTCTCCAGCTCCAGAGGGGGAAGATAAAGGCGACCTGTTCCAGCCTTCACAAGCACAGTGGAGTGATTTCCAAGTGTGGTGTCTCACAACAAGGCTCTTTCTTTTCATGGTGCTCCAGGATGGCCAGTGGGTGGTGTTGGCAGCGAGCCCCTGATCCTCTGCTTATGGATGTTGCAACCACCTCTGAGCCCGGCCTGGACAAGTGGAAAAAGGCTTACCCACCTTCAGCTTCTATTTCTGCAGAAGGGGAGCTTTTCTTTCCATCTTCCCTGTCTGCCATGCCATCCAGGAAAACAAAAAGGCACTGCTAACATCTGCTCTTTTCTCCTCCTACGCCCAGGCTCTTTCTCGGCTCCCTATTAAACCCCTTCCCACACAGCAGCGTAGGCAGCTCCTTCGTGTACATCTTGGAGTACACATTTTTTTTCCCCCCCGTCCCTTGGGAGCAACATGTGCAAGAAGTGACTGGTGAGGGTTTATTTTTGTTCTTTGCTGAGAGTTTTTGGTTAGTGGGCTCCTCATTCTCCAGGTGCAGCTCCTCCTCCAGTGCTCCGTGTGCGGTGGGGCTGACGTGGATGCTCCTGGAGACACTGTGGGGTGGGAAGGGATGCAGCAAGGGATGGAGAACATTCCCACTGCTGACCTATGCTCAGGTGCATTTACCTCTTCCTTAACTTCTGCCAAAAGGGGTTACTAAGGAAACAAGGAGACACATTTCTGGGAAAAACACAGACATTCCTAATGAGCAACAAGCCCTATGCACATCTTTCAGCTTGGATGTTTGGGGTCTGTTCCTTGGTCTGCTGTAATTGAAAAGTGTCTGATTCTTGAACCTGCCTTCACTCTTTTGTCCCTGGCTCGTTCCTAGGGCAGTTGCAGGGTGCTGAGCCTCCACAATGAAACACACAAGCTCTGAGTCACTTCTGCTTCTGGCAAAGGGAATGGGAGAATCCATCTGGGCTCGTTCCATCCTGGAAAACTTGCCATGTTTTGCAATTTGCACTTTGTTTTGTTTTCTTCTTCTTCTTTTTTTTTTTCTTCTTTTCTCCTCCAATCAGAGTGGCTGGCTTCTCCTGAAGCTGACACAGCTTTTTGTTGCAACAGGAAAAAACCCCACCAAAATAAATTTTGCTGGAAAGTTTAATCCAGGAGATTAAAAGCTGAACAAAGGTGCTGCTGTGCAGGGAGCTCTGCAGAAGATGCTCAGCTCTTTCCCACAGCCCCATTCAAGCCCCACTCATTGTCAATTATCAAGTTATACGTACCTTGCATTGTTCCTGAAGTTTTAAGGAGTAAAAAGTTCTGTTGAGAAGAAATTGCCTGAAGGGTACAAACTAAAGGCAGAGGCACTGGAAGAGGTTGGACTCACAGTTCTGGTCTCCTCCTGCACAGCTCAGGGGATGTGAGGCCAGTTTTGTGGTGCTGGGCCTTGGACTGAAACTAGCAACTCCCCCAAGACTTGCCAGTTAAAGGAAACGAGTGATTTACTGGAGCAGAAATAGCAATTATCCTTGGAAATGAAACAAGATTAATTGCATCACAAACTGCAATCTCACGAGCACCTACTTCATAACATCAGAACAGAAAGAGTTTTAGATCTAGTATTACTCCAGAAGGGGGAGAATACATTCTTCAAGTCAAGTAATCAGATCCAAACACTGAAAACAATTCAGAAAATGCTGTAAAAGGAACATGGATAGGAACAACATCATTAAAAAGGAACATTTCAAAAGGATTTATAATCCCCAAATGAAGTTCTCCAGTACAGAAACAAAGAAGAAGAATTATTTGTTTTAAAATTTTAATTGTGTTTCCTGAATAGTGTGTTTAGTTTGGGGGGGTGTGACACAATTGTGTATTTTCCCACCATTCAGAAAGTATAGTTCAAGTTATCACAAGGAATTTGGTCATTAAAAAAAAAATCTAAGCCTGCAAACCTGATGGGTTTTGCAGTGTGGTTAACTTGGTGCTTCCAGAGTGTTTAACTCAAACAAAGGGAAAGTTCAAAGAGAATGGTTCAGTTTATCTTACTATGTAATTTTTTCCTGTGAGCACAGAAAATTACAAGTGACAGTTTTTGATAGATTTATAACGCCCTTAGATTGCACTGAGGCCATACTGAATACATACTCATTTTAGGCTCTCTATCAAGAAATTTAAAATGCCAGTTCATTGGAAATTAATTCCAGAAGAAAGGAAGGGGAAAGTTTGTTGTTCTTCCATATTAGTTATTCTTGCTAACCCCTGTGTGCAAATGGCAGTGGGCATGGGGAGAAAGTGCAGAGCCTTCTAGCAATATATTGATTTTTCAGCAGGGAAGGGCAGTGTGGAGTTTGTTTTATCTGCATGGGAGGGTGTTTTATCTGTTTTATTTGTTTTATCTACATTGTAACCAGTGACAAATATCTCTTGTCCAGCTCTGATGGTTTGTAGTGATAGAAAAGGTGTGTGTGAAGGAGATTAGCTTCTCCTGGAGGGATCAGTGGTTTTCCTATGGGAAATAACAGATTTTCCTCAGGCACTGAAGTGCTGCTCCATCCAACCAGATCCACAGGGCTCATTCAGAGCTGAAATCCATTAAAAGTCCCCAGGGAAGCTGCAGCTTTTCCTACTCTTGAGAGGAATAAACTACTTTACACAACTGTATTTACCCCAGGGGCTGCACTGCTTTAGGGCTCGGTTTCAAACAGAATTCCCAAGGCAGGTCCCTGGGGGATGTGAAGAGGTTACTCCCATGGAATGCAGAGGTGCCCATGGCACATTGACAGCTGAGCTCTTCCTCACTGTGGTTTTGGGACAGTGTTGGTACCAAGGACAGAAGGGAAAACAGAGGAAGTTTTTGATCTGAAGTTTCATAGCTCATTTCAGTATCCAATGTATTGACTTCTGAAAGCATTTTTAAAATACCTGAAATGCAGTTGCACACTATTTCCAGCAGTCACAGTCTGACCTGGGATATCACTATTTTGCACTTTTTAATTATGATGCAAAATCCCTAAAGTGAGGGTTACACTGAATAATGGTTTGGATTCAATTATTTTGTCTGTTTTTTTGTAATATTATTAATATAATGGTGTCTGGATTTTTGTAATATTATTAATATTATGGTGCTGTTTTAAAACCAGAGCAGTTGAGCAAGCAAGCCTGGTCACAGCTTTCAATTTAGTAGATCTTTCATTATCTACCTGGGGAGGGAAAAAAGGGGACAATATATTCCTAAATTTTGCTGCCTGATACCCAATCTCCGTACAGGTATGACTGAGCTGAGTTGCTTTTCCATTAAACCCCTTCTTTTTCCATGAAAAATCTCCTGGCAAACCACCCCAAAGGCACTGACACCAAATCCAGCTGAGCTGTGGTCATCTGGGGGTGACTCTGCCATGTTGTCATTGGTGGGGGGCTGGTTCCTATGCAGGGGACATCACCATCACCCAAGATGGGATGGAAGCCCAAAACACAACTCGGGTCCCTGCAGCTGAAGCATCTCTCATCTACGTGCAAATGATGAACTGACACAAGGCAAAGTTTCTTTTTTTAAAGCCCAGTCCTGGTTTGTGCAGTTTAATGATTTCCTCAGATATCTTTTTAGTTATTTATTTCCACTCTCTACAGGCTCTTGGCTCTTTAACATTTTTAAATTACATTTTCTGAGCGTGTTCTCAAATTAAATGTTGCTGAAAGCAGCCTTGCTTTAGAGGATGGGGGTTTGCAGAGCACTTGGGCCTGATTCAGCAAAAGCACTTTGATTATCTTCAGTTTAATTTTACAAAATAGTTAAGCACATGCCTACAGCAAGGTATGTCCTTAAGTCCACCTCTGCTCAGCAAAGCGTTTAAACACGTGCTTTGCTTTAACCAGAGACAAGGGAGTTTGAGCATATGCTTAAATATTCCTCAAACCTGGAACCTGAGCAGCTCTGGCAGATGATTATCCTCCTGCCTTTCTGGAACTGGTGGATCTGTCACACTGCTATAAAGATTGGAAAAAACCAAACACCTTATTATATGCTATTTCTGGTAAAAGCAAGAGCAGCTCCTCCCCAGTTTGGGGCTGGAGGGGCTTTTGTCAGGGCAGGGAAGGGGGTGATGCCCTGGAATGAGTGAAGCTTTGTGGCTGTTGCCTTGCTCTATATTTGGATGTTATACAGGCACAGTGCAGGTCCCTGCCTGAAGCCTGTGGGTGTTGCTGAAATACAGATAATAAATGGCTCGTGTGATTTGACAGAAGGCACTTTGCTGAGTACATCCAAGGCCTTTCCTGGATGTGCTGGCTGTGATGGGGGTTCTCAGCACCCCTTCTGCTCTAAGGCTTCAAGTGTGTTGGTGTGTTTAAAACTGCACCCCGCTGAAGGGAAAGCTCAGCCTGGAGATGTTCAGGGCAGGGTTTGGCACTTTGTCAAAATAGTCGGCAGAGATGATCTGCTGCTGAGTTTAACAAAACCAGTCAGGTTGGGATCATCAGGGCTTCCACCAGGATCACCTGTTTGGTTTGTGTGCTGAGCTCCTCTGAAACCTGAGAGACTGACACCCTTTGGACTCTCAAATCAAATTATCCTGGAAAGCAGAAAGGCTCCAAGCCTTGGCTGAGCCAGAACATAGTATTTTTTGGGACTCACAAACTGCCTTAAATCACAGCTTCCCTAATCCAAATGTGGAAAAAGTGTCATTCAGATTCCTGACCCAGAGCTGCACCGTGATGCCATTGTCCCCTGTCTGCCACAAACACAGGACCAGTGGCCAGAAGGGGTGGCCCCATCCTGTGTGTTGCTGCCTGCTCCATGTGAGCAGGCACACATCGGCTGTGGGTAAATAAAGACTTTTTCTCTATTCAATTTTCTGTATTCAAAACAAAATATCTCTTTAAGAACAGTGAGCCCAACACCAATGGTCCCAAGTGCTCTCTCCACTGCTCTCTCTGGTGTGACAGCATCACAGTGATCAGGATCCAGGTAAGCACTGGGGGTGCTGCCTCCCATCCTGCACTCAGAAGCCAAAGGAGCAATGAAACACAACTGTTACAGCAGCACTTTTGGCTCATTTGTTGGTGATTTGGGTAAAAGTTTCATTTCCCAGCATGAGGAGCCTCCTTGTTGCCCCTAATAAAACCAGCTGCTGATCATGTAATTCCAGCACCAGGGGAAGGACTGGGAAAGAAAAGCAAATGGATAAAAAAAATGGTGTCAGTTTTCAGATGGGAATGATCAAAGTACCAGAAGAAGGATCAGATCTATCCCCAGCTGTCCAGCTAAAGCTTATCCTTTGGATGGGACAAAGCAAAAGTCTCAGTCCAGAGAGCTCTTGAGTTTTTTGGGAATCAGGAATCTACCCTGCTTGAAGATGTAGCTGTCTCCTTGCCTGTCTAGTCCCCCTCTATGTGCCCTGCAAAGCTCTATCAGTATAGACTCTCTGCTTTCACCCCAGCATAGGGGACATTTAACAAGTCCCCCCTTTTTTTTTTTTCAGAATATATTCCTTCCCTGCAAAGCTCTTGGCTATTCCTATCTTCCTAAAAAAGTCTAAACAAAAAAAAATTGTTTGTGGTGCTAATGGTATGGAATGAGCTAAAGCTTTATGCCATTTTTAGCACTTTTGGAACAGAGAGAATTGGAGGATCTGAAAATATATGCTTAATCGCCCCCAAGGAAAGACTGCCATAATATTTTGGGTTACATAAGCAAACTAAATTGGAAATCTGGAATCTATTCAAGACCTTTTGATCAGGGAGCTTTGCAAGTGCAGAAAAGTAAAAACACAGACAGATGGGGATTAGAGTTGAGCATCAGAAGAATAATTTCCTCATTTAATTTCAGTTCCACCAACATATAAAAAGCATTAACAGTCCAGTTACATAACGTGTGTCAGAGCCTGGCTGGACAGGGCAGGAATTCTCACTGTAATTAAGCCATTAGCCAGCCCATGCTTGCTGCACGGAGGCAAGAGTCTCTCTGCACAGGGAAAGACACCCCCCTCACCCCCCTTCCTTCAAAAATCTGGGCAAATGTCCTGGCCAAAATTAGAAGCAGTTATTGAGGCTAATAGGAGCTGCAGGGGGTTCAGGGAAAATTGAAACCTGCTCTGAGATACTGCTGGGCTCACAAAATCCAATTGACAATCACTCACAAACCCCAATCCACTCTCATTTCTCTCTATCTTTGTCACTAAATCAGCTTCAGTGGGAGAAGCGAGATCAGGCTGAAGAGCAAGAGGAGATATTTTTGGTGATTGTTTGATGCTGGAAACAATAGTGCATAATATACTTGTTGTTTTAATAGTGACATCTTTGAGAGAAGGTGCTACAACATCCAAGGGCTGGAAAGAGTCCCACGAATTTGAGTCTGCAAAGGCTGGCAGACTGGATTAGGTTTCTGTTCTTGCCTGTTTTCCTCTGCTTGGGGCATATTTTTGTGCACAGTGGTTGATGCAGAGTGATGCAAAAAAGCACTAAGAGGACGGTCTAAATAAAACCACTTACATTTCAGGATCAACTCACTTCTCAGCTTCTGGACAGATTTTGAAGAGTGTCTGATACCTCTGAACACCCATATTAAGAATTATTTTCCTACTGGAATCAGCTCCCTATTCTGCTGATGTCTGCAGCCTTTAGATAAAAGTCACTCCTTCCAGGTAGCTGATTTTTTTTTTTTTGAGATGTTTTTGAGAATTTCTGTATGCAGATTTAACTGCAGTTACTTTTGCTTGCTTTCACTCTTGTTACATGAACTTAGATGGGAGTAGGAGTGAGATTTCATGGACTGGGTCTGCTTTTCTTAATTTCAATTAATATGGTATATAGGAAGAAATCTGTATTTTTGGCATTGCTTTATGATACTCTGTATGAGTTCAGAGGAGTCCCCAGGCAGTCTCTGCAGCAGGAGTAGAGCGGTCCTGGGAGCTTTCCTCTGACCCTGAGAAATCCCAAATTGTCCAAGACAAATCCCTGGAGTTCTCCTATGGTCCTCACCCAGCCCCTTGGGAAAAGGAATGGCTTGGAAATCCTGACTTCCTTGAAAATCTGCAACAGGGTCTGAGGGCAGCCCATAACCTCTAGGTTTGAGCAGCTTGAAGAGAGCAGCTGTGAGGGGGACTTGGGCTGCTGGACATGACCCTAAATGAGCACTGGCAGCCCCAAAAGCCAACCACGTCTTGATTGCATCACAAGAAGCTTCACCAGCAGGTTGAGGAAGGTGACTCTATTGAATCACCCACCCAAAATACCTTGTCCCTGGGCTCCCCACCATAAGGAGGATGTGGACCTGCTGGAGCAGATCCAGAGGAAGCCACAAAGATTATTAGGGCTGGAGACACTCTCCTCTGGAGCCAGGAAGGCTCTGGGAAGGCTTTAGAATCCCTTCCAGTGCCAGAGACCTGGAGAGGGACTATGGACAAGGGTCTGGAGTGGCAGGACAAGGGGAATGACTTCAAACTGACACAGGGAAGGTTTAGTTTAGATATCAGAAAAAAAATTTGCCCTTGTGAGGGTGGTGAGGCCCTGGCACAGGCTGCCCAGAGGAGCTGTGGCTGTTCCATCCCTGGAAATGTTCCAAGCCTGGCTGGATGTGGCTCTGAGGAACCTGGTCTGGTGGAAGCTGTTCCTACCCCTGGGTTTGGAACTAGATGGTCTTCAAGGTCCCTTCCAATCCAAACCCTTCTGTGTTTCTAGGAGGCTGCACTGGGGTGCACAAGGCTCAGGTGCTGCGCTGGGATTTGTCAATACACCATCATTTTCACATTGAATTGCTGAGCAAGTGTGAGCCCAGCCATTAACTGGACTTGGGGACTGCAGTTATTTCTGGACCATGAGAAGACCACAACAAGAAGAGTTAGTCATGTATGAGCAGTACTCTGCAGGCTGATGTTCCACAATAAAGAAACAAAAATAAGAGAGAAACATTAAAAAATTAGTTGTACACATGACTGGCACATCGTTTCCATCCAAATGGGTTATACCGTAGGTGCAGATGAGCTCATAGGCTGCTATTTAAGGAGGAAACCTCTACTTACATAAATGTCTGATTATGCAACTGTCATGGAAACCACAGATGACAAAGATGTATTAGATTAGCTTGTCCATTCTCTTGGAGCACAGGATTGTTCCTTGTGGTTTATTTTTCACTCAAGATTTTAAGAACCGATTGGTGGCTGCTGGGTGCTGAGCTTAAGAAGAAATGATTTATAGTATGAGCTGTCCCATTTCTAAAGGTGATTTTCTTTGGAAACTCAGGAATAGAAGTGATTAAAGTACTGGTTGCATCCAAAGGTCCTCACACCAGTGTCTAGCTTATCCTTGTCCCTGTATGCTCGGAGGGTTCTGGCTTTCATTCCTTAAAATACAGGCCAGAGTCTTAGAGACTTTACCATCCTGCCTGATCTTTCATCCCCTGATATTGTTGTCTTTCCAAATAATAACCATTTTTCTCTGGTTTTGCACTCTGCCAGTGTGTCCCTCATGGCTGCCTCTTAGCCAAGCTATATAAATGTTGCTGCTCTTAATCTTTGCTCACAGGTCAGTGTTTTGAGCCATGCTCATTTTTGCTGCTGCACAGGGAAATCGGCAGAGATTAGTATTTTAATCTTCTTTCCCTGTTTAAAGAAACCCCAGGACACACATTGAATGGTTTTCCTGTCACTTGAAATTAAAATGTTTAAAAGTAAGTGTATTTATATATCTTTTTCTCAACTTTCACCTCTAGCTCCTCTCAGTCATTGATTTGGCTGCTCTTCTGCCTTAGAAACGGTGCTTTTTGGAGAAAAATGAACTTCAGTTTGGCTTCATATCATGAATAGTGTGATGTTAGGTCATGAGCTATATGGTTTAGTCTCACTCATGTTCATTCTGCAGAATTAACCTGAAAAGGTAATATGCCAAACCCTCTGGGCTGTCCATTCCCACCAGACCTGAGATTAGGGAGGATGCATAGCAAGACAAAGACAAAAAGATTAATGCTAAGTACCAGTGATATTTAGCATCATTTTTGTCAACCAGCCCCTCTTTGATTGTGTTTTCCACTCACTCACAACGTGTTTGGTTGCTGTTGTTTTCCATAAAGGTGGTCTCCTTGTCCTTAATCCCAGTGGTTGCTGAACTCAACTCCTGCTCCCCTCATGTCCAATTCAGATAACAAGAAACAAGTAAAATGGGTATTTCTTGCTCTTAAGACGTGCTGAGTGCCATGCTTAAAGAGTTTAAAGCATTACATGATTTTTATGTGTAGTGGGACTTCAGCCAGGATCACAGGGCAAATTAAATTCAGGCTCTGTCAGATCCCAGGCTGGAGAGTTGGGCCCTCTCCTCTGACAAGGGATCTCAGAGCCAACCTGTAGCTGACCATTAACCATGGATGTCAACAGGGAAGCTGCTGCTGCAGAACACAGGGGGAAGCTGATAACCAATTAGCATGAATCCAAAATACAGGACAGCTTCTCTCCGAACCATTGCGTCAGGCTTGCAAGCTAAGTCTGGTCTCGCTGAAGTAATTTGAAAAACACTTAGTGTTGGCACGGTTCTCACTGCCAGCCCTGCCAAGCATCTAAGCAGTGACCTACACATTCCCTATCTTGCTCGAGGGCTATTTTAGCCAGGGCTGTCAGTGGAACTGAATTGTTCCCTTATGCGGTGGCTTTGTAATGTGGAAAACTGCTCAGGAGGGACCACTCTCTAAAACAGAGAGAGTAACTCAGTCTCCAGGGCAAACTCAGTCATTGATTTTTGTTTATTTACGATTTTATATTTTCCTGAGGCAGCTGATACAGAGAGCAATTACAGTGGTGATTTTTCTGTGCTGTGGATCTCGATTGACTGTGCTGTGGAGGGATCTGTGTTTATTTCACATCAAACCCCACTGCATGGCACTGCTTTCCAGGCATTACAGAACTGAGACAGACTTGACCCTGGAGATGAAAATTTGAATTGTAATGTCTCACCCTGGATATCCTTCCATCAGAGAAAAGACAGTGAAGCACAGTTCTTGTGGGATGATTTAGAAGACAAAAGCACTCCAACCACTCATTTTAAATCACAGCAATTGGACTATGCACAGCCAAGCCAACTGGTTTTAGAGCAGGTCAGATGAGTTCCAACCTCCTCTTCAGGTATTTAAGGGAAGTCCTTAACAAGAACCTGCTTTGTTGCAATTCTTTAAAGAACAAGTTACCCGAGGAAGAACTTGCCAGGTCCCCTCCCCATTCTTCTGCAGCAGATGCCCAAGTTGCTGCTGTCCTGCATCCCACAAACAGACACATTTCTGCAGGAAAGATCCCTGAATTTCATCTACAAGCCTCTGAGAGCCTTCTAAATAATTTCAGCATGAGCTGTCTTTAGGAAGTTAAAGGCACAAGGACCAGGATATTTAATAAGATGGAAATGACAAAATGAGAACCACATTGAAGGATCTGGGACTTTTCTCCCTGTATGGATTCCAAAAGGGATCATGAGTTTGCAGTGCTCTGGCAAGCAGAGAGATGCTGTGCATTCAGCACAGGCAGCAATTACATCTCCTCTTTCTAAATTATGTTATCAAGAAACATCTATATTGTTTGTATGGGTCTAGATTATGCTCTGAGAATAGAATGTTCCCTGCATAAAGAGCACGGCTGGAGTAAATCAATGAGGATGCACTCAGAAACATCAATTAAAGGTAATACAAGTCTTTATGTGTTATCAGGGAGGGAGCAGAGTTTGAAAATCTGATCTTCCCAGCCCTGCCTTCCTCTCTAGGAAAGCAGAGCTACTCAGAAATTCATAAGGTTTAAAAATAAAATACTTGTCTCCTCTCATCCTCATCTTTACTCAGGTTTTTACTCAACGCTGGTTCCCAGCATAGTAGATGAGTGTAATGTTTTTCTTTAGCTCTCAAAGTTCTGCTGGGTTAAGGAGTTACCTTTCTGCAAGTGCCACAAGTTGAGTACCTTGGGTTTGAGGTACATGCTTTGGGACACCTGAAATCTGATTGCTTGAGGTGCCAAGAGCCCATCAGTGATCCAGTGGAAGTCAAGAAAATCAGGTTCCAGTCTTCTTCAGAGCACCACCTAGAAATTCAGATTTTCAAAGTTAACAGTGATGTCTGAATACAAAAAAATGGCAAAGCTGTGATAGAGGTGGGAACAAAATCTAGACTGTTTTACCCGTCAAGTGTGTAATACCTGGAGCTCATCTGCAGAAGAGTGAGTAAGTGGGCCACCTCTGGACATCATTAGTAAGGGACATGTCCCTAAACGTTGCCATGACCTTCTCCGCTGGTCCCAGATATTTCCTGTTATTGAGACAAATGAGAAATTAATGTGAATTTTCCTTCAGCCTGTTAATTCTGCATCCCCTTTGCAGATATTAATTCAAATGCAAAACCTGAGCCTGGGTTTGAGCCTCCCCTGTTCTCCACGCAGCTCATGCAGAGGGTTCCTGCTCAGGCACATTTGTTACCTACGTGACACTCATCCATCATCGGGATTGTAATTGTGAGGGGTGGAAAATTTTCTTCTCACTAGTCAGAAGGAAAAAGGACTTACAAAGAATTTATAAGCTTCTTCAGCTAAGTTAATTATTCAGGAAAGGGTATTTTTCACTGCAAGGAGCAGAGACAAGCAGATTCCATTCATAGCTCAAATGCCAAACAATTTAAGCACCTTTGGTTTTAGTGGCTTATTTGATTAATATTAAGGTGGTGGAGCAGGGGGGGGTTAGTGTTTTGGGTCCTTTATTTTCCTTTAATGCCTTTTCCTGTTGGGCAGAAAGCTGCTCCCTTTTCGTCACAGCCTGGATAATGAATTGCAGTGTACAAAGCCAGTCATACAATACGCAGCAGCGGCAGCAAGAATCTTTGGGAAGAGTTTCCATAGAAACATTGACGTCCTCCTGGTGAACAGGACACTGAGTTCCTTCAATGGGAGGTATGGGGTTTTAAAGGAGCAGTGAGATGGCGGGAAGCCAAGGCAGCAGAGCTATGACTCTGCATCTCCCTACAGAATAGGGGGCTGGAGCTGGTGGGAGGGGAAGAAAAAAAAATTACCCAATTACCCTTGCATTATCAAAATGCCAGATTTGATGGTTGCTGCTTGAACGGTACTGTACAGAGCCTGGTAAATAATTAAACTGCTGACCGCAACGTATGTGAGAGCTGGCAGCCAAAAATCATAAATACTCAAGGCTGTGAACTAGCAGCTTCTAAAAAATCTTGTCAGATTTTGCCAGAAACCTTAAATTCAGCACAAATTGGCATGATGCAGGCACAAACCTCCCAGGGATGAACAAGGTTGCACTCGGCGATGTGCACCCTCCCCTTCCCTGCTTGTCTTGGAATGAGACAAGTGCTTTGCTAATGTTCCAGCTCTGTGTTTTAAATAGCCCTGTGTCTACCCAGCTAAATAGTGGCAGAGTAGCCCTGTCTGGAAGAAGGCTGTTTCTAGAAGGAAAACAGTCAGAGGAAATGTTTTTGCCAGAAACGTTGGGAATCATACAAAACAAAAAAGGCAGCATGTGAAAGAATTTGCTGCTGAGTGCTCCCCAGTGTTTTTGCTCAGGCTCACAAAATACTTATTTTCAGAGCAATTTCCAGATAAGAGCAATGAAAATGACAGTCCCTTCTTGGAAAGAGTGTGGCCCACCCCACAGCCCATCTGATGCCAGGTATGTTGTCCAGAGCCTCCCCCTGGCCGTGGGAGTTCTGGCTCTGGAGTGAGCTCAACTCAGCTGAGAAAGTGAGCAGCCCTCCTGACCCCACAGGGTGGCTCTCAGCCTTCGTGGTTTCCTCCAGCTCTGACTGAGCTGTACATCTCCAGCACAATTCAGATGACTCTCTGGGGTACCTGAATGTATCTCAGCATTTTACATGTGTCACTCTCCCAAAGAGATTCATAAAATGGCTTGGGCTGGGAGGGACTTTAACACTCATCCAGTTCCCACCCCCTGCCATGGGCAGGGACACCTTCCACCAGACCAGGCTGCTCCAAACCCCATCCAAGCAGGCCTGGGATACCTCCAGGGATGGGGCAGCCACAGTTTCTCTGGGCAGCCCATGCCAGGACATCACTGGGAAGAATTTCTTCTTTGTACCTAATTTAACCTGCTCTGTCAGCTTTAAAAATACCAAATGCCCAAACTCCTCCTTGGGGTGAGTCACATGAGGCAAGGAGCACCCATTGCAACTCTTCCTCTGTTTCTCTCCAGTGCTGATATCTCAGGGGTGACTCGTTGTTTACACAGCAAACCCTTGTGGTGTGGAGTTTCCTTTGAGCAGCTGAGCTGGTGGGAAGTTGTGCTCCACTGGGACAACACAGAGCAAGGAGGGAGCTTTGCTCCATGCAGGAGCAGGTGCTGTGGTCTTGAGCCAGCCTTGTCCTGTCTGCAAGAGATCTTCTGTCATTCAAAAGTATCTTGCAGGTTTCCACACGTCTGTTTCTTGTTCAAATCCCTCCAGAGTGATTATCAAGAAATACAAGGCATCCACAACCCCATTACAGTTGAATGGGAGCCCAAGGTACCCTGCACCTTCCACAGTCTGCTCCCAACAGTCTTCAAAGGCCAACAACTGCAGTGTGGCTGCTGACCTTAATCCCTGTTCTTTGCAATGCTCAGAGACTGTGGCTATTTATACTGCTCTTATTGCAATGCTGAAAACTCTGCTGAGAGTGAAATGATTTCAAATCTATATGGGCATGATGGCACATGAAGTTCTGGTTTGTAATTTCATAGCAAAGACATCCATTTATTAAATGGGCTCCAGGTGGGGTGTTTGATACAGAATATGGCATTGATCTATTTGCAGAATGTTTGCAAGAAGATCATTTTGGTTCGACTTATTCAGCAAGATTCACTGTAGACAAAGAAAGACAGAAAAATCAGCAAGTCAGAGGGTCTCAAAGAAATGTCTTGAGTTCCAGGGACTTATTCAGATTGTTTCACAGGATGATGATATGAATGTCTTTGAAGGGAATAGGAAGAGGGGGTAAAACAGGATGTCCATCTTCCTGAGGAGTACTTAACTTTTTTCATCCATTTGTCTCAGTGTTGAGTTAACCTTGTTTTGTGGATGCAGAAGACTTAGAAGTAAAGACCCATTTAGAATGAGGGATGTTTTGCTTGAGCACTTTGTCCTTATTTACAACTTAGGGGAATTTGAAATCTCATTATTCTTTCTTGATTAACATACCTTTGTAAGGTGTTCAGCTAGCATGACAACGAACTTGCTTTATACATATCCACGTAGCCTGGATTTGCATGTGCCAGGAAAAGACTGAAGGCAAACCAGACCCCACACCCACCATGATAAGACAGCTGAGTAAAGGTAAGTCTGGGACAATGCCTGGAGCTGATCTGGATGGGCAGGGACCATGCCCAACCTCTGGCTGACAAACCCACAGCCCATGGGACTCACGTGCTGGCATGAATCTACTTGTGCCTACACAGAAAGAATGCTCAGTTCTACTGAATTAGGAAGAAATCCAGGTAGAGTAGGGGGATGCTGTGGTCTGACTGCAGCTGGACCCTCTGAGCACCTCGGTGTGGTGTTTTTGGAAGAGCGAGTAATAAATGAAATTATCTACTTGACTGGTATTAAACCAGTGCACTACAGTTCTGAATTTCTCTGAATCAAATCTTATCACAGCACTTCCTTTGCTAGAGGTGCTCTCTCTCCTCTCCTCTCCTCTCCTCTCCTCTCCTCTCCTCTCCTCTCCTCTCCTCTCCTCTCCTCTCCTCTCCTCTCCTCTCCTCTCCTCTCCTCTCCTCTCCTCTCCTCTCCTCTCCTCTCCTCTCCTCTCCTCTCCTCTCCTCTCCTCTCCTCTCCTCTCCTCTCCTCTCCTCTCCTCTCCTCTCCTCTCCTCTCCTCTCCTCTCCCAGATGATCCACAGAGCTCAGTGCTGTGCTGGTTTTTTTTTTTTAGGTGAGCCACAGGCACTTCCCCGACCAAGCTGCTCTTGCTCCAGATGAACAAACCATCTTTCAAAGACAATTAATGAAGTTCCACTTAAATCTTATGAAACCTGATGGCCCCTGATAACCCCTTTGGTGCAGTGCTGAACTGGTGGGCGAACTCCTCAATGGAAATGAAGTAATTCCCATTACAGGCAGATTTGTGTGCTGCTGCCAGGACCATGCACCATGCCCAAGGGTCTGCAGCAATGCCTCCGTGATTCTGTACTGGCTCGTGCTTGGTGGAGAATTCCTACAAATGTCTCTGCATGCTGCTTAAAACTTGCAGACAGGCAGTTCCCTTTTCATATTTTGCAGCCAAGAGCTGCCAAGGATATGTAGATGTTTATATTCAGGCATTTCTGTTCAGAGGAAGCATCAGTGCCCTGCTTGCTGGCTGAATAGGGAAAGTCTCCCTCTGCACCTGAGCCTATTCCCTTTGGGTGGATCTTCAGGAAAACTGCAGGAGGAACCACAGCCAGTAAACATTTTGCAAATCCTCTACCCAGACGTGCTGCTGCTCCTGGACTAGAGCCCGTGCAAACAGCGGGGAAATTTTATTTCCTGTGATACATCGTTTGAGCTTTCCTTCCAGCAGATCCCGCTTCTTTTTCACATCAGCTCCTCTGCTGAATCTAGGACACGGAAGATGCTCAATCCTGCCTTCTGGGCTCTCCTTCATCAGATTTACAATGTTTTTGTGCTCCAACAGTAATCACAAGCTGCTCGCATTAAATGCCACACTATGGGAAACTTTTACCAAAGGGCTCCGAGTCTTTGATCATTCCTTGCAATAGCAGAAAACAAAGTATTTCTTTCAATAATGAAAAATGAATTCCCACTTTATCCTTCAAAATGGCGGTGGATTTCTGTGCCTTAGATGTTATACAAGCCCATTGCAGTGGCCATTTTGAACAGCTAAACTTCCTATAAACAGCTGAAATTTCCAAGGTGAGGATCCCATCGTTGCAAACGCTGCCTTGGAAATTGAGAGCATGTGTTGAAGAACAACAAAAAGGAAGAACAGATTTTTTTAAAGATGGGAATTTGATACCAAGAATTAAGCATGGCCATAACAATTACAGCCATCTAGTGGGCAATTAAAAAAAATTAAATAACATTGATGTTCAATTTCAGTAGTAAAATACTTGTAAATGAAAGAGGTTTAGCAAATAACCTGGGGAGCAGCTTTCACTGTTTTGTTGTTGTTGTTGTTGTTTTTTTAACTTATTCTTCAGGAATACAGAAAATCTCAAATATTTTCCTTCTTTCATATAGTCTACAAATATTAGGAAAATTAGGTCTCATCTGGATCTACTGTTTTAATGAGGGACTTGCTGAGAGCATCCAATGAAGTGTGTTATTGCTCACACTGCAGCTGAAGGCACAGGACTGAATTTTTTAACAGAGATTTCCTTTCTCCACCTGGTTCATTAAACTTTAAAGTTAGATATATGACAACACAAGCTTTAAGTTAAGTAGTTGGCAACAAATCAACAGGCTTCACAGAGTGATTAAGGATCTCTTTCTGCAGATGCTTTGTACATGTTCTTTTGGCTCTTGATGTCATCCATCATTTCAGGAGCTCCTCGGGTTTCATGGGGTATTTCATGTTGATAGGATCTTTAGTCAATTTCTATTGAAAAAGCAAATCGGAAAGTAAGGATTTTATCTGAATCTTTGAATATCAAAAGGAAGAAAAAGTACATTCCTTCATTTATTTTACTTTTATGTGGAGCATATGGGCTGAAACACTGAACTTCAGATCTGAATTCCAAAAACTCCAAATCATTTTGATTTAGCCCATAATAAAATCTGCACTGGGATTTCACAACAATAATTTTTAATCCACCTCCAAGAAGGGATAAGATCCTCTGTGAGAGGGTTTGCTCTGTTAGAAGTTTTTGGTTTGGTTTTTATTTTCTTCAAACTTAGTCATCTGTATTCAAGATTTTGAATGCATATTTATAGAACAAACAAACCTTCTCAGAATAATTTCCACAGGCTTTTGATCACATACCTCAGAGTGGAAGAACAGGCTACAGGATCTTTTAACTCTGTGACAAGAAATAACTGGCTGTGAATTTTGGAAATCCTCTCTGGCATGTGTTCAAGCTGGTATTAATGCAAACCACCCCATGCCAATCTCCTGACTCACCCCAAATGGCAGTTCCTGACACTCATCCCATGGCTGGCCTTCCCTAGGAAGAAAACAAAGCAGCTTCTCCCTTCCTTCCTGAAACCTCGTGTGCCCCAACGCTGCTGGGCAGGGGCATCTTCTGTGTTTCCAAGTGTTTAACCTGGGGAGTGAGGCTGTGCCAGTGGATCTTGGAAAGGTGTTTGCAGCATTAAAATTGGTCTCAGCTCCCCAGTCCCTGGGCACAGAGTGCCCTTCAGCCAGTCCTGGTGGTTTCATGTTCGAGGCATGAAAACCTCTTTGCAGCAAGTATGTAAAATTCTCCTTCTGACTCTGGTGCAAATCTCTTTGAAGACAGATATATGTCAATTACAGCATCATGTTGCTTCTAAGTTCTATATATATTTATAGGACTCGATGGTCTTTTCCAACTCAAGATACTCTGTGATTCTATGGTATTTGTGTATTTATATATTATTTACGTAGTGTATAAATATCCAAGTAACCACTATCCAGATGCAGGCAACATTTGCAAATGAAAATGCTGTTTAAATACCACAGTCCTGCAGAATCTTGTGTGTTGGAGGAAATCTCATCCCACATTTGTCTGTGCCAGTTCCAGGAGGTTTTTTATTCTTTGTCCTCCTGCAGGCGAGATGTGAGGAGTGAAGGGCAGAGGCTATGCTGCTCTAACTCTACATTTCTTGACCTCTGACAGTTTTAGATTTTTTAATCACAGCCTTTTCTAAGAACAGGCTGTGCAGTACAACTTGCCATATAAAATCCTGGATAGATATGGAGCTGGATTTGTGATGCAGTTACTGGTATTTCATTAACCTTTATCTTGACAAGTGGAAATAACATGCAGTGATTCAGGGGAAATTTTTCACTTGCAGAGAAAAATGGTGCCAAAAGAAAGGAAGTGGGCTACAAATTAATAAATACAAATCTCAATAGCAGGAATCAGCTTCCAGCTGGGGTTGGCTGCTTGTCTGTGTTTTGGATGGATCAGAGCTGTTGTGATGATGCTCTGGGGGCATGACAAAGCCACAGCTCAGGAGCCTGGGGGTGACCTCAGCCAGTCTCAGGGCCAGGGTAGCCACCCTCCAGCCTCCCTCCTCTGTTTTTTCCCCCCAGATGAAGACCTGGCCCTCAAGGATTGTCCATGGGCTGTGGCCTCTCCGTGCTGTGTTGTTCCTTCAGCCTCGTGTCTCCACTGGTCTCAGCTGCTAAAAGGCTTTTGCTCTGCAAAAAAGCTGCTTATACTCATGGCCCTGTTTGTGTATGTTTGGATATGTAACCACCAACTCTCCAAAACCTCTGTGAGAACCCTTTTTAGGAGGACCTGAGCAAAATACAGACCCCCTACAGCTGCAGCCCCAGTGGTGGCTAGCAGACTACCCTGGAGGAGAGCTGGTGAGTAATAAAGGTAACTGATGCTTTTCCTAGTGAAAATCAGCTTGACTCACCTCTATTTTGTTTCTTTTATTGTTATTTGTATTGCTGTGATGGCAGACAGCAGATCTCAGTTACTGAGTCCAGGGTTTTATCACCATATAACAGGACAAAGTGCCTGCTGAAATGCTTCCAGACTAAACTGGTTAGAGGCAAAAAAGAAAAGGCTAAGTCACTTGCTCACTGCTGCCCTATAATTCAGGGGTGCCCTACTCCTCACAGAGCACCTTCACTCACCCATGGTGGCATTTTTTCCTGCTAGTTTTGCCTTGCTCCAAGCTGAGGTTTATAGGTAGTCAATACAATTTGTTTTCCAAATTAAAAAAAATATATATTTCAGGACCTGTTGTGCTCCAGGGGGAGCACTTGCTACTGCTCAGATCCGAAGCTTTTTATTGAGATACTGATCTGAGGCATGAGAAGAACAAAACATGCAGTGGTGACCCCATGCCACTCGCTCTGGCTGTGCCATCCTCCAGCGAGCAGCACAGTCCTGTACAATCAGTTCCTCTGTTAGATTAAACCAGGATCTATCCCTGGGCAGGGATGCCATGGAAAATGTCTCTCTGGAGCTGGTATCTTCCAGGGATAATGTCTCTCTCAAGCCAGTGTCTAGCACAGGTTAAGCTTCCTACTCCTTGAAATACACATCAGCCTCTCAAGGCCTTTGCACCACTGTGGGTGCTGCTGCTGGGAGGAGTTGTACCCTCCACTGCCCTGCCAAACAGAAGAGTTCCCAGAGCTCAACAAAATATCAGGGCCTGGATCCATGCATCAACTGAAGCAGAATAATTCCCAGATCCAGACAGAAAAGCACAAACAAAGAGAACCTGGAAGTCAAGGAGACAAAAGCTGGTTGGGAGACCAACGCAGAAAAGCTCTGCCCAAGGTCTGAGGCTCAATGAGAGATGAGTAGGATGGGACTTGGCATAGAGAGACGCTGCTAGGAACAGTAGTGAGGAACAGAATATGCAGATAGTGAGAGGCAAGAACATCTGAAAGAGGAGGCTGGGAGGAAAGCAGGTAACGGGGTGTAAATTTTGGCTTGTGTGTACAACCACTACAACCCTGCAAGATGTGGTCTAGCATGGCAAAAGCCAGACAGTTCCAGAGGATCCCTGCAGGAAGCAGAGCTGCTCAGCTGCTCTGGGGGGACAGAAGTGGTGGTGACACTGAGAATGGGCTCTCCTGCTCTCCAGCTGCTCCAAGGCTTTGTCCTGGCCCAAGAGCTGGAGGCAGTTTCCCTGGCTTTCTTCTGGGGGGTTTGGTGGGAGTTTTGGTTTGTTTGTTGGTTTTGATTTTCCTTTTTATTACTGTTGTTGTTTTGAGGGGGTTTTGGTGTTTCTTACTGTGTTTTTTTTTAAAGGCAGATTCCAGATGGGTTCTGCAGTGGCAGCTCTAACTTCTGCCCCAAGTTCTCTGTGCTCTCCAAGCACCCCCCTGCTTGCTGAGAATCACACTAGAACTGAACTAAGCCTGTGCCAAATGCCACCTGTGTGACAGTGGCTTGGGCTCACCATGACAGAGGTGTTGGTGAATCTCTGCTTGTCTGACCCACCTCATCAGGGTATCCCAGGCTAGCATCACCACCCAGGACAGCCTTCAGCACCCAACAGCAGCACAGCAGGTGGGCAGAGGCTGAGGGTTTGTTTGCACTGATCTCAGCTCACATCTTGGCTTGGGAAGACATGCCTGGCATTCTGGTCAGCAATGACTGACTCTTGAAGTAAATAATCAGCCATTCTGGAGGGCCGTGCCTATGTGTTAGGAGAATTGTTGCTTTCTTCCAGCCTCAGCTGTGTGGAAATGCATTGCTTCTCTTTATGAGAAATTCTTATCTCCATCTGTCAGTCATCTTGTCTCAGTGGGGAAAAAATCCCCAAGCCCTGTCATATCAGAAAATGAGAAAATTATCAATATCTAGAGTGTACATGAAAAATAGGAGCTCTTTCTCCATTTGAGAGAATGAATCTTGATTGTAATGTCTTGTAAATGTTAGTGGCTTCTCAGACTTTCAAAAATGTTAGTAATCCTGAGGTACCAAAATACTTTGCCTTGGAGCTCTCCATATTAAACACATTGTCTTGCCCTCTGCAGCCATCTCCAAGTCTCTCAGAGATGAGTGGTCCTATACATTGCTTTATGCATCCAGAAAACAGAGGCAGGATTAGTACATTCATGCAAACACAACAGGCTCTGATGATTGCCTGTGCATCAAGAGTCAGGATCCAGCTCTGGTGCCTAAGATCAGCTTAATAAACACTATCAACTTCTGCCAAGAACAGGAATAGAAAAAATATGCCAATAGCTGTAGCTTTGAATAGGAATCCTTGAGTAAAGGAAATCTCTCTTCAGATTTCCACTGGCCTTGTTACACTGCCTTGGAGAGAGAGAAGGGAGCACAGAGGAGACAGCCCCAAGTGCTACAGCTGGGATACAAGGGGGTCCCATTAGTCCCAGGGATGATCCCCACCCCTCTGCATCACAGGGGTGTCTGAGCCAGCCTGGGGTACTTTTTCTCCTGAAGAGCAGCCACTGACAACCCCTGCTGCCCCTTCAGGGGGCAAGGTGGGTGTTCAGGTGAGTGGCTCAGCCTCCCATCCTCCTCTCCTAGAGCCACACATGCATCCCTGTGCTGCCCAGGGTCTTGCGCTGCTGTTGCCACCTTCAAAAGAGTTGATTTTGGCATCAGCTCCCCATTGGAAACCTGCAAACAGCTCCTTCTCCCTCAGGCAATCTCAGACTCCAGCAGAGCCCCAGCTCCTGTGGCTGCACACAGGTCTGTCCCACTGCTCCGGGCTGTCACTCATGAACATGTTCCTTCACATGCTCCAGGGCAGCCTGAAGCGGCCAAGGCTGCCACATGCCACCATATTCCCAGGCATGCAGAAGAGTAGTTTCACTCAAATCCAAGCTTTATTAAGGTTTCCTGGAACCACAGGTTTGAATCCTGGCTCTACTGAAGCTGGCTGAGGGCTCAAGAGGAAGAACACAGCAGAACTCTCTACTTCTCCAGGCACTCCTGTGATAGGACTCACATCTGAATCTATTCTGCTATTTTCCTTTTCAAATATCTGTCCCTTTTGCTTTTATGAGTCATCAACTGTTTTATTTTCCAAGCAGATTAGATTGTTCCTCTCGCTGTAGCTTTGGGCTTTTGCAGCTGAATGGGGCCCAGGAGACCTGAGCATGAAGCATCGGGATCGAATACACAGTGAAACACAAAAAGGGCAGCTGGTGCTCAGCAGACACCACAAGTCACTTAAAATGTCTTTTGTTTTTTAGCTATTGTTTGGTTAAACGTGGTACCTGCAGCTTGAACAACGGGCAGAAGCAGGGTATTGCACTGATGGGCTGTTATGGAGTGCAAGGTGAGGTTTCAGTGTGGGAAGCCAGAGGCAGCACATTTGCCTAGCAAGTCCTTCCAGCAGTCCATTAGCTGAGCTCCCAAGAAGCCACACAGATGATGTTTATTGCATTTCTTTGAGCCCACACTGGGGAAGTTTATTTAAATGTTTTTGTGCGGGGGAAAAATGGATGTTGGCAGGGCTTTATGTTCCAGCCAGGAGTAGATGGAGCTGTGGGATGTTGCTGGAGAGAGGTCCTGGCCACCCACACTGGGCTCTTCTTCCTCCCGCATCAAGGTGTGCTGAGCCCTGAGGAGAGGTTTCCAAACCTTCTTTGAGTCAGGCAGGTTGTTTCTGGAATGCTCAAACTGGATGCAAGTGTCCCACTGCCCAGCTCACAGGTCAGTGTCCCTGTAATCTGGGGACCCCCATTCCACCCCATCTGGGTGTTGTGTTGTGCTCCTTCTGCTCTTCAGAGCAGAGGACAAAAAACAGGGTGCTTTCAGACACTTTAGCAACTGCTTTCTCAAAGCTTGTGGTGCTGCTCCAAAGAGAGTTACTCTTTGCATGCACCAGTCCAGAGCTTTTTGGATGCACCAAGAGAATGTAATTTACTTATTTTTTTCCCCATTAAGTTCCTCTATTCTGAAGCTGAATTGAGTTTTCTGATCTAATTGTCCTTCCCTTTCCAAACAAATAGAATGCTTTGAAAAGCTGCCTGTACTTTTATACACCCAACATCTGGTTTTGGTAAAAAATCTGTAACTTTTTAAATACTACTTGCAATCTAGTGGGAAGGGAGGGTGATACTTAGTAGATAATATTTCCCCTCATTTTTTAAGGAAAAAACCCTATCCATTGATTTTGTTGCTGGAAATTGAGAAAGCCGTTGGGCTGAACTTTTAAGTGAACAAACACTTATGGAACTATTTACACCTGCCCTGAAGCAGACTACCATAGGTGGAAATGCTGTAATTATTCCCTCTCCCTGGTTTCCACTGTCCTATAAAGATCTCCTGGAGCAGCTTGTTAACAAGTTACTGCTGGTGAAATTAGAATCAAATCCTTATTAACAAGCAAACCAAACTGACTAAAAATTACTAAAATTGGCAATAGCAAAGGTGAGAGGAGCTGCTCTGAGTCAGCTTTTGCTTCTTAGCCCCATCTATTTAAGAAGGCTGAAAATTACAAAGGACAAATGTGGCTGGCAGTTGAGCAGGGACAGGGACCTGAGAGGGAGTGATAGGGAGATGCAACAGCAGTTTTTCTTGTGTTCCTTTTTCCATCACTGCATGTTTCTAACTTAATTTCTCTCCCTAAAGAGTCCCTCTCCTTTATTATCTTCCCACTCTTCTCCCACCTCCTTCTCCCTTGGTTTATTTCTCAGAGCAGATCTCTGCTCACCATCCAGGTTAACTCTAGTTTCAGTATCAAAGATCATTTAAGCTGAAATCAGCTTTTGCTGGGCCCATGTTAGAACCCAGAAGTGTCTGGTCACCAGATATCCAGCTGCTCCTCAGTTGGGGTTATCCACGTGCTGGTACTCCCAGTTCCATGGTTCCATTGCGGTTCATCACAGCTCAGGAGGGTTGTGAACTCAGTTACAGCTGATTATGGACCACATGGGAGGAGCAGAAGAAGCAGAAAAAAAAGTTGTTAATATTCATCCAGACAGCCTGTCCTTTAGAGATTTTTTGTTTTCATGGCAAATTTTGGGGTTTTTTTAAGTGACATTAAATTGTTACCGCTTTATATTCATTAGGAAATGGCCAGTGGTGATATTTGTTGTTGCCTTCTGAGGTAGAGAGTCCAAATGACTCAGTTAAGAAAATAAGCCTTGCACTGTTCAGAAGTATGAAAGATGGCTCTTCAGTTCCAAGCATGAAGTAATGATTATTCTGGAGCAAGAGGATGGATGTGCTACAAATCCCAGTGCTGTGAACTTCTGCCTCCCCTGCAGAAGAAGGGAACAGAATCCTGAGCTGGAACAGCCTGGATGGATTCAGGTGTGCTCTGTGTCTTAGTGATGAGCTAAATGCCCAAGATCATCTTTAATGTGGAAAGATATTTTAAAAAATCATCTTTGCTCTGTGTAACCTGCTCTGGGTAAGCCAGCACTAGCAGAGGGTTGAATCAGACATTTCCAGGGGTCCCTTCCAACCCCAACCATTCCATGATCCTGTGATGATATTAGGAAAAATTTCTTCACCTAAAGGGCTGCCAAGAATTGGAATAGGCTGCCCGGGGCAGTGGTGGAGTCACCATCCCTAGAGGTATCTGAAAGACTTGCAGGTGTGGCACTTGGGGACACGGTTTAGTGGAGGGCTTGGCAGTGCTGGGTTACAGTTTGACTTGGTCTTATTGATCTTTTCCATCCTAAAGGATCCTGGGATAAGATTCTGCATCCACGGCAGACTGGTGGGGGGAGGGAACAGACAACTGGCAGTGGGGGGGTTACATTGAATCCCTAAGATGAGAGTCATAGTAGAGATTTCAAAATCTTCACTTCGTTAAAGGAGTAAATAGCCTTTCTTGATAGCAGGAGATGCAAAGCAGGTACGAATTCAGTGCCACTGTACAGCAATATCCTTTGGAAGATTTGCCAGATGGCTCGCAGCAAGACTTTTAGACTGACTTTTTTTCCTAGCCAGCCATATCACCATCCATCAGACAGTCACTTTCGACTGACATTGCAGAGCATGGCTGTCTCCTTTCTGCCTTGCTTCCATTTATTTCTAGTGACTTATTTATATCTGGAACTGACATAAGTGGCATGATTTCTTTGTTTCGTTAAAAGATTCTTTGATCTAAACTTTAAAGGATTTGTTTTCAGAGAGATCAAAGTCAACCCAATGTCTGGCAGCACTAAGGTTTTCTTACATCCCACTTGTCAGGTAAACCTGGAAAAGACATTTTGTGGCAGAGTAGTAAACTATGGTGACTAGGTTAAAGTGGAGCTGACCATGAATTCTTGGGTACTAATACATGCCTATCATCCAGGCTTCATAATTACTATTTTCCAAGAGGCAAAACAATGTTGACAGAGCTTGCACTATCAGATGCAAGTCAAGGTAAAACCCAGTGCCAACAGCAAGCATGGAAAATTACATCCCATTGCCCAGCAACTCACAGTCAAGCAAGTAAAATAGGATTTGCACAGCTGAGCAGAGACATTGTCAGGGTGCTAACCTAGCAGCCACACACTCCTAAACCCCATCATGACCTGTTCCTTACTCCTGGTAAAACTTCATGCAGATGGCTCCCTAAAAGAGGCTATTAATTCTGGGTACCTTTTTTATTAATTTTGGGATGTGAATCTTTATGTAGCCTGATTTCTAAACACACAGTGGCATGCTGTGACTAGGACAGAGCTGTCTCATCCCTTCCTGTTGCTGTGGAAGGCATTTTTTCCCAGCTTAGTTCAATTATTCCAGGAATCAGCAGGTCTCAGCACACACCCAAGCCTCTGTGCCTGTTACCTTCCAGTGCCATGGAAAGGATGGGGTGTTTGCAGGCGCTTTGAAGGAGCAAAGCTGAACAGAATTGCTGAGTGTTATTGTGGAGGGTTGGAGTACATCCTGGATATGAATCATCTTGCTCTTTCTGACCTACTGTCCTAATTGAAACTCATTTATTCTTCAGCTGCTCGTCACTGCCCAGGTTGTACCTTTTCATAATGAACCAGCAGCACAGAGCTGCAGGTGTTTGCCTCACTACTTCATTACGTGACAAATTAGAGGAGATTTAGTAAACAGACATGCTGAATCATGGATCCTCCCCAAACATGACCCCAAATCCCTGCCCTTGCGTTTTGTTGTTTTCTGTGGCAGGGTCAGGCCAGGACATGGCTTTCCACTGGTTATATGAATTTTACTGCTGTGCATATTCCAGTAAAATCAAAGGCTTTAGAAAAGGGATTCTGTAGAAGCTTTTTTTTCGTCAGGGCCTTTACACTCATTAGTTATAGTTTAGAGCACAAGCTGCAGGGCAGGACCAGCAGAGTTGCTCCTGTTTGATTGTGCAGCTGTTGATGCTTCTTCAGGAACCTCTATCACTTTGTAGATCAGAGATGACAGATGTCCCAGCCTCATTTTTCCAACACATTTAAGAAGCATGCTCTTCCCTGACCATCTCGTAGCTCTATTTATTAAAGGGAGGGCTGATTGCCTGCTCCAAGATGCCCCTGCTAACAGTCTGCCTGGCCTCATCCCTGAAGAATTTCCATCCAAGGGCTTATTTTTGCTGCAGAATGAGTTGGAACTTCCAGCAAAAGGTGCTCTGCTCCCTGCTCTGCCCGCAATCCTCCTGGCAGGGCAGCAATAAATGGCAGCTGAGTAACCCAGCAGTTGTCATAGATGAAGAGGTTAAATGTCAGAGTGGCTGCAGACATTGAATCCATCTTTGGCAAATCCCCTGGTGCCTCCCTTGAGTCTTCCCAGTGATGTTCTTCCTTGTCAACTAGGCACTTCCCTGATTCAGCTGAACTGGGGACATTAACAATTAATTGAGCCCATTTGGATGTCACTTGGGCAGGCTGCTGTTAAACATTTAGAAAGAACAATCTGGATAGGAATACTGGCTTTCAAAACACACTTCTGGCAATAAAAGTGAGAGCTGTCAAGTGCAGCCTGGGCTGGGAGTAACAACCAACACTGACCTGTCTGGGGAAGCCATGATGCTTTTATGTATTTCACTCCTATCTTTGAAGGGTTCTGACAGCATTTTTTAAAATCTTAGAATGTGTTGCTTTCTTCACTTTTAGAGATTCTTTTTTTTTTTTTTCAATTACATCTTTTAAATGTGTTTTTATTTTGCAAAGGTACAGCCTTTGTGCTGATCAGCCAGAAGAGAGCAGATCCTTAACTCTGGCTGGATTCTGGCCTAGCTTTAGATCAGCTCTGAATTTTAGATTTATTCCTCCTTACCAATTTAAGGGGTTTTTTTACAATTAGTTTTATTCTTAAGGGATTGTCTCTGGAAACACGTTTCAACTAAGTTTCTTCTCATTCTACAGAAGGAAACTCTTGGAAAAACTATCATCCAGCTCAGAAGAGGACTTTCAGGGAGCAGATCTCCTGGTGAAGGAACAATTGCATTACTGCCTCTCTGAAGCCGGAGATAAATGGGCTTTATCCTCTTTGAGGCAAAGCATTTATCAGACAACAAAAGTTACAATTACTGGCAAGGAACAAGGTTGGGCTGTGGAGCAACAAGTGCTTCTGGAGAATCTAAGCCCCATGCGTGTGCTGAAATTACTCTTTATTTTCTGATATGAAATCAGTCCCACATATAAAGGAAACAAATTTCAGCCTCTTCCTTACTCGATTTTCAACAGCTGCTCAGTTGCTCAGTAGTCCAGCCAGCCAGAAAGGAGATGTTCATAGATAACTGGAAACAAAACCAATTTCTGCCACTCCCATGACTGGTTTCGCTCCCAGATCCTCCAGCTCAGGGCTGGCATCTTTTGCAAATCCTCAGAGGTGGGATTGCTGGTTAATAATTGCTGTAATTCATTTAGGTCATAGCCCTTCTTCTTCTCTTTCTTTTCACTACCTGAGGGAGAGCTGAAACAGAGATCACCCAAGGCATGACTGCTGGTTTAACTTTCTGCCACAGTCAGCTAAATCTGAGCTCTATGCCCAGTATTCATGGCTCAGTTCACCTCGGGTCTCTGGCATTGCTTCTTACAATTGCCCTTCTTACATTTAAATTTCAAAACCTGAGAATTCTTCCAGATTTAAGCATAATCACACTATTATACCTCCAAATGAGTATGAGGTTATTTTCAAGATGTAAAAAAAAAAAATCAATTTAAAATACTTGGGTCTGTATTTTCTTGCTCATGTAAGCAGGTACTTTTATTGAAAATCTGTTCTGAGAAGAGTCATGTGTGTATTCAGGCTTGGATTAGACTGAAATGAAATTGTGACAATTTATGGAAAAGTTTTTTGTGAGAAAACATCCTCAGCTATACAGCTTTAGAAACTAGAGAGTTACAGTTGGAGCTCAGAGAGTGGCTATGAATATGGAGAGGCAGGAGTTGGAATAATCTCAAGGGAGGCAACAGCACTAGCCAGGATGAAAGATGAGTTTCAGCAGAAAATTGATCAAGATAACAAAGCAGGGGGAAGATGTCTTGTGACAGCAGCTGGATTTGTAGCATGTAGCCTCAAATAGGAGCATGAAACATAAGTTTGCTTGGAGGAGGAAAAAATCAATCAGGAGATCTCACATAGGATTGTGAGACTATAGAAAGCTCCAAGGCACCCTGGAACACTGCACCATTTACCCTAATCGGGGGGTGAGTCAGCACTCAATTATACTCAGGCAATTTTATATTCAGTTTTTTATGCGTTGACGACAAAGCAATTTAGATAATATGGTCACACAGCAGAATCACTTTCTTTACAAATCTGAGTTCCATTAGCTACAATAAAAAGTATGTCACTCCAAGTGCTCATTTCCCAGCATGGAAGATAATTGTCATGTGGGATCAAGAAGAAATCTCTTCTTCCCATTGCCAAACTCAATGTAATTGTGTGACATGGCTGTTTTATCCCTGTTTCTGAAGATCTTAGTTACAGCTACTCTTGAGACTGCACAGATCCACTGCTGTGTGCAGGGGCCCTCTGAAGTCTTTGCATTAATAATAGCACATGAGATAATGGCTCCTACTGGGTTGTGTGTTCTAGAGAAAACATTCTGTTCTAATCAAGTGGGTCATATATAGGTAGGTACACGAGGGTGCCTCAGTCCACCCATCACAGGGTAAAGAGCTGTGACCTGTAAAACAGGAGAATCTCTGTGAAATTGTTGGCGAGTCCCATGAGCGCTGTGCTGGGGGATTTCAAGGTGTGGTTTTATGCAGCCTTTTGACATCGGTTCAGGAAAGACGTATGCTAACATGACCTTTTGCTTTATCTTTTAGGGCACTTATTGTATTATGTTGGGAATTGCACCTTTAGGAATCAGAAGTTGGAGAGGAAATAAGTGATTTATTATTTGAACTGAGTGATCATTTCAATGCCAGTGACAGACATGAACTGTTCTTTATATGAACCAGATGCACAAACTGTGTAAAATCTGCTATCTATGTCTCAGGAGCAAACACACAGCTTGAATCTTCATTCCCTTCCACTATTCCTGTCTCTGTGACTCAATGGACTTTAATAGGAGCTGAGTAAGGACCAGATCTGTGGCACAGCAAGCTCAAAGAGAAATTTCCATTGACTTTTTTCCCCCATGGATAATGGGGGAAAAAAAGTCAATCCCCAAAAGATTCAGGGCCAAAACTTCAACTGTCATATCCTGACACCTTTCCACTCAACCAGCTCTTCATGTCTCTACAGGTACTGGGTTCCTGTTCAGCTGAAAAGAAACACCCTTGTTGGTTTTTGTTTGTCTTTTTATAAAATACAGACAGTTTTCATTATTTTCTCCCATGAGGATGATTTTCAGACTGTATTTATCAAGACACAGACATTTGAACTCATTTACTTTGAAGTCACCATCACTCATACTGTCATAGCATGACAGCACAGCAGGTTAACTCAGCACTTCTCAAATCAGACTTCAGACCCAGGATCAACACTTCAAACTAGTGCCTTTCCTAAAGGTGAGATTCTGCCTGCCACCTGGTAGTCACTAATTAAACTCTCCAAGTCCTGAACTCAGAATAAAACACTGTTACTGATAGAAATAGCATGCAGAAAGGCATAAGAAACCCAGACAACAGCCACATGCTCCAGAGAAAAGGGATTGCCTGAAAGCTTAAAATATGGATGGCTTCTTACTGAGCTGCACTATTTTTGGTTGCTTTAAATTCTTAGGCAAGAACCAAGGGAGATCTTCTGGGGATGTTAAAATTATATTTTGTTCTGGATTTTACTGCAAAAAGTTGAGGCACCTTCCAATCTCGATAATAAATTGACAGTGCATGGAAACATCCTTCCTGCCCTTCTCATTCAAGGTGCATCTACATCACTTTGTTGAAAAACTAGAAAACAGTGAAAGCTTCACTGATCCTTCCTAAGTAAACAAAAAGCAGTGCTAGGAGACCCAAAGGGTGCAGATTTGGTTTAGAGGACATTGTGGTTAGTCAGGAAAGGTGGTATTGGCTGGATCTTTGCCTAAATAAAGTTGAGTTTCCATTTATTTCAAAAAGAGACCCCTGGTAGTTCTCAGATGATATTTTTTTTTACCCTAGCTGATGATAATCAGAACATTAAAAAAAGTAGCAGAATTTTTGTGTTTATTGGACTGTTTTGATAAACAGTCACTCCTCTATTGCTGTTTCTTTCAGTTTAAATGCCCTGAATGAAAGCTATTTATTTGTACTGATGTTTTTTCCCATTTACTATCTATTTTTTTCACATTCAGTATCTCTCTTGAATAAGACTGAAAGGTTTTCCTGGAATTCCCTTTTCAGGAAAACAAATATTTACTTTCCTTCCTGGAAAATGCTAAGTACACAAAATTCTTAAGTAAATTCCTAGTGAGACGTTTTCAAGCTACCTTCATCTATTCAGAGTCTGAAAGGGCAAAAGACTGGCCCTTCAGTGTTTATTTTTGATCCCTGTGAAAGTACTGACAGTTTTAAAAGCAGCTTTCTGTCCCTTTAAAAGTGTTTATGAATAATTGTTTGGAATGAGCATAGTAAAGCACTTGAAGCTGATTAACTTGAAGTTCCATGGCTATCAGCTAGGACAGTCCCCACCTCATAATTTTATCTATTAACAGATACTGCACAACTGAGTGACATTAAACTGGCAGGTTCCCAGCACAAAGGGGAATTCGAGTAAAAATTATATTGGATTTTAATAAAACTTTCTTCAAAGGTCAACCTCTTTAATGTATGAAATCAATCTTCCTTCCTCCTTCTTCAGCCCATTCACTCACAACTATAGGAAATTCTGATGCTCATAAAATATTTCCTATTCCCTCTCCCTCTTATTACAGTTTCTCTCTACTTGTGACCATTACTTTTCACAGCAGTTTTAGATTATTTACTCCTCATTTCACTCTTTTTACTGGCCTTCTCAGAATCTGTACCCCATTCTGAAAATGTTGCTTATTAGGCTCCTCTTCAAGAACAGATCCTACCTTATACCATCTTCAGGCAAAACAAACAACCCACATTTTTACTTGAAGTTTCATCCTTGAAGCTGGAAAAAAAAAAGCTTTGGTGCAAAATATTTATTTCTCCTGGTTTTATTTCTCCTTCTTACCCAACACCTGCTTTCTGTGTCTTGCTCTGGACTCTATCAACTTATTCTAGGTGAGCTATAATATTGGTAGCATTCCACTTAGGAGAGGGTGATGTCCTTGTGAGGTCTAATCTCCTGCAGATCAGTTCCTGCTACTGATGTTGGCCCAGAAAATAAATAAATATATACATATTCACAGGATTAGAGACAAGCTTGGGGCTCTCCTAGAAGGTGACCTGGCTGTTTTGCCTGAATTCTGCTCCTGCTTATTTTTTTACTTCATTGGAACAACATCACTTAAAAGGTGATTTTGTGGTTTCCCACCTCAAAAAACCTTTGTGGTCAGAGAGCTTTTGGTACTGGGCAACACCTGATAGGTCCAGACCCCCTTTCTAATCAGTATTTATGGAAAAATCACTGCTGGTAAAGTGAAATGTAGGAGAATCTACATCCCATTTCAAACACGGTGCTGATATCTGCTGGAGAGCAGCCAGGCCTGGTTGCTCACACTGATAGATGGTGGGGAAAAGGAACACATGTTAAAATCAGCAAATGGCAAAAACTGGGCTAGAGAGAGATGAATACAATGGGGAAAGCTTTCCAATTTTTCAAGATCAGAGCCCAGGCTCCCATGCTAAAGGGGGAATTTTGATCTCAAATAGGAAAATGTTAAAAAGGAGACTGCACACGATTTGGGAAGGTATGATACAAAGCTTCTTGTCCACCATCAGGACAAATCTTACATATTCTGTACAGCAACATACATTTAGCAGAGAAGAGGATTCTACAAAACGGATGGGTGGTGGAAATGCTGAGCCTGTCTTCCTGCAGCTTTCAAATTCTTGTCCTTGCTGACATAATTAGCAAAATTTTTCTTGGTTATATATAATTGCTTTAAACAACTTTTAAGATTAACAAACTGTATTTTGGATGTGTTGATCAATAAACACATGCTAATTTAGATTTTAAAGAGAGCTAGTTATTATTTCAGGAATCAAATTTAGATTTCTTTAGCAGAAAAGGTCTCTTTGTCAAGTCTGTGCAGTCTCTGCAAGGTTTTGAAGTAATGTAGTTGTTTTACAATGCAGAGATCTTAGATTTGGAGATTATTCTGCAGAGATCCAGACTAAGGAAATTGTAGTTCAGTTGCTGATGAGGCTGTCTGCTGGCCAGCATTGCAGGATCTGGCTATGAACAGGGCATTAGATCAAACCCTTCTTATTTAATGTAGATTAAGAAAGTCTTCTTACTTCTAATCTCACTCCTGCCTCCTGCCTTGTTCTGAAATACTTGTGTGGATTTGCTCTGCTGGGGAGAAGACTTGTCAAGGTCTGTCAGGAGAGATGAGAATATATAGTTTTTCTTTTCTTTTAACATTAATCTTCCAGCTGAGTAGAATTGGCAACATGAGTAAAATTTTGCTGCTGGAGTTATTTTGTATTGATTGCATTTTTAAAGATTTTTCGATCAGGGAGGCAGACATTTTGTTATTGCTCTGTATTAATCAAAAGGATTGAAAAACACTGCAGGCCCTATTCTGACCCTTGTGGATCAAAAAGCCAGTCAAGGTTTTAGGAATAAAAACAATCCCGGATAAAACTCTGGGTTTAGGTGTTAATAATTTAAAACTACTGCAGTTTGGCCACCTACCTCTGGCATGCCGTGTGTGGACCACGCTGTGATCACTGCAGTTGAAAAGCTATTTTTTCAGACAAAAAGGATAAATTGAAACTTCCACTGGAACACTAGAAGTGGGGTTGATCCTCAAATAGGTTATTCCTGGGCCAATGATCCATCATTAACATTTAGAATCATAGAATGGTTTGGGGTGGAACGGACCTAAAAATTGGTCTAGGTGCATTTAACAGTGGATTTTTCTACAGCATGGACTGCATGAGAAGCTTCCTTTCCATAAGCCCCAGAAAAGCACATCCTGATTTGTACAGCTTTAAAGGATCCCATGGCTGCCTTGATTACCAACATCTTAGCTCTGTACATTTAATTCAGTCCCAAACGCTTCTCATGGAGCACTAAAACCACTTAAAAGAAAGTCTCTGCTCCTAAAACCTGGCTTTTTTTAGCAGCTCAGCGGCAGTTACAAAGCTCGTAAAGCTCATTATGAAATCTCACCTGAAAACACCGACCTGCAGCACGGTGCAGGTTTTCCCACTCCAAAGGGAAATGCGCTGCTGGACCCAGAACAGCAGGGCCAGAGCTGAACCGCCACCAGCGCCTGGTGTCCCCTGCCAGTGTGTGCTTGTGGCTCCGCCGAGACTCCCGAGCTCTAAGCCAAAAACCAAACCAAAACAACCCCCTCTATTTGTCTTTTCACCTTCTGTGTTTAGGGAGCTGTTTCACTTTGTCTGCTTTTGATCAGAACAAATACCCAGGACTCTCTCTCAGACTTCCCAGCAGTCTCTCCCGATTGCCAGTGACTGTAATGATAAAATCTTCACATTTTATTTTCCATTTGGGGTGCAGAGAGACAAGTGACCCACTTTTCACTGAAAGCGTGTTCAACCTTCTAGATTTCAAAATGGGTGAGAAACACACGGGGAAATTGTAAATATTTTGAGTCTTAATCAAGATTTTCAAGTTGTTTGCAATACTGCAATCCCAGTAGCATCAACATTGATACATCTGAATAAAACCTGTATTGTACAATTAATTAAGCCTTCCATCAGAAATGTTAAGCTGTGGAAAATCCTAAATATCACCCTCTTCTTTCCCTTAATATTTCAGCTTTTGGATTGCTGCCTGCCATTCTCATATATACCCTTAGCTACAAAGGGTTAAAAGTCCTGGCATTTCTTCAGACTGGCATTTCCAAATTTCTCCTGGGGCCCATGCAGCACTTATGCCAAAATATTTTATTACTATACAAACAGAGCAAGAGGCAGAGAAGGAGAAAAAAAAAGAAAAAAAGAAAAAAAAAAAAGCCCTTTAACCGGGTCCCGCTGGCGGTGTGAGGGAAACCGCCCCAGCACCAACCCTGAACATCCCGAGGGGTGTTTAAGAGCAAACCCGGGAGTTTTTTAAGGAACACTGGGGTGGGTCACATCCGCTCTGCTCCATCTCAAATGCCCCAGAACCCCCGACCTCGCACCGGGCCCCGCCGGCACTGAGGGACACTGAGGGACGCCCATGGCCCTCACACCGGCACTGAGGGACACCCACTGCCCTCATACCCGCACTGAGGGACACTGAGGCCACCCATTGCCCTCACACCCGCACTGACGGACACCCACTGCCCTCACACCCGCACTGAGGGACACTGAGGCCACCCATTGCCCTCACACCCGCACTGACGGACACCCATTGCCCTCACACCGGCACTGAGGGACACCCACTGCCCTCACACCGCCACCCGGCCCCGTTCGGCCACACCCCGCCTGGCTCCGCCCCCCCGCTCCTCCTGGCCAATCAGCGGCGGCCGCTCGGACAGACAGCCAATCGCCGAGCGTTGCTATCTGTGGGGTGTATTTTTAGCCGCCGGGCGCGGCGAAGGGGGGGGGGGTGCCGGCGGTCGTCCCGTGTCCCCTCAGGAAGGAGCCGGCCCGGCTTGCCTCAGAGCCTGAGGGGTGCCAGCTGTGCAGGCGGCCCCGCCAGCCCCGCACCGCCGCTGCCGAGGCCCCCACATCCCGCGGTGGTCATGGGAGATGTAGTTCAGGCTCCCCCCCCTCCCTACTCCGCGGGGTGAGGGGCGCAAGGACAGGGTTTGACGTCGGCAGTGACGCAACGGGGTTGCGAGGCGAGCAGCGCGTTGACGTCAGAGCGGCCCCGCGCGCCGCACCGGGGGGGAGAGGAGGCGGCGGGGCGCCCCGGGCGGGGGGCGGAGCCTCGGCGGTTGGGGGCGGGGCCAGCCTGGCTGCCTTCAGTGGAGGGTGGGGCTTGGGCGGGGCGGCCGCGAGGGACGTGGGCAAAGGGCGGGGCCGTGGGCGGGGCGAGGGAGGGTATAAGTAGGGGCGCGGCGGGCGGTGGAGCAGAAGCTGAGGGCTTGCGGCTGCGGCGGCCGGGCGCGCTGGCGGTGGGGGCGTGAGCAGCACTGCCCTCCCCCCCTTCCCTCCCCCCCTTTTTTTTTCCGACCCTTCCCCCCTCCCCTTTTTTTTTTTTTTTTTTCTTCTCTGTTCTCTTCCCCTCCCATCCTCGCCGAGGGAGCCGGCGCTCGGAGATGGGGATCGGGTGCTGAGCCGCCGCCCCCGCCTTCACACCCCCGCCGGGCCTGTTTGCACTACCCCCGCAGCCCTGGGTGAGTACCGGCCGGGCGGGGGGGTTGAGGCAGCGCCGGGCCGCGGCTCCGGGGCGGGGTGTGCTGAGGCGGTCACGGCCCGGCGGTGCGGGGGGACGCGGTGGGTGCAGGGCTCCCCTCGGGGAAGGGGCTCTGAGGGGCCGCTCCCCCCGGGCCGCCCCAGCCGCGCTCGGGCGGGGAGCAGGCAGCGGTGCCGGCTCGGTGATGGGCGCTGGGCCGCTCCGGCAGCGCCCTGCGGGACCTGCCCGGCTGTGCGCCGGCAGAGCGGCCCTGCAGCCCCGCCTGCCCTCCAGATACCCCCCTTCCCCTTCCTCCTCCGCTTTCTTGCGGGCTCACAAAACGCTCTTCCTCCTCGCGCTGCCGCCGGAGCTCCAGGGCTGTGAGCAGAAATCTAATGAGAGCCGACTGCCTGGTTATGTAACTCCCGCTGCTGGAGGCTCCTGCCAGGGCGCTGCTGCTGGGCCACGTATGGGCTCGGATCCCCCAGAAACGCTGCCCTCCTCCCATAAATACAGAAAAAGAACAGGCTGGAAATTATCGAGCCGGTGTGTTTGATCAGCTGCTTTTGCACCCTGGATCCGTTTCGCATAGAGAAATTTACAGCGTCAGCCTGGTGCGCTCTGAAAGGAACATTCCTTTCTTAAAGGACATGGGGGAAGGGAAACAGCGCAGATGGATTAATAAATCATTTTTAAATGCCCCGTTTAACCACCCAATCAGCTTTTCGGTACTGATTGTGCCCCTTTTGTAAATATCTTCTGTTTGCCCTTGATCTTTTCCTTATCCCCACCCGGTGCTGATCCAGCAAACGTTTAAAGGTCGCCTTATCAGACATGTAGCCTTTCAAACTATTCCCATACCATGTTGGGGAGAACACGAATGGCTTGGAAATAGGGTTCCAGACTTTAAAAGGAGATTATTTGAAGCAAGAAATGAAAAAGCCGTGTAGTCACATTGTTAATGTCAAAATCCTTTAACTTTGATTTCTCTAATCTTTAGCGACAGCTATGCTAAATTTTGTTCTTAGTGATGCAGTGCAGAAAAGCCCACAGTTAATTGAAATTCTCTTTGGGCTTTTAACTTGATGCAAAAACAATCCCCATATTTTGTTTTATTGGATCTTTTTGACAAAGGTGTGTGGTGTGTGTGTGTGTTTATACCCAGGTACTGCAGGATTTGTGTTAGCAGTTTGTGTGCCAATGCCAGATTCTCGTCCTTTCTCTTAACTAGACAGCTAAATTTCTCTTTTGTCCTTTGTGAAGGAGTGACAACCATATCTTACATTAAATATAAAATGGAGTCCTGGAGAAGGAGAAAGGCAATCCAGTTTGAGGCTGTCAAAAGCCCTGTTAGCCCAGGAACTTTTTGAAACCTGAGTTACAGACGGTGCGATACAATAATTGAGTATATAATTGCATCTTGCATCTGAAAACAGAGAATAATTTGTAGAAAGAGAAGAAACTGTGAATTAATTATCAGTCTTGGCCACCCTTCTGACAGAACATACGGGCAGCTATTATGTATGTGCTGACTGCATTTCAGTGTGAGCTCTGGATGTGCACAGCAGACATTTTCTCCTCAGTTTGCATCATTTCACCCGCACATAGTAGAGGGAGATTTGCTTGGACTTAAAATAAATGTTGCATCATTTTAGCTATTTGTAAGAAACTATCTAAAGCAACTGTTAAGATTATTATATTTCTGCAGCCTACAGTTGCAGGCAATATGTTTCTAGATTTCAAAGTGATAAATGACCCTTGGACTAAGACCTTTCAGGCTAAACTAATGGTCTGGTACTAAATTTTGCAGCTGAGTACTATAAATCATCCAAATACAGGTTGATAATTGAACCGTTGACACGCTTGGCAGTTCTGTGATGTCTTCAAAATGATCCTTGCTGCTTTGTGAATAACTAAACACCCAGCTCACGTGATTTGGAAGTGCCTCATGCTGCATATGTAAACACAGGCCCATCCTCTCCAGTGTTGTTTGTAAGTCACGCTGAGTGGAACTGACATCCTCACCTTCTGCAGGCAGCAACAGAAATAGTTTAATGCACATTTTTTTCACGTAATAAGTAACCTATTTTCTGCAGAAAGTGGAGCCAAAAGAATAGGCCTCAGAGCTTGATCTTACGCTGTTCTTATTTGATGTGTTTGCTTTTCTCTTTTCTTAAAGGAACAAGAGCACTCAAGGTGAAGGATAATAATCAACTTGAATCAGCATTTTCAATGAAATTTTGTTTCCCTGTGGCATCTTGAACACTTTCTTCTTCGGGTTTTGAAACAGACTTATAACTCTGTGGCACAGCAGCTATGCAGCTTGAAATCCAAGTAGCACTCAATTTTATTATTTCATATTTGTACAATAAGCTTCCCAGACGACGTGTCAACATTTTTGGTGAAGAGCTTGAAAGACTTCTGAAAAAGAAGTATGAAGGGCACTGGTATCCAGAAAAGCCATACAAAGGATCAGGGTTTAGATGTATTCATATAGGGGAGAAAGTGGACCCAGTCATAGAGCAAGCATCCAAAGAGAGTGGTTTGGACATTGATGATGTTCGCGGCAACTTGCCTCAGGATCTTAGTGTTTGGATTGACCCGTTTGAGGTTTCATACCAAATCGGTGAAAAGGGACCAGTGAAAGTGCTTTATGTGGATGATAATGAAAATGGATGTGAGTTGGATAAGGAAATCAAGAACAGCTTTAACCCTGAGGCCCAGGTGTTCATGCCTATTAGTGACCCAGCATCTTCAGTGTCCAGCTCTCCTTCTCCTCCCTTTGGTCACTCAGCTGCTGTGAGCCCGACCTTCATGCCCCGCTCTACTCAGCCTTTAACCTTCACCACTGCCACATTTGCTGCCACCAAGTTTGGCTCAACCAAAATGAAGAACAGCGGCCGTGGCAACAAGGTCGCCCGCACCTCTCCCACAAACCTGGGCTTGAATGTCAATGACCTGCTGAAGCAGAAATCCCTCTCCTCCTCCATGCACTCTCTCTATGGGCTCGGCCTAGGCAGTCAGCAACAGCAACAGCAGAAGACTTCTGCTCTCTCTCCTAATGCAAAGGAGTTCATTTTCCCCAACGTGCAGGGTCAAGGTAGTACCAGTAGCATCTTTCCTGGTGACAGCCCCCTTAACCTCAGTCCTCTCCAGTACAGTAATGCCTTTGATATGTTTGCAGCCTATGGAGGTCTAAATGAGAAGTCTTTTGTGGATGGCTTGAATTTTAGTTTAAACAACATGCAGTATTCTAACCAGCAATTCCAGCCAGTTATGGCTAACTGAAAAGAAACTGAAAGCGAAATCCAAGTAAATACTATTGTACAAGTTGAAGTGCACGTACCCAAGGGTGTATCTTTTTTCCCACCTCTTGAGATTTTTTTTAAGGCTTGTAGTATGAATACATTCAGGCTTGGTTAGATAAATACAACATGCATCATTTTTTCATTTGCCAACCAAGCACAAAATTATTTTATACTGACTGTACATTACAAAAATATACTCTCAAAAATATGGCCTCTTACAGTATTTAAGATATAGCAAGGAAGTGGCTAATTTTTTCATGTGTATATATATGTGTGCTCAGACATATATGTATATGTATTAAAAAATTGGCACTAATAGGTGGGTTTATTGGTCTTTTTCTAATTGTATAATTTAATTTAGTACAAAGTTTGTAAAATATCAGAGTATATATATTGTTTCTACAACATGGTATTGCATTTATATCTTTTTACTACAGTGATCTGTGACAGCTGCAGCAGCTTCATGTTGTATTTTTTTTACTGAAATTGTAAGATATCCATCTTAAAGACATCAATTCTAAAAAAAGTAAAAAAGTTGTGTACAGAATATTCCTTAGTGGTGGAATTAAAATAATATTTGCTTTTTTCAAAAGAAACACAAATTGTATTTTCTGTTAAAAGTTTAAAGATTTTTGCTATATATTATGGAAGAAAATGTAATCGTAAATATTAATTTTGTACCTACATTGTGCAATACTTGAAAAAAGGTATAAAAGTATTTTGAGTCAGTGTCTTACATGTTAAGAGGGACTGAAATAGTTTATATTAAGTTTGTATTAAAATTCTTTAAAATTACTCGGCTGTGTGTGTTCTTTGTGTCCTGCTCCCAGTCTGAGCGCTGCGTTCCTTGTGCTGGCACTGCCGGGGATGCACCAGGGTCTGACTCAGGAGCAAAGGGAAGGAAGGGTGGCTCTGTGGCTGCTCCTCATGAGGGGTTCCTTACCCAATATCCCCCTGACAGAGCACATAACCCCAGCAGGGGCTTGCCTGCAATTATTTGAAAAATCCCACTTGTTTTTCGTAGCTGCAGCTCACTGAAGCCAAAATGGAATTGTATTTTTTTCCTTGATAATGAAGACTGTTAAGCTCTGTGAACATTGAGTTGTGGGGTTGTGGGATGTGTCTAGCAGGGACTCAGGTGATTCAGTAACATTTCCTTTCCATGTCACTGGGATTATTGGAACTATTCTCTCGGGAGGTCCTAGAGCAGCAAATCAGCACTCTGCCTCTGTATTAGGGATTAATAGCTCAGAAACTGAACTGAATAAAAGTGCTGATTTACAGCTTACTAAATCCATTGTAAACTTGCTTTTTATATGCTCTATTAAAAAGAGAAATGTAATGCAACTACACTGTGACATTCTAAGGCATTTATTTTAGCAGATTTTACCAATTTTAACGGAATAGATTCTCAAAATCAAATGGGGAGTGGAGGGGAAAGCGTTCAGAGGCTGACAGAACAGCTCAGTTTTTCCAGGTCAATTTTGAAGCTGAATCCTTTACTCTTTTCCACCTGCTCAGCAAACAGTGTTCCTTGCTAATGGACAATGTCAAGGGGAAGAGAAACTGCATTAATGTGTAAATGTGACAAAGGCCAGTTTGTGTTCCATGGCAGCTCCAGCCATACAGAGACCCAGTGCTGAGTGGGTAGTCCTTGGCTCTTGGCAGTAAGTTGTGAGCAACAGACAGAGCACAGGCTTAAAACGACCTGAACTTCAGCGTTCTGACACTGGAATTTGAGACCAAAGGTCATTCTTGTCCTGTTGGATGCACTTGATGTGACAAGAGGTGCAACTCCATGCACGCCCTGTCTGTGGTGGGAGTGGAGCTGGGTGGCAGCAGCCTGTGCTTCTCACACCAGTGTGGACTCCCTGCTTTGGGAAGAGCTGCCTGGGCAGAGGTGGGAGGCTGACAGTGGTATCCATTTCCAGTGTCATGACAACCAGCTCAAAGGCAATAATGGAGTGAAGGGTTTTTTTCAGCGTTCATCTGTCTCTGTTTAACTGGCTTCCTTTTATTGAGTTTGCCATCTGGTTTATCTTTCCACTCACAGCACAGCTGCGGACAGCGCCGGCCTTAAAAGTGCATCATTTGGTACCTCATATTGAGTGGATGATTTTGCTTTTAAGAGGAATTAGAAAAATGCTGGATCAGTTGCTGGAAAACAGAATGCCAGCTCTGTGTATTATTCCTGTTTTAATGCCTAGACTTTAAGATTTACTACTGTTTTACTATTTACAGCACGATACTAATATCTAAACTGCCCAAGAGGCTGAGCAGCTCTGACAGTGGAGAGTCTTCATGTGTTCTGTAATATTTCTATTCCTGTGATTTAAACTGAGATCATTTGTTTAAAGGTCAGTGAGCTTATCCTTTTCCCAGGCTGATTTTTTTCCTTTCCACTGCAACCAGCTCCGTGTCTGAAGGGCCATGCAAGGAAAAATCTTTTGGAACACACATTTTTGCAGCACCTTTCAATATAAAGATTTGACAAGTGGGGTTTGGTTCTGGTGCTTTGAAAGGAGACAAGTCAAAAAGAGAACTTCAAGTTCTCTCAATGCAAGTGTGGAGATTTTTGTTTTAATGATTTTTAACCTTTAAGCATGAATGATTTTTTAATCTTCTTAGAGGAATGAGAGATGCCTGCTTTGTGTTCAGTCTGCTTCACCCAGATATTTATCTTCTGCTGAGGTTCCGTGCTGAATTTCTGAGACCAAACATTCACGTTGTAACATTCTGTTCTCAGCGAGTGCCAGGTCAGTCGCTGGGGTCATTTGTGCACACCCAGTATTCAGCTGTCAGGTAAATGCACTTGCTTGGATCAAAAGGCCATAAAAACAGGGAAAAGGAAGCATTTGCTCAGGTGTGCAAATTCTTTTGTATTTTTTCACGTGAACATGCAGATTGCTTCCATCGAATTGCCAGTGTGAGTTAAACCTTGGAAGGTGACTTTAATTTACAGTGAAGGAAAGGGTAGAAATATATGTGACCCCCTCAGTGCTGCTTAGTGCCTCCTATCACCTCAACCCAGGTCCCCCCAAGCACAAGGTAAAGGTGCTTTGGTCTGTAAGGCTCCCTTAATTCAGCACAAGTCAATGACTTTTTGAAATTGCAGCATAGGATGCCTGAAGCTGCTCAGAGGCTCCAGTGTGGTTGCACAGAAAGTTCAGGGGACAACTGCAGTCTGTGCTGTGTTCATTCTGTGGGTAGGGAACATACCTCTCTTGATCAGCAGTCTGGTAATGACCACCAGAATGAAACTGCTCTGGTTATTTCTGCCTGGGAAGCTGAACAGTGGGTGGAGTTCACAGAGTAGTGCTCCTTTGTTGTGTCCTGTTCTCCGGGGTCCCTGGAGATGAGTCCAGGGCCTGGCACTGCAGGTCCATGGGTACAAGTTCTGCAGTTCTCAATTTCTGCTCTGGTAATTCATGCACATTGAGGATGGGGCTCTGAGCCACCTGATTTAATTGAAGCTGTCTCTGCTCATTGCAGGGAGTTGGACTAGGTGAGCTATCAAGGTCCCTTCCAACCCAAACCATTCTATGGTTCTATGAGCTATGGAAGGATCATCCTTTTTGATGATGAAAATTAGAAAGCTGCTGAACATTGCTCGTAGAATCTCCTGGTGCACAGCCAGGACAGAGGATCCCCCAGTGCTGCACTCTCTGCTCCCACCGCATCCCAACCTGCAAAAGCCTGGTGGGAGCAGAAAGCCCAGCTACATTCTGAACTATCAAGTAACCAAACAACGAGTTGTTAAATCAGCTCTTTGGACTGACATGGGATCAAAGCAGAGTTCATGTACTGATCTGATGCCCCAGACTGTTCTATTAACATTTCAGGAATAAATACCTCAGGGTTTGTGTTGGTAGTTTTGGAGCAGATGAAGCAAACCGGTGGTTCAGCACTCTTTTTTATATCATCAGCAAGTTGATTTAAATTGAGTGTACAGAGTTGGCTGCATTCCCCTCATGAGTTGCATAAAAAGTTTGCTAAATTGAAGTGCCAGAGCTGTAAAATCCTGCTGAAGAGACTGTTTCCAAAGATCAGTGAGAGGAACTGTTAAACTGTTATCGTGGCAGTGCCTGTGTGACTTTTGTCCTCTTGGCTTTATTTTAGTGACACTAGTAAGGAGTTTTGCCTTACAGAAGGGAAAAAGCATTAAGACTCAGAAACATAAACCACATCCCCTTTGGAACTATGAGTTCTCTATGTCATAGACAAAATATGATCAGTGTGTGGAACAAATGGCAGGTGTACAATATTTTTAGAAAAACCTTGGTGTGCAGTGCAGACATCCCTCAACCTCCATCCTTTATTCTGTCAGCTTTGGTTTGTTATAAACAACCTGTGGTATCGATGGCTGCAGTTTTGGTGGAACTTGCTGTAGTTTGCATTTGGTGATTTAGCACTTCAGAGGCTTGGAATCAGAGCTCCTTTGCTCTGAGTTTTGGGACACTCTTACATTTACACAGTCTGTCAGCCATGGAGCTCGTTGTGCTACATTCCCCTGTCCCCTTGGCTTCAGGATTACCAAAAGCATAAAAGAAAAGAGGACTCTGGGAATGCATAGCCTTAATTATTGTTGTTTAGTGCCCCTGTGAGCTTCTCTGAGAATTTTTTATCAGGCGGCTAATGCCTTTAAAACCAGGCCTGGAAATCCACCTTTGCAGAACATGTCCATTCCCTGCTTCACCCATAACCACAGCTTCTCTGCCTCCCACAGCATCCTCATCTCAGCATTGCTAAACCATCCTCAGCAGGACTGAGTTCTGTGCTGCTCCCTTTGCTCACCACCTCTTGCTTCTTGCTGTGCTGCTCCAGGCTTTCCTGCTGCTCCTCTCTTCACCCCAACTCCACTTCTCCTGAGCTCAGCTCTGAGCTGTGTGGTGCTGGAGCTGCCAGGGGAGACACCTCATGCAAGGCTTCAGCCAGAGAGGTGCCCTCTCCCAGCACCTCCTGGCCTCGGGCTTTGCTTGGCTTCACTTCAGAGATGCAGTGTCAGGAGCTTGGGAATGTCAGGGCACAGGGAAGGGTTGCAGGAGGTGCTCTCAGTCCCAGGGAATGGGGTGGATTTGCTGCTTGGGCAGCCTCAGTAATGCAGCAATGCAACAGTCCAGGCGTTTAGAGCCACGCTGATGGAAGCCAGAGGTGGCAGGTCAGAGAGAAGCATCCTGTCATGGATGATAGCTCAGGTGCTCCACAGCTCAGAGCTGACTCTGGGCCAGCCATTGCCCTTTTCTGTGTTGTTTCCACCTCTGTCTCCATTGGAATCCACTGCCAGTGTCAGTCTTTCCTTGGCTGTTTGCTATAAGGAACTTCATCCAGTTTTCTGTGCCACAAGAGCAAGCTCTGAGGCTGACCTGCAACTCCCTCCTTTTATTGCGTTTAATCTCTGTGGCCTTGGAGTGCCTCCTTTGTTGCTCAGTTCTCTTAACCTGGATGAGGTAACCTTTGTGTTTTGGACAAGACATGCCTATAAAAGTGAGGCACTGGGTTCTCATTGTCCATGGCACGTAGAGTCTGATTCACCCTCATCACAGCAGAAGGCTTCTGGAGCACTGGAATCTCACACACTCATTATTGTGATTCTCTAAAAGAATGTCTGTGGATGTTTATATATACATGAAAGTATATATTCCATCAGTACAAATCGTGAAAATTTTGCAACTGAAGTTGTTGCTGGTCAAAATTAGATTTGCAGACAGATTTTACAAATGAAAATAAATTCCCCTTTGATTTTCATTAGTCCCTGATGCAACACATCCCACATGCCAGCACAGAGCAGGGCTGCTGGGCTCTGCCACAGCCATGCTGAGAAGTGTGAATCTTCTACAGACAGACTGGGCAAGAGTAGATTTGATGCTTTTAAGCCCATATTTGAGCCTTTCACTCCCTGCTGAGTCTCAGATGTTGTAGGTAACTGCAATTTGTTTCTGAAGCCCGGGGGTCTGTGTTTTCTGGGGTTAACCAGGTACCTACAGCACCTCTGCAACTGAGTGGAAGAGTGCAAAATTACTGTTGAAAATATTAACACTTGGGGCAATTACCTGCTTTGCAGGTATATGAATACTACATATTGAACCTCATGTTGTATTTATTAACTGCTTTGAGACATATTTTCATATTTTACTTGAGAAAATTGCTATTTCATTTTTGAGTAACAGGTGTTTTGAGTAACGGATGTTCTGCTCTTTTGCCTTTATAGACTGTTACAGTGCTGTCCTTAAAGATTCATCTCAGCGTTGCTAAACCAAATCACTTGAGAAATTGTGATTCAGTCTTCCAAGAATATGTTAGAAATTATAAGGTAATCATAAATAATAATCCACCTTACATCACATTAATTTATCTTATGGGTGTAGAGTTAAATAGATTTCAGAGTTTTATTCTCTCCACAAGTCTACTAAGAGCTTATATTTATGTGAAAATTTAGGTTCTTAGGAAATCACAGTTTCTCTGGAACTGTCACTGCACAGGAAACAATATTGAAGGGATAGTGATGAGCTCAGAAGTGCCAGCAATTAACCACAGCTGCTTAATGGAATCAGATTTCTAAGTGACACAGAAGGACTGAGACCTGCTACCACCCTCCTGCCCATGTGCTTTGCATGGCAGATTTGACAGGCTGGTGGCAACAACTGCAGGCAACCACCTCAAATTAACTTATACAAACTGATATGGGACAGAAACGCCCAGTAAAGAGATCAGCCACTTCATCTCCAACCTCTCACTCCTGACCTACCAGGAAGGTCTCCAGAGCTGCTTCAAAAGACAGTCCAAGCACTAAAATTCCTGACTCCAGGATAGAAAATCACAGAGATATTGACTGCATATTATTATGGTTTTTGCCACCACCAGACATTCCTGGGCAATAATTATTCCTATCTCTCTTTCTCTTTGTGCCATAAATTACATCATCAGCTGTCCTCTGGCTAGCATCCTTCCTCTCATCAACAGGAACTAATCACCCTTTCTCTCAAACTGCCTAATTAATTAATATAATGAAGTTTAACACAGAACAACTTTTCTCAGTCTGTATTTAGCTCTAAGGTTATTGCTTCTATTTCAGGTCTGAAGCAGCCTGATGTGCCTGCAATCATGTGTAGTTTTTCTGAGTGTGCCCACTGACCTAATAAACAATGTCCCCTGTCCCTGCCCTTGCCTCACTTCCATCTTGCCCTGTCCTTGCTCTGGTGCCTCTGCTGCACCTCCGGGCTTGTTCCTGCTGGGCTGAGGCTGCCAAGGAAGGCACAGCCCCAGGGAGCTGCTGTGGGAGGTGCTCTGCTGGCCCAGCTCAAGGGGAAGCTCAGGCACCACGGGCTGGAGCTGCTCTGCCTGCACCACCCATCCCACCTGTCCCAGTGCACCTGGCAGGGGCTGGTGGCAGGCAAGGGAAGCTGCTGGTGACAATGGAGGGCTGGGAGCAAGACTGGCTGGGTGATCATTTTTTGGGGGTGATGAACTATTGGGGGTCAGTAAAATTGTCTTTCATTTTTTTCTTGGTGTCTCTATGGTTTTAAGCATTCAGTGTTTAGAGTCTCTGACCTGCCCACGGTGAGATACCAGAAGATCTGATTAAATTCAGCATCTGGATCTCATCTGGTATACATCCATCTTTTTTTCCACTGTTCTGCTGTACAACCTCTCTCCTACCTTGTTTAGTCCTTGAAATTTCTAGGCTTCTCCCTCCTAATTTTTCTTTCCATTTTCCTTCAAGGTCTCCCTCAAAACTTGCTTTTCTTAGTTTCCTTCCCAAATCAAGCTGTTATGCCTTGCTGCTGGTCTGAGGTCTGTGCCTCACCATGTATAATTTGCAGTGTACTATCTGATGGAGACTGTCTCTAGAGCAGGGCTGTGTCCTGCCCTGGACTCACAGTTGCCTGTTTTACTCTGTGAGGGTGAATAAGAAGGACACAGAGACTCCCAAATAAACTGTGTTGTGTGATCTGTGTTCCAGAAACAAATTCAGGAACAATTGTTACTAATAACACAGTTTATGCCATACCACTGTGGCTTGGGAAGAAGTCGATCCTTTAGGCAAAGAAACATCCTTTACAAAACATTTGTGGAATGTATTTATCTAAAAATACAAGGGCTTATGTTAGAGAACAATGTTCCTCTCCTGATTTATAGTTAACTGTCAATGGCAACACAGGACTAAAACTTTTAACCAGTCATGCTGTAGTAATGTCTTAATTTTATCCCTTTCTTTCTCTGCAACATCTGTTCCAAGGCTGATTTCCTTGGCCTCTGCTGCTGCTTTTGGAAGAGTCCCACTCACTTGGCTCTCCCATTGTGGGAGGACCAGAAAAGGAGGATGGATGAGGAGCAGGATGACCCTCCTCACAGAGGTAAAGGTTGGGGGTGACACCTCAGGCATGCAGGACAGACTTCTGCCTTTAGAAAACTGAAACTTCCACTGAAACGTCCCTCTGCACATGTGCTGGGGGTCATGTGTGGCTAACAATGCATTTAAAAAGGCTTTTTGGCCAGGGCTCTCCAATGAGTTGGACTTTTTGCTGCCTGCACAAACGAGCTCTGCACAAAAACACTCCCTGGTGGAACTGAAGAGCGAGCACTGTGTGAGTGGGGATGAGGATCAGCTGCGACCCCAACCTGGCGACGCCTCCCTCCAAAAACCAGAATGGTTAGAGAGAGAGAGGATGTTGATTTTGCTTCTTTTCCAGAGAGATCTGAGGCTGTCTAGCCCAGCCCTGCTGCTGGGGGCATTGCTGTGAGGTGGCAAGAGGCCCTCTGGAACAAGAGGCTCATTCTGGCCGAGGCCAGGCTCTCGTGCTGCTCCACTCCCAGCTGCTTTTTGGAAAGAGCAGTGCTGGAGTGCCCACTTTGAGCCCTCCTGTGGGGCACCGTCATTTTAGATATTTTGGTCTTTTGTCATGTATAATAATGTGTCTGTATTATTCGCAAGCAGTTAGTCATCTAGCCAGAATGGTTTTATTTTTCCCTTGAGGATGTTTAGGATCACATAACTCTTACAGGCAGAGGGGAAAACATCTGAAGATGTTTGGATTAGTCATATCACTGCTGCAGTTATCTTCATCCAGAGCCTTTTCTTTCATTCCCTGTTAGAGCTCCTGAACTTGAGGGCTGTATCTGATCTCCAGCCTTTCCCAGAATGACAATTATCAAGGCAAGCTGGAAGGCAAAGAGCAGCCCAGGCTGTACAACTTCTATCCAGTTATTTATTTCTTTACTTGTTTTTCTTTGTTTTTGTGTTGGTTTTGGATTTTTTTGTTTTGTTTTTTGGGG